>NC_054702.1:10011647-10111647 GCF_016097555.1 Gigantopelta aegis | reverse complement strand
TTGTTTAACGACACCAATAAAGCACATTGATTTCATAATCAATGGCTATTGGATGTCAAACGTTTAGAATTTTTGACATAATATAGTCTTAGAGAGGAAACCCGCTACATTTTTGCATTAGTAGCAAGGGATCTTTTATACGCACCATCCCACAGACAGGATATCACCTACCACGGCCTTTGATGTACACTAAGCACGAAGGATGTACAATCTAGAAAGTGGCAATCCTAGTCGTGGTGCACTGGCTGGAACGAGAAATAGCCCAGTGGGCACACTGTCGGGGATTGATCCCAGACTGACCGCACACCAGGTGATAGCACTAGGCTACATCCTGCCCTGTAGATGGGAATCGATTCAAAACTGACCGCATCATGCGAACACTCTACCTCTGGGCTACGTACCACCCCTACTCGTGAAAGATGAACATATCCTGCCTAAAATTAGAATCTAACACCATTCCGGAGAGGTATTTAGCACAATAGTATCAAAAGCCAAGTGGCGAACAAATAATCACGTGATAGACCCAAACTAGCCCTAGTTTTAAAGGAGCTAAGGTGTTGTTAAAGAAATATTAATTTGTTAATAAAACCAAGCAAATGCATTTCACCAAGAAATACCAACTTGTGTTTATTAGTATCGTATATCTTAGTATAAGAAGGTATTTCAACTGTTTACCACCTCGGTGGACCACAACTGGTCAAAGACCGTGGTATGTGCTTTTGTGGGAAAGTGCATATAAAAGATCCCTTACTACTAATGGAAAAATATAGCGGGTTTCCTATCTAAGACTCTGTGTCAGATTTACCAAATGTTTGACATCCAATAGCCGATGATTAATTAATCAATGTGCTCTAGTAGTGTCGTTAAACAAAACAAACTACATCAGAGTTACCAAATGTTTGACATCCAATAGCCGATGATTAATTAATTAATTAATGTGCTCTAGTGGTGTCGTTAAACAAAACAAACTTTTGTTCAACTGTTTACAACTAATCTAATTTTTGTACTTCATTATTTCAGATTCAGTGGCTGAATGACTACCATAAACGAACCGAGGACGAAATTGGACCACTGCTAGCCGGAACGCCGGCTTATGATTGGATGAAATCGAAAACGAAACCATACGTACGTCCCACTTCCGGCTGCAGCCTACTTAGCCAATCAACACTGACTGTTCTTTTAATTGCCGCTGTAGGAAATATGGCATCCATGTTCAGCTGAACATCTGTATTGACCACAAACAATAATATTTGTTATCTAACTCAGATATCTCATATCTAACTTGAATCATATCTTTTTGTTTCTTCTCATGAAAAAAAGGAGATAGTTTAAAACTAGTTTGATAAATATTTACAGTGATGTCCTAACTTAGATGATATCTTATTGTTTCTTTTCATGAAAACAAGATATAGTTTTAAACTAGTTTGATAGATATTTACCAGGCTGTACTAACTTGAATCATACATTATTGTTTCTTGTCATGAAAGAATGAGATAGTTTTAAATTAATTTGATAGGTATTTACAGGACTGTATTAACTTGAATCATATCGTATTGCTTCTTGTCATGAAAGAAAGAGATAGTTTTAAACTAGTTTGATAGATATATTTACAGTGATGTACTAACTTTGATGATATCTTATTGTTTCTTTTCGTGAAAAAAGAGATAGTTTTAAACTAGTTTGATAGATATTTACCGTGCTGCACTAACTTGAATCATATCTTATTGTTTCTTGTCATGAAAGAAAGATATAGTTTTAAACTAGTTTGATAGATATTTACAGGACTGTATTAACATGGATCATATCGTATTGCTTCTTCTCATGAAAGAAAGAGATGGTATATAACTAGTTCGATAGATACTTACAGGGCTGTATTAACTTGGATCATATCGTATTGCTTCTTGTCATGAAAGAAAGAGATAGTTTTAAACTAGTTTGATAGATATATTTACAGTGATGTACTAACTTTGATGATATCTTATTGTTTCTTTTCGTGAAAAAAGAGTTAGTTTTAAACTAGTTTGATAGATATTTACCGTGCTGCACTAACTTGAATCATATCTTATTGTTTCTTGTCATGAAAGAAAGATATAGTTTTAAACTAGTTTGATAGATATTTACAGGACTGTATTAACATGGATCATATCGTATTGCTTCTTCTCATGAAAGAAAGAGATGGTATATAACTAGTTCGATAGATACTTACAGGGCTGTATTAACTTGGATCATATCGTATTGCTTCTTGTCATGAAAGAAAGAGATAGTTTTAAACTAGTTTGATAGATATATTTACAGTGATGTACTAACTTTGATGATATCTTATTGTTTCTTTTCGTGAAAAAAGAGTTAGTTTTAAACTAGTTTGATAGATATTTACCGTGCTGCACTAACTTGAATCATATCTTATTGTTTCTTGTCATGAAAGAAAGATATAGTTTTAAACTAGTTCGATAGATACTTACAGGGCTGTGGTTAGTTTGAAACAACTTAAGATAGGTTAAACACGGCAAAACACGGTAATAGTAGACAGGGGCCGCGCGGACAAACCGACAGACAAAGCAATTCTTTATTTAGTCTCACCTTGAGTACGGATTAAAAATATAGGCCAATGGCCATAATATAATAATATGACGGTAAAATCACAGAAGCGACTTCTGTGGAGTTATGAGAGATTTTAGAACTAATAAAAGACTCAGAAATATAACAAACAGTTTAGCATTTAAAAAATATAAAATTACAAACAAAAAATAAACAATAACGCCATGTACGTATCTATATATGTAGATGTAGAATTGTTTATATATGGAGAGGTAGAACTGTTCACATATGAGCACTACCGGTGCACTTTAAAATGATGTTAAATTTTAACATTATGTCTGTACTTACGATGTTGATACATTTCAAAATGACATTTGTACAGCATTTTAATGTGTACGATGGTGTGTAAAATTTAATTTTAACACACATACATGTACACAAATGCGCGCGCGCACACAAACACACACACACACACACACGTGTATATATATATATATATATATATATATATATATATATATATATATATATATATATATCCATATAAGAGTTCATGTTATCCAGTGCTGGCACATACACGGTATCATGTATCGCACGGATGCACGCACGCACGTGTTTTAATTAAGTTTCAACTTTCAAAAGTTATCTCAGCAATGAAAACAAGAGAAAAAATGTCGATTGACATTATATCGATATATTGTCATTCTCATAGCCAAGACTACTTTAATATTAAAAAATATTACTTTATTATTAATACATTTAAGAAAGTACTTGTTTGACACAACGTGTATAGGCTAAGTCTTGAATCAAAGTATTTGATCACACCAATATGATTTCACGTGACAGTCAGAATTTTATCTCATATTATTGAAGCCACATGATAGGTCAGAAACATGACCAATTATTCTAAAATTCCAAAATCGGACCTGACTAAGCCAAATCTTGCTGTGATAAAACGAAAATCTTAAAACTGCAAAAACAGCAAAAACAACGTCTACACCCAAGGTCGTTTGGCGGACCCGGGTATAGTGGCAGTGTACCCGCATGACCCCTAATCGTTTCTGATTGTAAATATATATTTTTTTCTGGTGATTATTATGTAGATTTTACACCGAGTGTATTGCATAGCCATTCATTATTTATATTGTAGACATACGTATAATGAGATTCATAAACAGATGAATGAAAACATATTTTACTGCTCAAAGAACAAAAAAGATTGGACACAAGTTTGCTAACTTAACAACCCTATCATATATGCATACTATATTTGTTGAGACAATATTACGTAATTGTATATTTACAACTCCATTTAAATAGTATAGATATGTAACTTAGGAAAAGAAGAAACTATGTACAAAATAGTATTAGAAAAGAAAGTGTGATGCAAAAAGACATAAATGATATTGTACGTGTAGTCTAACACTCGTTACCTAACTAAAAATGAACACGCATGGCAATTCAAATGTCATTTATAAATATATGAGTTGAATATGTTTGTTGCATCTTTTCTTATTCACGGCATACTAGAAACTAAACGAATTTGAATGTTGTCAAATGATATGTATTTAATTTAATTAGTCTATTCATATAATTTTAAAAAACCTTTTTTTATATACAAAATAAATGTTTCCAATTTGTATTTTTGTCTTATTATTGTGTTTCAAACCTCGATACAGGCACGTGTGCAGGGGGAGGGGTTTGGGGGTCGAAACCCCACCCTGTATAAGCAAATTTTCTTTTCTTTAAATATATTTTAATATATGGCTCGACCCCCTATAAACGTCGCTCGTCAGTCTAAACTTCAAGTTAAACTTCCTACACACGCGGCAGTCAGCTGTCAAGGTGAATGATGCACATGTATTATATGAACTGATGCTACACAATTATTCATATATATACCCGAGGTCAAAAAGATACCATCTGTGGTAAGGCCAGCCTCGATGGTGTTGTGGTTAAGCCATTGGACATAAAGACGGTAGGTACAGGGTTCGCAGTCCGGTACCGGCTCCCACCCAGAGCGAATTTTAACGACTCAATAGGTAGGTGTAAGACCACTACACCCTCTTCTTTCTAACCACTAATAACTAACCCACTGTCCTGAACAGACAGCCCAGATAGTTGAGGTGTGTAGGCCTACCTAGGACAGCGTGCTTGAACCTTAATTGGATATAAGCACGAAAATAAGTTGAAATAAATAATTAAATCTGTGGTAAGGGCTTCGAGTTGCGCAAGGTTGAGATTCAAGCCCTTTCTGCCATCTCGTTTGAAACATAGTGACTCGGCGCCACATCAGACGAGTGATGGTCGCGGTAGGGCAAGAATGTTCTGTCGTTATTAAAGGCTCATGCTGTGTCTAGTATTATGTGGTACTCCGAGTACTCGGCCGTCCGAGATCTAGACGGACATTTGGATGCGAGAGCGATTATAACGTCCAACTGTCCGTCTAGCTCTCCAACGGCAGAGTACTCGGGCTAAGTATTATGGTGCGTGCCACTGCATATACTAACAATCACGTACGTATACATATACACATAAAATATACAAACACGAGAGCACACCCGCCCCCCCCCCGACCCCAAAACCCCCCACGAAACCCGTACCATCCTACCAACCGACCAAGAAACAAGTAAAGAACTAACAACAGCAACAACGATTCTTTTTTTTATTGTTGTTTTTCTAAATACCATCTCACCCTTTCTTTTCTCGGTTTTAAAGTCAATTGCATTTTTTTTCCGATCTGGCATCTTTGAGAGGTTAGTGGTGGGACATATCTGAGTGGTAAAGCACTCGAACTACGTTGGATCCTAGCCCATTTGGATACTTCTTGTTCAAGCCAGTGCTCCACAACCGACTGCTACCCAGACCAAAAGTTTGTTCTGCTTAACGACACCATTAGAGCACATTTATTTATTAATCATCAGCTATTAGATGTAAAACATTGGGTAATTTTGACATATAGTCTTAGAGAGGAAACCAGCTACATTTTGTTTTATTTGTAGCAAACTATCTTTTATATATGTACAGCTTCCCAGACAGGATAGCACATACCACGGCCTTTGATATCCCAATTGTGGTGCACTGGAACGAGAAATAGCCCAATAGGCTCACCGACGAGGATCGATCCCTAACCAACCGCGCATCAAGCGAGAACTTTACCACTGGGCTACGCCCCCCCACACCCATTACCCAGACCACTACACCGACGTCTCTCTCATTAACCACGACTAACACACTGTCGTGTACACACAGCTGCGGTGTGTACCCAGGACAGCGCAGTTGGTAAAGCGGACGCCTAGGGTGCTTTGGTCGTAGGATCACTCCACCTTCGATGTCTCGAAAACTTCGATCTCTCGATCTGAAGCGACGGTCCCGGCCGAGCTGCTATACAAACTAGTAATAACGTCCTTCGAAGCTCAAACTTCGAAAACTCGATAAACTCGATCTCTTGACCTAATTCTTTGGTCCCGCCATAAAGATTTAATAGAGTATGCACCTTTAAAACTCGACGCGTGTGGATTGATCACACACATGTACAGTGAAACATGGTTAATTTGTGGATGGGGATGGGAACTCTTTTAACGTGCCCATATCCACTGAAGGTTCAGGCACGCCCATCCATGACTTAGCCACTGACCTCGCCAGTGGCCAGTTCCGGGGCGGGAAGGGAAAGGGGAGTTGTGAGTAAATTTTGTAATTTAAAAAGGGGGAGCATGGGAGGTTAATAAAATGTAGTAAGCGCCTCAAAAGTAATAGGCTATTATTAACATAGAAATTAGTTGTCTCTATGTTCAGTCGGGCTGGTCTAAAAATTATTAAAATAATTCCCTTACACACCCGTTGGTGAGAAAATCATTCGTTATTTTTGTTAACACAGTTGTTTACACACATATGTATTTTAACAATTCCAAGACATACGACTGGCTGGTCCTAGGTGATGACCAGGTCACCAATGCCATACATCCAATGAAAAAGCAGCACGGTCGAAATCATTACACTGTAACGTATAGTTAACATGGCAATCATGTGTCTGTGACTCGTAAGTTAGCTACACGTGAAGGGGCTGCAAATAACTTTTAGTCGAAAAAGATGTTAAAATTTGCTTAAAACGTGTTTTTTGAGGATATATAAGAAATAGAATAATACATAAGTTCGTGTCCATTTATCTTACAACCGCTTTTGCTCGTTAGATACATTTTAAAACAACTCGTTGTGAGATAAATAGTATCTAACGGCCACTCATATTATGTATATCCAATATTTACTTAATTACTATAATATATCTATTTAAGCCCTGGGTGGTTAATTTGTTGAATGTGACGCAAACGTGACATGTTTTTATTACCTTTGGGCAGTGGACACTTCACGAGAGTGCTATTTATCCAGGCAGTTGTTAAAGGCATATTACCACAGACCATTGACCTATTTAATGGACCAACAAAGTATTACCTCAAATTTGATTTGTCCCTAAAAGTACTTTATTCAACCATCTATATAACCACCATATTTCACTTATTAATGATATTTTCTCTAATTAATTGAATTATGGCGACGGTTCATAATTCAAAAACTATAGTTGCCGATAGGGTTGACACGGATTTCTCTCCATTGTGGCAAAGTTTGGGTGATACAATAGCGAAGTTTGCTATCCCAAAATGAATGTAATTTTGAATTTTTATCAATCTTTAGGTCCTTACATCCGTGGCAATATGCCTTTAATCTCTTTTGTATAATAATTAGGAAAAATAACGCACCCAAGCTTCCAAATAACTGAAGAAGGCTTGAAGTTCAACGCAAATGCCAATACACCATCATCACCTATTTATTTTATCATATCAGTTGAGAGACATTGCTGACGACATTCGGGAAGGAGGGTGGGACGTAAACTGCACAATCAATATTTACCAACAATCATCATTCTGAATATTTCGTAATTCGGTATAAGGATGACCCCACTATTAAGACCAGTTTTAATATGTCCCGCCGATGGTCACACTCGAAGTTTCACCACACACACACACACACACACACACACACACACACACACACACACACACACACACACACACACACACACGTGACAAGTCAACAAGTTGCGGGCGATTCGGTGTCACAGGTTCCAGCAACGGCGTGGGACAATTTGTGAAGCCAGAAAGGATTTAATTATCCCATGCGCCAGTGCGTTAATATCTATGTATGTAACAGTCAACCTCGACACACATACAACATATAGATATTCATACATCAATACATCAATACATACATACATATACTCAAAGGCAAAGGTTATTGTGACATGGATTGTTTGGAGTAATAAATTTGTGAATGGATTTATGGATGTAAACCAGAGAAAATGTGCATGAAACAGCTCAAAGAAATGCAACCAAGCAGTTGTTGCAGCGATTGCATGCTTTGTGCAAGAAACATGAAATATTCGGAAGAAATGCTGTCCAGTGTTGACCATAAAAGGCCAGACATTCAGTCGCAAATCATTGCCACTCTGTGCAGCCTTCAGAAGTCCAGAAGTCAGAAAAACACCATTAGTGAACTGTTTGATGCAATTTCGTCATGCCACGCCTCAGTGAAAATGACAGATGGGCAGTCATAGGATGCTTCAATCTGGGACCCCGCAGCGTGACGTCGCACGTCAATTCAACGTCCACAGAAACACCATATGGCACTTATGGCAACGATATCAACAAAACAACCAGGTCAGAGACCATCCCCGTAGCGGCCGAGTACCCGTGACAACCCCTCGCCAAGATCCGAACAACGCATCTGCGAAACAGGTTCCAGCCAGCAACCCTCACAGCCCGTACCATCCCTTTCTCCAGCGTTTAGTGGCCTCAATGAGACAACGGTGCCAGGCGTGTATCAATGCTCAAGGTGGACACACTCGCTACTGACTGTGTGAACTTCGCTCTGGACCCCCATCTCGTGATGTGGCTCATTTGCATATGGCAGGTGCGCCCTTTTCATGGACTATTGCTCGTTTCCATACCTTCGGACATTTCTCTTTCCATGGTATAACGTTTCATACACGGCAGTAAAACCTTCTCATCAATTATCTTTGTCTTGTGTGTGTCACAATAACTTTTGCCTTTCTGTCTGTCCGTCCGTCTGTATCACCTATAGTTTTCCAGATGTTTTTTAACAATGCGTCGAGATATTGGGCTGACATTTTATGTATAGCTTTATCATGTATTTTTACAGATCAAGTTTAACTTTACCCATTTTTCACAGAGTTATGGCCCCTGAACATAGGAAATATGAAAATTTGTTTTCCTGAATTTGTTTTGTAATACTTGAAGATAGTGAGATGAAATTCTGCACATAGCTCTATCATGTACCATTACGTATCAAGTATGACTTTCACAAAGTTATGGCCCTTGAACTTAGGATATATGAAAACTTATTTTCCCGACCTTTGTTTAAAATGCCTGAAGATATTAATGAAATTTTGTGAAGAACTTTATTATGTGCTATTACAGATCACCATTGGGCTATTTCTCGTTCCAGCCAGTGCACCACGGCTGGTATGTCAGAGGCTGTGGTATGTATTATCCTGTCTGTGGGATGGTGCATATAAAAGATCCCTTGCTGCTGATCGAAAAGAGTAGCCCATGAAGTGGCGACAGCGGGTTTCCTCTCTCAATATTTGTGTGGTCCTTAACCATATGTCTGACGCCATATAACCGTAAATACAATGTGTTGAGTGCGTCATTAAGTAAAACATTTCTTTCTTTGTTACAGATCAAGTTTGACTTTGATGGTGATTTACCCATTTTCACAGAGATATGGCCCTTGAACGTAGAATATAGCGCACATATTAGCATTATCCAACTAACAAACAGCTATATAGGGTTGCTAACGAATCGCTACACACTTTTCAATGGATTACAACTAATACTGTAAGTAGAATGATTGTGAAAAGGTTTCAGGCCAGCTCATTTTCTACGAATGTCTCCGTTCCTTTTGCCCAAATTCGAAGATTTGCTACAGCAATGGATGGACAGTTGCCCCCCTCCCCCACATTCCCGATCTCCTATCTCGTACGCTTATGCTGAAAGAATTGATAAAAAGCTAAAGGTTTTAAGAAAGGTAAAGAAAATCATTAAGACAAATAGATTGAAAAACACCATGAAATCCTTCTTGTGCTAATTCATTAATATAAAATATTTAAAATAGCCGCCATTCTTTTATTTACATAAAGTACAAACAATAATATTTAAATATAGGTTTTCTTCAACAAACATTTCATTTAAATTACCATGGAGCGAATTTCATCTCTATGACTGTGTCAACATGGGGGCGGGAAGTAGCCCAGTGGTACAGGGCTTGCTCGATGCGCGGTCGGTGTGGGATCGATCCCCGTCGGTGGGCCCATTGGGCTATTTCTCGTTCCAGCCAGTGCACCACGACTGGTATATCAAAGGCCGTACTATCCTGTGGGATGGTGCATATAAAAGATTCCTTGCTGCTAATCGAAAAGAGTAGCCCATGAAGTGGCGACAGTGGGATTCCTCTCTCAATATCTGTGTGGTTCTTAACCACAAGTCTGACGACATATAACCGTAAATAAAATATGCTGAGTGCGTCGTTAAATCAAACATTTCTTTCTTTCTTTGTGTCAAAATGACCATATGTTTGACATCCAGTGGTGTCGTTAAACAAAACAAACTTCAATTAAATCATTGTATCTTGTAAAAGTTAAAAAAGGTTTGTTTTATTTAATGACACCACTAGAACACATTGAGTTATTAAACATCGGCTATTGGATGTCAAATATATGGTCATTTTGACACAGTCTTAGATAGGAAACCAGCTACATTTTTCCATTAGTAGCAAAGGATCTTTTATATGCGTCATCCCACAGACAGGATAGCACATACTACGGCCTTTGATATACCAGTCGTGGTCTTGTGAAAGATTTTGATTGCCACAGCTAATGAGAGTAATGACCTCACTGTTTTAACAGTGATTCATGATTTATAACGACCCAGCACGAAAAATACATCGGCTATTGGGTGTCAAACCCGTACGGAAGAAGTAGAAATGATGCATCTGTTCGCGGCGTGGCAGTCATCATACAGAAATAGAAATGATACATCAGTTCGCGGAAAGGCAGTCCTCCTACGGAAAAAGTAGGCATGATGCATCAGTTCGCGGAGTGGCAATCCTATGGAAGAAGTAGGAAGGATGCATCATCTCGGAAGTGGCAGTCCTCATACAGAAATAGACATGATGCAGTCAGTTCGCAGAATAGCAGTCCTCCTACGGAATAAGTAGGAATGATGCATCAGTTCGTGAAGTGGCAGTCCTATGGAAGAATAGGAAGAATCCATCATCCCGGAAGTGGCCGTCCTCATACAGAGGAAGCACCTCACGGAAATTCATGGGGTCATACTTTGGACTTAACCTTGTGCAGATATATGAAGTGAAACATGATTGTTAAGAAAAAGAAAACACAACACAACATAATAAAAACCCCAACAACCCCAGAACAAAACAAAACAAAACAAAACAACAACAACAACAACAGCAAGAACAACAACAACAACAACAACAAACAAACAAACAGAAGAAAACCCCAACCCAGACAGACAAATAAACAATTACCAAATAAGCGATTACCAAAAAATAATGGTCCTCATAAATAACAACCGAAAATTCCCCTCTACAACTGCCACAAATCATAGTCCCAGAATGTTGTCTTATTACTGCTGCACATTTAGACTATACGTTTACCGCACGCTGAGATGCAAAACACCACCAGCTTTATGCATTAACATGCCTCTAAATCCACACTACCTATTGGGCAAACTGTCAGATCCAAAAGGAAGATACATTTTCGCAACACATTTATTAACACATTTCTTTATGAGAGATCCTGAATACCAGTAGTCATAATCTGCAGCACGTAAGATAGAGTGTAGGTTTCTTCTCGAGACCAAGCGCTGCAACTACCGTATGTTAGAACCTAATGACTGCGCTCATAAATGTTCTGATATGATGTTAAACAATGTTAAAAAAATCCTCAAATTGGGGCAAAAAAGATAGAAAATCCGGGAAAAATTAGCTGTCTTGAACACTTTTCACCATGTAGTTCCATCATTCTACCCACAATATTAGTTGTAATCCATGTAAAAATGCGCGATGATTCGTTTGAAACCCTATATAGCTGTTTGGCAGTAATGCTAATATAAATAAATGTTGTTATCCAGATTCGGGCACTTTTATTTAATTCGGGCAAAAATCAGCCTGCCCACCTACAACAATAGGAACCTATAGTCCTGTACGCCTATATCTTAAACAAACATTCCTTTCCTTCATAAATAAACCAGACTGACTCCAACAGTTATAGTTAAAGTGTGTTTGTTTGTTTTGTTTAACGACACCATTGGGGCACATTGATTAATTCCAACAGTTCTAGAGACCGGTCGTAACCATTATTCTGATTAATTTTATTTCTTTTCTTTTTTTTTGCAAATTCAGTATAGAGAAGGGATGGGGAAAAGAACTGTTTTCTGCCTACCTATACTACACAAATATATTGTTATTATTATTATTGTTTAAAGTGGGTGCTGTAAAAAACCCAAACCACCCTAAAAAAAACCCCAAACAACAACAACAAACACAAAAAAAACCCCACCCAACCCTGCACCTTTCCCAAGTTATTGTTTTTATAACTCCTTTAACTTGTTAGTATTTTATTCAAGTTTAAAATCTTTATTGCAACATCAATATGGAAAATAGTGCGGAACAATAGTGAAGAATATCTTACATAAATACATGCACCCAAAAGTCGGAAAACTATATATATATAAATACTTAATTATTTCACTGGTTATTTTCAGGTAAAATATATTTATAAATATTTGTAAACAACAGAATGTTCTATTCACAAGGACCATCAGCAATATGAATAAAAAAATGAAAAGTAAAAATAATAAAAAGAAACAAATTATAGATACAATTATTTTGTTTGTAGTAATAATATATCTCTAAGTATTCTGTTAAGGTTATTTATATCCTAATTGTTCCCAGTTAACACCAACTGTATTAGTTTTAAAGTACTGTGGCGCTTGAAGTAGTATTTAAAAATAAAATGTTAAATAAATGTCTTCCTTGAAGTTTCGTATCGTGGACACTCAAAAATAAAATGAAATTAATCCTCAGTTTGAGTAATATTACAATAACACAGAGTAAATATTTTGTGGCATCTCAATTCTATATGTCATCTCTACCAGCTTTAATATTTAATCCGTGTAAAAATTCTAATTTGAATTATATCTTTATGTAGATTCCGTAGCTTTATTTGCTTTATAAAATATATTTGTAATTTATATTCTTTTATTAAATATTGATATAGTATTCCCTTTGGCGATGCCGTTATTGTATTATAGCAATTTTGATTAAACGCATCACATATTCTTTCTTTAATTATATGATAATAACTGATATGGATATGGGCGGATTTCCATATATAACTTAATCCAAGCGTATCAAGTTCCCGTTTAATATTTTTTAATCAGCCCTCTGCATACTGGTATATTTTCTTATATATATATACTTAGCCAAAATTGTTTAGTAATTTGGTAAATGTGCTTAAACAAAATAAAATTCATGACTTACAAAATAAAATCAGACACTGGATTTAATTGAGGTATCATTTGTCAGTGTATGTAACAGAATATTTTCAATACAAAATGAAATGTGTGAATGTCAAGTCGTTAAATGGTGCTTGGGGGTCCATACACGAAAATCTGAAAATTGTCAGTAAGGTGTCTGAAACCTTGGGCATTGCATGTTGACAGCAGTATAACGTCGGCTCATGCTTCTAATGAGACGGTGATTCATTAAAACATGTTTAAGATTGTAAATGTGTGTGTGTGCGTGTATGTGTGTGTGTGTGTGTGTATGTGTGTGTGTGTATGTGTATGTGTGTGTGTGTGTGTGTGTGTGTGTGTGTGTGTGTATATATATATATATATATATATATATATATATATATATATATATATATATATATATATATATATTAAAATACAAGTACTTGTAATACCACCAAGTTTTATCCAATAATACAAACCATTACACAAATATTCATTACACAAATGTATGTGCACTTTATCGATATCGTGAGCTGAGTGAAAATCCCAGACTTCAGGTCCGTAGCCGAGATTTCTATTGATATATATATATATATATATATTTATTTATTTATCATATAATATCTTACATTTTCAGTGCAATCAAAGTATGTGATATTTTTCAGATCACATACTTTAAGAATTTGATAACTTTGCAAATTAGATGTAAATTAGTCGAGGTCTCGGCACTAGGTTTATTGACATTTAAGCAAACGTACTTGGGTGACACTCCATGATTGACGTATGCATTCATAGTCATCAAATAAAAACATTTCAATGGCAATTTGACACTGAAAGCTGTCCAGCGTTCAGAAAACAAAAAAACGTTAGGCATAACTTTATTTTGATGTAAGGACATCCAAAATGACGTCATTCGAGTTTGACGTCATTTCCATTCAAAAATACACCGGGCCACATATTCTTACGTCATTTGAATATCTAGTAAACGCGGACTGGAATTAAAGTTGCGTGTATTCTTTACAAAAACACGTTGTATCAAGCTTGAGCTTATATGATAAAGAGATTATTACCCTCGTGTATTTCGGTATCGTCAATATCATATATTAGGAATAAAAATAATGTATTATGCTTGCCAGAGACTCGCATAATACAATTTTTATTCCTAATATATGATATTGATGAAACCGAAAAACACTCTGGTAATAACCTACCCCTCTCCCTCTCTCTCTCTCTCTCTCTCTCTCTCTCTCTCTCTCTCTCTTCTCTCTCTCTCTCTCTCTCTCTCTCTCTCTCTCTCTCTCTCTATATATATATATATATATATATATATCAGACACAGCAGGCTGGCATCATATCGTTAAAAAATTCTTATTACAAATAATTGTGATTCAGTATTGGCGTTTAAGCACCTGTTCTGCAAGTCGTTTCTGTGCTCGATTACATTTGCCATTATAACCGTAATAATCCAAGATAATTAAATTCATTGACTATTATATGATCATTTTTCATACAGTTTTCCCCCATTTATAAAAACGTTTTTGAAATTCGTATTAACATTTAGATCCAATTTCTCAGTGTAATTTGCAAGTGCATTTAACATTGATTGTAATCCGAAAGAAGTATAGTATCATCAGCGTACATTATTAGAAATACATGTATATTTAACATTTTTATTTCCACGTGTGGACAGTTGTCTGATACGAACTGCATTTCACAATCGATGATGTTCAAACCAAATAATATTAGTGTCAGCTAGTCCATCATTCTGCCCTTCACATACAGTATTCAAGGAGTGGAAACAACGTTTAAACATGGCCTATACGGTATTCAGGCAGGGGAAACAACGTTTAAACATGGCCTATACAGTATTCAGGGAGGGGAAACAACGTTTAAACATGGCCTATACGGTATTCAGGGAAGGGAAACAACGTTTAAACATGGCCTATACGGTATTCAGGGAGGGGAAACAACGTTTAAACATGGCCTATACGGTATTCAGGGAGGGGAAACAACGTTTAAACACGGCCTATAGAGTATTCAGGGAAGGGAAACAACGTTTAAACATGGCCTATATAGTATTCAGGGAGGGGAAACATCGTTTAAACACGGCCTATACAGTATTCAGGGAGTGGAACAACGTTTAAACATGGCCTATACGGTATTCAGGGAAGGGAAACAACGTTTACACATGGCCTATACAGTATTCAGGGAGGGGAAACAACGTTTAAACACGGCCTATAGAGTATTCGGGGAGGGGAAACAACGTTTAAACACGGCCTATACAGTATTCAGGGATGGGGAAACAACGTTTAAACACGGCCTATACGGTATTCAGGGAGGGGAAACAACGTTTACACATGGCCTATACGGTATTCAGGGAAGGGAAACAACCTTCACACATGGCCTATAGAGTATTCAGGGAGGGGAAACAACGTTTACACATGACCTATAGAGTATTCAGGGAGGCGAAACAACGTTTAAACACGACCTATACAGTATTCAGGGAGGCGAAACAACGTTTAAACACAATCTATACAGTATTCAGGGAGGGAAAACAACGTTTAGACACGACCTATACAGTATTCAGGGAGGCGAAACAACGTTTAAAAACGACCTATACAGTATTCAGGGAGTGGAAACAACGTTTAAACACGACCTATACAAGTATTCAGGGAGGCGAAACCACGTTTAAACACAATCTATACAGTATTCAGGGAGGGAAAACAACGTTTAGACACGACCTATACAGTATTCAGGGAGGCGAAACAACGTTTAAAAACGACCTATACAGTATTCAGGGAGTGGAAACAACGTTTAAACACGACCTATACAGTATTCGGGGAGTGGAAACAACGTTTAGACACGACCTATACAATATTCAGGGAGGGAAAACAACTTTTAAATATGGCCTATACAGTATTCAGGGAGGGAGGGGAAACAACGTTTAAACAAGGCCTATACGGTATTCAGGGAGGGGAAACAACGTTTAAACACGGCCTATACAGTATTCAGGGAGGGAAAACAACGTTTAGACATGGCCTATACAGTATTTAGGGAGGGGAAACAACGTTTAAACACGGCCTATACAGTATTCAGGGAGGGAAAACAACTTTTAAATATGGCCTATACAGTATTCAGGGAGGGGAACAACGTTTGATCTGGGCAAAAAATGTATGCAAGCCTTGTGCTTGAAACATGTATGGGGTACCTGTAAAAAAAAAAAGTACTCGAATTTTGTGCAAAACTAGGGTAGACGCTACTAGTTATCTCAGAAATGAGCAGCTTGACCCCCAATTTTTTTAATTCACTTTAAGGGTGAGGGGTGGTAGTATTTATCTCCATAGTAGCCACATATGTTACTTTTGCCGTATACACCCTATAATCATTACAGCAATTTCCATCTGGAACCCAAAAGCAACCAAGATATTGCGTGTCCCCCACCTTACCCCGAAAAATATATGAAGTCTTTTCATTCCTCTGCTAAAAACTGGGTTTCACAGGGTCGGTGGGTGGAAGGTGGTGGTGGTGAAGGTAAACTTCGAAATTCGGGGAGCACTCTCCCCACTGATCGCGGCCCCTGGTGTTAGCCGACTCTCGACAGTACGGCGGATCACGATCCCCCATTGACCCACCCCCCACCTCACCGCGGTCTCTAGTGTTAACTGACTGTCGTCTGTACGGTGGGTCACGATCCCCTATTGACCCCCCCCCCCCCCCCCCCCCATCACCGCGGCCCCTAGTGTTGACTGATTCTCGTCTGTACGACGGGTGACGATCGTAGCCCGACATTCGACACGGCATCTCGGGAATATCAACATGTGCTGGGTTGACGGTGGCGTGTTTATCGGCGTCTTACTCGCATTAGGTGAGATTTTTCTTCATTTCAGTCTGTGTTCCACACAAACACGCCGCAATTCACCTTGTTGTCATTAGCTGTTAGCAGTTAAAGACACAGTCCCGAGTTTACCGTCATTAGCTGTTAGCAGTTAAAGACACAGTCCCGAGTTTACCGTCATTAGCTGTTAGCAGTTAAAGACACAGTCCCGAGGTTACCGTCATTAGCTGTTAGCAGTTAAAGACACAGTCCCGAGTTTACCGTCATTAGTTGTTAGCAGTTAAAGACACAGTCCCGAGTTTACCGTCATTGTTGTTATTTCCAAAACACCTTTACTTTTCTTCTTAAGTCAAATTAAACTGAAATTATTTACAAAAAACATTTTTGTAGAAGCATTGGACGGACTATAAGTTAATTATTTCAAACAGAAGTAGATGAAAACTACATTTGTTAATCTAAACAAGAAAAGGTACATAAACATAGTTGGCGAGAGTCCTTGATTCCTAAAAAAATGTGATATGGGTTGGGCGGCGGTTTTTATTGTTATGTTGTTAAACAAAGGGGCATATATACTCTACAAGGCAATAACTTTTTTTTTTCTTTTTTTTTAAAAAGATTTATTGTCCCCCAGAACATAGACAGTGAACAGGTTAGGGAGCCGTGGTCACTGCCTTACAAAGTACATATTTAAGCAATAGTATCTAAACAAAATATGCTATTTAAATATGTTAATGCTTTCTATGATATTTATAAGACGGAAAGGGGGGGAGAGAGAGAGAGAGAGAGAGAGAGAGAGAGAGAGAGAGAGAGAGAGAGAGAGAGAGAGAGAGAGAGAGAGAGAGAGAGAGGGTGCAACAGCAGTAGACAAGTATAAAGAAGTTGTGGGGATATTGAGAGAGTATTAGAGAATGACATTTTTATTAGTACACTACTCTATTTCAAAGGCAATAACTTAACCATACAAAGGCTTTCTCGAACAGTCCATGTTGTTAAATGTATCTGAGATGTGATATTTCACGGTAATATTATTCTCGGCAACTGTCTAAATGTCATTAGTTCTTGAAGAGTGACGTTGCCCATAACAGTAGGTCACAACTTCAAAATGCACAATACGAAATGTTTGCAAAGGGTTTTTGTTTTTGACGCTCACTAGCTAACGCTCAATATTTCTTTAAATATGGCCTAATATGTAAATTTTGTCGTTTTAAGGCTGTGTTTGTTGGTAACATGTTAATAACTTAGCAAACTCAGGAAAACCTTTTAATTTCACTTTGTACTGGACAGAAACATTTAGGCACCCGACCACCATTCCCTGTGCGGTTGCTACCAGTAGCCCCGTAATATAGTCAGACTTAGGAATAGTTCTTCGGTATATATTCTAGCTACCTGAGCTGTAGAGCTGAGGCAGTGGCCCCGACCCCACCCGTTTCCGACGTTGTTCATTGCTTTAAACACTTTTTTGTTGTTAAAACGCTACTTACTTCTTCGTCCCTAAAGTTTAAAAAAAAATCACCACAAAAAAAAGCCGACCAACCGAGTCTCATATAATATCACCAACAAGCGGATTTGTTGTTTAACTTTTGCACAATACCGAAACAGAAAGTACATATTTTTACAAAGAATATGTTCGTACCGTTTTACCATGTAATCTAATATATTTTTCTGCATAAAATATTAGTGGCTGTATAGTAAACGTGCTTCTGATCGTTCTACTATGTGTACTAAGTTACATTTAATTTAATTTCATAAAATATAGTTTTTTCGTACGTACGAAATTATTTGAAGACATAATCCAGTTTGGGCTTCTTATAAATATTAAGACGACCACAAACACATTGAATATACAGACACTGTAAGTTTAATCGTAGAAATATTTTATTAGTCGGAAAACATCTTACAATGCAGCAAACTCAGGAATGTCCCTTTAACATACAGCCACTAATATTTTATGCAGAAAAATATATTTGATATGTAATTACAATCGTTAAAAAGTCTCCGTTAATCGATAACATCCTACAAAATGCAGCAAACTCAGGAATGTCCCTTTAAATTGTGTATCAAAATGAACCAGTGGTAAAACCCCCAGTATGAAAACAGAAAAAAAAACCTGAACAAAAAACCCGTGAACTGTTATTAAATAACTGCTAAGTGTGATTTCATCACATCCACACCTTGTTATGTTTATCTAGTCAGCCGTCAAAGTCGATGCATTGATGACAGCACTTGCTGCTAGAGTCAAAAATAGCTCTATATAGAACAAGAGTTTTTAAAATTTGCTTTGAAACGGACTATACTGCACAATATAATATCATAACATAGGCATACGGGCTCTCATTTTGTAGGGTGTATGTGTATGTGTGTGTATTTGTGTATATATGTGTGTGTGTGTGTGTGTGGAGGGGGGGGGGGGGGGCAGGCTGTATTTTTTTCCGAAATTAAACGAAAATGCCCGAATCTGAAAAACATTTATTCTTATTGGAATTAGTACCAAACATCTATATAGGAATGCAAACGACTCACCACGCATATTTAAATGGACTACAACTAATATTATTTGTAGAATGATGGAAAAACAGGGTGAAAAAGTTTCAGTCCAACTCATTTTGTCCGAATTGGAGGATTTTCTCCAGCACATCGTAATGGGTCTTGGTGGGGTGGATATTTTACTTGACAGGTAATAGCAAAAACCTTGTTAGGGTATAATTGTTATTAGGATTTTTGGACTTTAATAACTGATGTTGCCGCAGAACTTTTTGTGTGATTAAACATTTTAATAACGGAAAATAATTATATGTCACCTGACATGGTATGTCGGCCTAATATAATTAATAATATTTCGCCAATACAAGGTGAGGGTGGGTGGGTAGAGTTTGGCGGGATTTGGCGATATCGCCCAGAACCAGAAGGCTTGCCTTAAGAGTGAAGCCTGGTTTCCATGTAATCTGTAACACGTCGACGACTGACGCAGATTGACACACTCTGACGCAAATCGGTGCAGACTGACGCAGATCGATGCAGACTGACTCAGATTGACACGGACTGACGCAGATCGATGGAGGTGACTCAGATTGACGCAGATCGATGCAGACTGACACAGATTGACGTAGATCGACACAGATTGACTCGGACTGACGCAGATCGATGGAGAGTGACTCAAATTGACGCAGACTGACTCAGACTGACGCAATTGACGAACACTGACGCAGACTAACGCAGATTGACGCACACTGACGCAGATTGACACAGACTGACGCACACTAATGCAAATTGACGCACATTAATGCTGACTGACGCAGATTGACGTACTATGACGCAGATCGATGCAGACGTAAATAGACACAGACCAAAGAAATTTTCATGAACATAGTTGGAGACGGTAGTTGTTGGACAAATCCGAGGTACAGGCGACGCAGACCGTCTGTGGCTGTGATCACATCAAACCTTTCTTTGGTCAAGCCCGGTGGGTCGACTTGATTTGCATGTTGACTTGGGCGAGGAGAGTACTGAGAAGAATGCTCCGTTTTGTATATGTACACAAGGTCATTGTAATTCAATCTCCACATCTCTTAAAGTTTGTTGACATCAGAATGTCAGTACCTCGTGTTGACTTTACATTATACACCTAGATTTAGTGGCCAATCGAGGGAAACTCGACGCCATGTTAAATATTGAAACAAGACTCAATAACAGTCACACACTGTGAGTTGGGGACACGAGTGAAATTAGGGGCTGGGGATGTGGGTGATAACAGGGGTTGGGGGAGGTAGTGTAGGTTGGGGTTGGGGAGGGGAGATGAGTGGCGGGTAGAGACAGGGATGCGATTTGAGGCTAGACTAGAGAGTGAGCGATCTAATGACAGGAGCCGAGTTAGGAGAGATGTGACACTCCCCACCGCCACCCCCGTCAGTGGCAGACAGACCAGGTGTAATGACGGAGAGCTATAGAAAAGATTAAGAATTTCTGGTTTTGCGCACAATTATTCTCATAATAATTACATAAGCAGTCCTGGGTGTGATGTATGAACCACTGAAAAATTAGCAACTTGTTCTAATGTTATACAGATAGCACTCTAAACACTAAGGCGCAGATTCATTTCATTTCATTTCAACTTATTTTCGTGCTTATATCCAAGTAAGGGTCAAGCACGATGTCCTGGGCACACACCTCAGCTATCTTGGCTGTCTGTCCAGGACAGTGGGTTAGTTGTTAATGGTCAGATGCTAGTTAGAAAGAAGAGGGTGTATTTGTCTAACACCTACCCATTCAGTCGTTAAAACTCGCTCTGGCTGGGAGCCGGTATCGGGATGCGAACCCTGTACCTACCAGCCTTATGTCCGATGGCTTAGCCAAGGCCGGTGATACGCAGATTCATTTTGTCCATAATCCGTATACGTATACGTATACGTAATCCACAATGCAAAGTTATCGAATACGTACACACGTACGGAGGACGCATAAATGGAATCTACTCAACCCATTCGCATAGAAAGTGATTGATGCGGATTACGCAAATATGGGTTACGTATACGAATGCTCATTACGGTAAAATCAAATTTGCGTCTTTAAAAACTATACTGACTATTTTCAGCTTGTTTGGTGACCGCAGACCCGATACAGGAGGAAGACAGGAGCCGAGTTAGGAGGGATGTGAAATCCTCCCCGTCAGTGGCAGACAGGCCAGGGTGTCGACCAGGGGCGGTAAATAAAACAACAGTTACTACGCACACACACACACACACACACACACACACACACACACACACACACACACACATCCAAAGTATACACAGACAACAGTACACAAATATATATATTCAGAATATTCAGAACTGATTAAAAAACAACAAAATTCCTCACAATAGGAAACAAGCAAAGTTAAAGTAACTTTTTTTTAATATTGTAGGATATTATATAGTTGCTTTTTTGTTTTGTTCTGTTCTTGGTGTCCTTTCTGGGGTTTCAAGGCATATTGTCACAGACCACTGACCTATTTAATGACCTAACAAAGTATTACCTAACAAAAATAATTTGATTTGTCCCTAAATGTACTATATTCAACCATCTACGTAACCACCATACTCCACTTATTAATGATATTTTGTAAAAATAATTGAATTATGGCAATGATCCATAATTCAAAAACTAAAATTGCTGAAAGGGTTAACATGGATTTTACTCCATCATGGTTCAGTTAAAGTGATGTGATAACTAGATTTGATTTCCAACAATTAATGTAATTTTTATTTACTATTCATTTTTAGAGAAATGAAGTCCTTAAATCCGTGACAGTATGCCTTTCAGTCTTAAAACAGATTTAGAGAAAGAAAATGATAAAATGATGAAGATAGGCCAGCATCTTATCCGACGTTTTTTTTTCAGTTTGAGACTTCAGTTTTATTTTACGTGTTCAGTATTATATAATTAACGATTCACTGGTGACATCGCAATTCAAGGGAGAAAACTCCTGGGAACTATAAGTAAATTTGATCTACTAAAGTGTTTACCTCAGTTTACTATCAGTTCAACCAGTGATACGGCATTCTAGTGTTTAAATTAATTTAGTCTATTTAAAATTAAATTGTCTACTTAAAATTATATTATAACGATGTACTTAATATTATGGTGTCAATTTAAGTTTAATCCTTTTAAATTCATGTTGGCAAATGAGATTTAGTTTATTTAAAAGTATGGCTTAAAGGCATACTGTCACGGATTTAAGGACCTTATTTCTCTAAAAATGAATAATATTTTTTTTTTTTACATTAATTGTTGGAAACCAAATCTAGCTATCGTATCACCTTAACTCAACCATGATGGAGTGAAATCCATGTCAACCCTCTCGACAATTTTAGTTTTACAAAATATCATTAATAAATGGAGTACGGTGGTTATGAAGATGGTTAAATAAAGTACATTTAGGAACAAATCAAATTAGTTTTGTTCTGGTAATACTTTGTTAGACCATTAAATAGGTCAGTGATCTGTGACAATATGCCTTTAAAACTAGATTTAGTTTATTGAAAAAAAATTATCACACCAAGTTTATTCTATTTAAAAGTATATTGTCACACTAAGTTTAGTCAGATTAATCTATATAAATTATATTGTCACACTAATTTACTTCAAATTGTACTTAAGTCTATTTAAAATTATGTCATCACACTAACTTTAGTCTACTTAAAATAATACTGTCACAGTATACTGAAAATTATTTCATCATGATGCGAACGTATACATGAAGATACCTTTGATGCATTTAAATAAATGTTTACTTTTAAGAAGTTTATCTCGTAGGTGGCTCCCCCTAACCGAGTAATAACGACGAGCAGACTGGCGGCGTTGAGAGCGCTGTTTCCGGCTAATGGCGGAATCCACGCATACATCGTGCCGTCCGAAGACGCACATCAGGTAATATCACGTCAAAGGCAGAACAGTTTTACAAATATTTTAAATAACTAGTATTTAGCTAAAAATACACGATACTGTTATTTTAAAAATACATTGATGGATACATAGGCACAAAATCAGTTGTATTAAAATACCAATAACAATTGAGATATGATGAAGTCCTGTGTTGTATCGGCAAATGCGGTGGACATTTAGATAAAACGTAGTGTTCGCTATTATGTCTGAAAATGGTATTTGAATATTCAATGAAAATGAAGAGCAAATATTCGAATACCAAGTAAATAACTGACTTGAACTAATGTTTTTTTTTTAATAGTTTGAATTATGTAATGAACTTTAAATAACCAAGAAAAAGAGTAAGATACAACAGAAAACAAACAAAAATCATACGCAGGAGAGACTGGTAACTAACCTAGCTATATATTTTGACTTCTCATCTAGCATTATTGAATGATCAATATAAAATTGTGGAAAACACTAAAACAGTATGACCGAAAACAAATATGCCACCTGCAGGTACCCGCATGCCATCACTACTAAAATCTACTAATATTCTTAAACTTGAAACACGCCTTGCTTTTCCCGACTGAATGCATGTAGAATTTAAAGAACCCGCGTTACCCAGCTCAATTAGAATCATCTACCCCTACGACCGAAACCCACGAGATATTCGAATACTTTAAAATACTGTTTGAATATTTCTTTGCGGTAATGTCATTAAAAAGCATCCATTTCTTTACAGAGTGAATACGTCACGGAATACGACAAACGACGACAGTACATATCGGGCTTTTCCGGATCAGCAGGTATGTTACCTAAATTGTGTTAAATTAAATTAAGCCGATCTGAGGTGGGTCTTATATAGTTATGTAACAGGGCTCATTTGATTGTGAAAGCAGAGAGTGAGAGTGAGAGAGAGAGAGAGAGAGAGAGAGAGAGAGAGAGAGAGAGAGAGAGAGAGAGAGAGAGAGAGAGAGAGAGAGAGAGAGAGAGAAAGAGAGAGAGAGAGAGAGAGACAGACAGAGAGAGAGCGAGCGAGAGAGAGAGGGGGAGAGAATGACAGAGTGAGTGAGAGAAGGAAGATATAACAAGAAAAAACAAAAACAGACAGATAGTCAGAGAGACAGAGAGCTGCCTCAGACATCTGCAATAAAGTTAGTTTGTTTAGCGACACCACTAGAGCACATTGATTTATTAATCATCGGCTATTGGGTGTTAATCATTTGGTAATTTTAACATAGTCTTAGGTCTTAGGGAGGAAATCCGCTACATTTTCCTATTAGTAGCAAGGAATCTTTTATATATACTTCCCCCACACAGGATAGCACATAGCACGGCTTTTGATATACCAGTTGTGGTGCAGTGGGTGGAGCGATAAACAACCCAATGAGCTAACGGACGGAGATCGATCGCTTTACCACTGTGTAACGTCTCGCTCCCCACATCTGAAGTATGTCCATGAACAATATCATTTGTTTACAGGATTCGCGGTTGTTCTCTTGGACAAAGCGGCGCTATGGACGGACGGACGGTACTTCCTTCAGGGCGAGGCTCAGCTCGACTGTAACTGGATCTTCATGAAAGCAGGTGCAACAACTTATACAACGTAACAGAACCATTAATTTCAGTGTTTCTTTTCTCAGTAAACTAAGTGAATATATTAAGAATGTTCGGTGACTGTATTAAACACTTTAAACAAACACTCCTTTTGATATTATTAACATGTTTCAAAATGTTATAAAATTATTAATAATATTAACTGTTATTCTTCAATAAGCATATTAATATTTTATGAATAACTCATTGCATGTCTGCTACATTGCGCTTGGAGAGAGACACGGACTGTGATGTGGAAGTGGACATAAAACAACACCATGAAACACTAATTACCTAACTGTTAATGAATCTGACTAGACTCATACAATGATACGACTGTATGTTATTTAGTTGTGCAATATTTTTTCTCAAATACTTTCATTATAATAAAAAAAGATAATATATTAAGGTGCCGGAGCCCCCAAAATGACGACGTGGCTGATATCAGAACTGAAAGACATCCCTGGAGCCAAAGTTGGTGTGAACCCTTTTCTCATGAGCAGTCGTACGTATTCACGTTTATAATTACAGCACTTGTTGACAAATATGGAAATTAAAGAGACTATCGTAAATTTGTAGCCATTATAACAGACTTAAGTTAATGTGCTCAGATGAAATTATATGTTACGTTTTTAAAATGTTTAGCTGTTCTAAAAAATCCCAAAACAATAGATGATGTGTATGAAAGTCTTGTAGGCAAAAATCAACATTGAGCCATCATCATATTATGGTACTCGCGGTGTATAACTAATTACCTGTCGCCGAATATCCATCAGGATGGAGATCTCCAAGTCTTGTTTGTAATAACGCTCGCAGAAATCTCCCAGAATCCTCCATGACTTCCAGAAACCTGTTGACCGGCACGGCCCACTGTACCACACTATACATTAGGATGGAATGGAATGATTGTTTAAATCCGTCCAGGGCAGGAATACATTAAGATGACAACAAGACATGTTACTTATAAACTTTCAGAGTCTAGACTCAAGATTATTGTCTCTAACACCATGGCGACGCCATACCTATTTGTTGTATGCGACGTCATTAAACATTTGAGCCTAGATTCTAAATTGTGTCAGGACGGGTTCAGAACCTTTATGTTTGTCTCTTCTCAGGAGCCTGGACACGAAATTCTTATAAGTTGTCCAATGAGGGCATCACGCTGGTCGGGACACGTGACCTAATAGACGTGATTTGGACAGCTGGACGGCCAGCCCCAGCCGATACACCCATCAACGCGCTAGAGCTGAAGTTTAGTGGTAAGGATTTTTCTTATTTGAATGCACAGTATAGCATACAAGTGTTGGAGCATAAGATGCAATGTTTCACATAAAACAGAAGAGTGAGAGGGTTGTCAACCGGAACTAATGATGTTCAGTCATAGTTTTTATAAAAAAAAGTTTTAGTATTTAAAATGTTTTTAAAATTCTGAAAAGAAAGCAGTGTTTTTCCTCATCAAATTATATAGATTTGCATCACAAAAACAAAACAAAAAACCCCCAACAAAAACATAACAACATAACAGCAAGAGCAAAACAAAAACAAAAACAAAAAAGAAAGAAAAAAAGACAACCATCCAAAACAATAACAACTAACCAACAACAAACAAGAAAAACATCTCCCCAATACCCCCCACCCCCCAAAAACCCACATAAACAGAAACAACTACAAAACCCAAAGACAAAAACATCATTAAAAAGAAGTCAAATAGTAGACTTCTATCATTTTCGCAAGAACTGGACTGAACTAATTATGGTTTTCAGACCTGGATTATATGTATGTCTAGCCATATGAAAATAAACAAACAAACAAACAAACAAACAAACAAACGGCATGTCGGTTTAATGCTACATACACAACTCAACTGTATTTATTTATTTTTTACAACATTGTTTGTTAGAGTGGCTTATTGAGTTAGGAAATGATAATTTAAACAAATACTGTCTTATAAATAATATACCCTGTTCTCTGTAGGGAAACGATGGCAGGACAAGATGGTGGATCTAAGACGAGAGATGACTGAACACAATGTGGCGGCAGTGGTGGTCACCAGTCTGGACGAAACAGCGTGTGAGTGTTATGCTAGTCTGAGACTGTCAACTCTCACGACGGAGTTGGCCAAACCGACGGTTGCGTTGTAATTTTCGCCACACTTAGCTTACGACTGGTGCGCTCAGATTAACAACTAATCGGTCTTAGGAGTTGTATACGACGAGAATCGAGTTTTAAGAGTGCTCAGATCACCAACTGGACAGTCGTAGAAGTCGTGAGATCGGCGAGTTGGCTAACTGCGTGGTGACAGTTGGTAATCTGACACTAGCATTACGTTTAACATGTTAGCCGTCGTCTACAGTACTGCACCATAACCATTAAAATGAACTTGATTATTGTGTGCAGTACAACACCATATCCATTAAAATATATTTATTTATTGCCTGTAGCACTACACCATAGCTATTAAAATGTACTTATTTATTGTCTGCAGCACTACACCATAGCCATTAAAATGTACTTATTTATTAATCTGCAGCATTACACTATAACCATTAAAACGTACTTATTTATTGTCTATAGTACTAGACCATAGCCATTAAAATGTGCCTAATTATTGTTTGCAGCATTACACTATAGCCATTAAAATGAACTTAATTATTGTGTGCAGTACTACACTAGCCATTAAAATGTACTTGATTATTGTCTGTGGTACTACACTGTAGCCATTAAAATATACCCAACTCGTCTGCAGTACTACACTATAACCATTAAAATGTACTTACTTATGTTATGCAGTACTGCACCATAACTATTAAAATGTCACGTTATGTGCTTAACTGTCATCTGCAGTACTAACTATAACTATTAAAATGTACTTAATTATAGTCTGCAGCAAAACACCATAACCATTAAAATGTACTTAATTATTGTCTGCAGCACTAAACCGTAACCATTAAAATGTACTGCAGTACTGCACCATAACAATTAAAATGGACTCAACTGTTGTATACACTGTCTTGTATTGTGTTTCATTGTATTGTATTGTATTGTATTGTAGGGCTGTTCAACCTGCGAGCCAGTGATATACTATAAAACCCGTTCTTCATCTCATACGCAATCGTGTATTGTATTGTATTATATTGTATTGTATTGTATTGTATTATAGGGCTGTTCAACCTGCGAGCCAGTGATATACCATACAACCGGTTCTTCATCTTGTACGCAATCGTGTATTGTATTGCATTGTATTGTATTGTATTGTATTGTATTGTATTGTATTATAGGGCTGTTCAACCTGCGAGCCAGTGATATACCGTACAACCCGTTCTTCATCTTGTACGCAATCGTGTATTGAATTATATTGTATTGTATTGTATTGTATTGTATTGTATTAAAGGGCTGTTCAACCTGCGAGCCAGTGATATACCGTACAACCCGTTCTTCATCTCGTACGCCATCGTGGAGCATGCCAGAATCCGGTAATCACCGCGCACACACTGACAGTCAGTAGTCAGTCCACTGTAGTTGTCATCATCATCATCAATGTCGCTGTTCACTAACAGTAGTCATAACTCATTTTAAGCTGGTATCATCTCACTGACAATAAACTGGATGTATGAAATAATTATAAAATGCACAACATTACAAATCTTTGGGCCTCGATGGTGTCGTGGTTAAGCCATCGGACATAAGGCTGGTAAGTACTGGGTTCATAGCCCAATACCAGCTCCCACCCAGAGCGAGTTTTTACGACTCAATGGGTAGATGTAAGACCACTACACCCTCTTCTCTCTGGATAACCACTAACAACTAGCAACTAGCCCACTGTCATGGACAGACAATTCAGATAGCTGAGGTATGTGCCCAGTACAGCGTGTTTGAACCTTAATTGGATATAAGCACGGAAATAAATGAAATGAATGAATGTATGAATGAAGATAGAATGAAAATTAATAAGCATTTTAAATCATTCGAATACTTTAACTACAGTTTTAACCAAGGTACTCAGTAAATGTATTCAAAATGTTTAAGGTGCATCATGTTTACACGTACAATATTTAAATGTTTTACAATTGGATTTGTCAAATTAATAATTTAAGCATTAAGTATTTAAGTATTGTAATATCTTATATTTTCGTGGGCTTATATTTTTCAAGTTTTGCTAAAAGACACATTTTGTTGGGTACTTAAATCCATGGACCGAAAAGGTAGCATAATAAATTCGCACTATATGCATACATGTATTATATTTCCGTTGTGATCTTAAATTCGTTGATTGTACAAGTCGACGACTGACACGACAATGAGACAATCACAAATAGAAGCGATTTCACAGTAATGTCTGAAACTACGGTCAGCGCCTTTAATATATAAGTTTAACCTTTTTAAAAACTTTGATACGTACCCTATAAGCACAAGGCGACATGGACGTCATTCTGTTCGTGTTCTATTCCAGACTGTACATCGTGTCTGCCGACAGCAAACTCTCAAGATCTCCAACAGATCGAGAAACTACGAACAGACTGTATGAACATCTCAACACACGCACGAACGGAACCTGTGTCGGTGTCGGCGGGCTGTGTGTACAGGTGTGTTCAATGCAATTATTTTAAAGGCGCACACCCTAGTTTCAACCCGTGAAAATAGACACTCATTTTGACACATTTGAATAAAATTACAATATAGAGAGTCTGTGACGATGAAACGGAGAAATACGCTCTCAAAAATAAACTAGAGCTCGTCTCTATAACCGTTACTTCTCAAAGGTACTTGCGTTTTTAGAATTATGAGAAATATATTTCGTGTTATTACAAACGTCGGGATGACCAGAAACACTTTGATTGTATGGAAATGGATAATCTTAATAATCAAATGCTATAATGTCTGATTTCAATTATGAAATAAACTACAAAACCTACAACAAAACCCCACTAAAAAACTACAAAACAAAACCACATAACAAAACAACAACAACAATAATGAAAACAAACAGCGGCTCTAGTAATGAAAAGTAGGTCGAAGTGTTTAAAAACTAGGGTTTCATACTTTCATTCAGTTGAAAATTAGTATCGTTTTAAAACCAGCTTAAAAATAGTTATTAAATTGTATTTCATTGTACTGTACTATCTTGTATTGTCTTCTTTTATGGTAGTGCTATGATATACTTTATTTGTTATTGATTCTGTTTTGCATTACATTATTTTATATTTTATTGTATTGTATAGCATTTTAATTTTGTTGAATTTTGTATTCTTTGTATTGTATTCTGTTGTATTGTAGCACGTTATATTGCAGCACATGTATGATATTTTACTGTTTGTTTCTATCTATCGATCGTTCGATCTATCTATCGATCTATCTATCTATAGATCTATCTATCTATCTGTCTGTCTGTCTGTCTGTCTATCTATTGGTCTATCAGTCTGTATGTCTGTCTATCTATGACTATGTCTGTCTGTCTGTCTGTATATCTGTCTGTCTATGTACTTACCTATATACCTACTTACCTACCTACCTACCTAAATACTTATCTATCTACCTACCTATCTATTGGTCTGTCTGTCTGTCAGTCTATCTATTTGTCTGTATGACTGCCTGTCTGTCTCTCTTTCCGCCTGGACGCAATCAAGCTCGCACGTATGTATGTGTTGTTAAAACCAATACAGTATTGGCTGTTTTACCCAGGTTATAGAGTATGACCCTGAAACAGTGAAAACGGACATCAAAGCCCTAACAGACGCTAGATCTGACGTCAACGTTTGGGTGACGCCATATTGTAGTCAAGGGATAGTCAGCGCAATTCCAAAGGTAATGTTTATTTTCACGACCTAATACTATAATTATGTATTGTGATTTATTTAAGATATTCTGAGACAAAAATTATTACCACAACAAGCTAAATAACCATGTACACAATACAAGTGTAATGAGTTTTATAATTATGATAATACATTGAACGAATGAATGAATGAATGAATGAATGAATGGATGAATGTTTGACACCTCATAAAAGGTACGTACATAGAAATATTATTTACATTAAGAATAAAACTTTTCATGTATCCTTTTGCACCTTAGCATTGGTAGATGATGATATTTACCAAATGGAACATTATTGTTGCAAGTTCCGTGGCGTTTATGACTTCTTATCGAAAATCTAGTAATTTTGAATTTTGGTCAAAAGTTCAAATGCCATCTAAGGGATGTTACATTTTTTTAAAGTTTATGATTTTAAAAAGTTACCTGTTATGTCGTCTTTCAGAAATCTAAATAAACAATGCCTATATTTATTTTGAGGTTTTGAGAGTCCATTACATTTTTTTTTTTTTTTTGGGGGGGTGTGTCGTAATTTAAAGGCAACAGCATCATGACGTCACCATTTGACCTCCATTGACCTTGAAAATTGTCTAATCTAAAACGTCTTTATTTTGTTTTATAGGGAATACTACAAGCATCATTCTGGTGTGTAAAATGCCATGATATATTAATATCTCGCCAAGACATGTTAAATTTAATGTTCACTAACCCTAATTTTGGTCTCTTTTCCACCATGTTAATTTTGTACATCAGGTCAAATTTCTCACTTATTGTCAGGAATGAGAATGTCCACCCTGACTTTATGGTGGCCCAGGTCATCCCCACACCAAATATGGAGGGTGATTTAGGGGACCTCTCATGCATGTAAAAAGTCCCCAGCTCCAGGAGTAATATTTTAAAACCTTGTATACAAATCAAAATGTTTAAAATTTTGTAATATTATCATGACAATACAGGACAGATCTCACAGTCGTTGGAAGTAGGATCTCAGGGATATTGACAAAACACATGCGGCCAGCCGCAATAAAATATTGTACGCAAGCTGCAGACGCACCAGTCAGATCTCACGCACGCGCCGCATCCAGTTTATATTCAATTGAGCCTTTAAATTCTGTTTTGTAAGTAGTTTAAAGGGACATTCCCGAGTTTGCTACATTGTAAGATATTTCCGACTAATACAATATTTCTACGATTAAACTTACATATTAAATATATTTTCTTGTTTAGAATATCAGTGTTTGTATATTCAATGTGTTTCTGGTCGTCTTAATATTTGTAAGAAGCCCAAAAAGGATTTTGTCTTCAAATAGTTTCGTACGTACAAATATTAGAACGATCAGAAACACGTCACTAATATTTTATACAGAGAAAACCCCCATTTGATATGTAATTACAATCGTTAAAAAGTCTCTGTTAGTCGATAACATCTTAAAAATAGCAGCACACTCAGGAATGTCCATTTAATAGTTTGATACAAATGAAACTAATATATAATATAAGTACACAATAGAGCACGTGCATGAAGTCTATATACGAATACCATTGTTTGAGTTTATATGAGTTTACATGTAACGTGTGTTATCTCCAGACAAACGCCGTACAGCGCTTTTCATCCATCAGCGTCGCCAAAGCCATGAAGAACAAGGTGGAAACTCAGGGCATGTTTAACGCGCACGTGAGTAAAAGACACACTCAGTTTGAAATAAAACCTAAGTTAAAGTTTGTTTTGTTTAACGACACCACTAGAGCACATTTATTTATTAATTATCGGCTATTGGATGTCAAACGTTTGGTAATTCTGTCATTTTAAATATCAATGAGTGCTTCGAATACTAGTATATGGTAAGCATATTTTGGAGTTTTCAGGAGGAATTAATACACTGTTTCGAAGTTTTACGAACAATTAACCAACTAAAACAGGCGCGAATCCAGAAGAGTGCTTGGTGTGCACAACCCCACCCGGGAAAATGCTAAAGAACACTGAACATTTATTTGTGTTTAGTGGGAAACATGTCATGTGCTGGTTGGATTAATGATTCTGGAGGAGTTTGCGATAAAAAAAATAATGCATTGGGTGTACTTTTGAATGCTGGAGGTGCCAGGTGCGAACCCAGGACGTTTTTTTAATAGAGGAGACCCAAAACCCGTTTTTGTTTTTAAAAATAGAATTTAAAGGTCCTTGTTTAAAAAAAATAATTTAAAGGTTGTGACGGTACATGCTCTTAATTTCTTTTCGCCTGTGGCGATATTAATTGTTTTAGAGGGCCGTGTGCAGTCCCATATGCACTTAGCCCAGTTGGGCAACTTGTTACGTGATACCTTTGCGCGACGGTCGTCGAGCTATTCTAATACACACCCAGCGCAGTTGCGGAGGCCATGTAGCCAGTAGTTACGTAATACCTCCGCGCGACCATGGAATCTCTAGCGAACTGGCGACAGAATGTCTGGTCATCTAAGAAAATATACCGACTCTGGGAGAGGTGGAAATATCAGATGATAGGTGAGGTACCGCGTTGTGCCCCCAGGCGATATTCGCTGTCTCTGAGAGTTTTGAATAAATAGCTAGGATTTTAGATATATCAGGGAGAAACATAGGAAGGCTTCCAGGGGGAACGTTAGTCCGTTTGGACATGGTAAATATCATTTCTGCTCTGTTGTATAACCTTGTTGTGATTGATGTGACTTTAAATATTTTAATACTGTATTATATCAATATTATTAGACGGTGCTGCCGGTCATCTGACGCAGTATACTGTAGGCTCACCGTTCTGATATATATATAAAGCTTACCCAGTCATCCTAGAGGACCTAGGTAAACTGTCGGTTATTGTCTTTATTGTGATAGGTACCAGTATTAATTCTGTGTTACAAGGTTACTGAATGAGTAGTTAAGGGTTAATTAAAAATTAACCAGTTAGGAATAGAGTTGTAATTCCTTTATTAATTAAGTTCCCCTGGAAGCGTTTCTCAATTATCACACGTATGGGTGTTGTGTCACGGTGAAGTGATTAGCATATTGTGTAAACTAGACACCTAGAGATTAACTAATTAAGTGATCAGTTCTGGGTTGTTATTATTTGTTGTTGTTAATTAACTACTGCGGCAGTACATTGTCAGCGTAGGTTAATACAGATTCCAAAGTGTATTGTGTTTTTATTGTGATTTCTAGTGAACGAAACGTGCTATATTATACATACTTTATATAAGATCGTATCTCTGATCATACCTAGAGACGAGCCACGCGGGTATACTGCCCGTTACAGAGAGATCTAATAAATATACAGTTAGGAGAGATATTTGAATACTCGTGTTTCATTCAGTTACGGGTGTTATAGGATCCCCGTGACAGGAGTAGAAAATTGGGGCGCTCGTCCCGGATCTGAAACGGGACATGCATATTAAAAAAAAGTATTGTTTGTAAATGGGGGCTTTATAAATTATTTTTACAAATAACCAGAAGTAGCAACGTTGTTCACTAGAAAATTAATTAATAATAAGTGCATCATATCTAAACATGGATAAGAATTTGTTGGATAGGCCTACGCTCAGTGTAGTGGAGATTAAGCGAGCACGTAAGGCCGAGTTAGTTGAAATCGCGGGTGAGCGAGAAATTGATTTAACATCAGCTAAAACATTAAGAGATATAAGGACAATTATTATCCAGGAAGTTTTTGGTGATAGTCCTGTTATGGAAGACAGTGAGATTGTTTCAGAGATAGAGATAAATGAGTTAAGTGTGGAACAACAATTAGCTTTTAAAAAACTTTAGTACGAAAGAGAAGAACGTGCATTAGATAGAGAAGAGAGAGAGAGAGAGAGAGAGAGAGAGAGAGAGAGAGAGAGAGAGAGAGAGAGAGAGAGAGAGAGAGAGAGAGAGAGAGAGAGAGAGAGAAGAGAGAGAGATAGGGATAGAAAATTCCAGTTAGCAAAATTAAAAGTGGAACATGAGTTAAAGTTGAATACTGAAGAAGTTAGACGTGAGGCAGGAAATGGTTTTAACATGTCGGAGGCTTATAGATCAGTGCCTGTATTTGATGACCAGGAGGTAGTTATGTTCTTCCAACTTTTTGAACGGGCCGCTAAGCAGCTAAATTGGCCGCAGTCTAAGTGGACATTGTTAGCCGTGTCTAAGTTTAAGGGGAAGGCTAGTGTAGCTTATAATTCAATGAGTGATGAGCGAGCAAGTCAGTACGACCTAGTTAAGGCAGTGTTGAGGGCGTATAAATTACGACCTGAGGATTATCGTTTACGGTATAGCGAGTTGAGAAAAACGCAGGGTCAATCTTATAGTGAGTTTGTGGCTAAGAAGTCAGGGATGTTTGATAAATGGGTGGTGTCTCATCAGGTAGAGTCATATACCGAGTTACGGGAGTTGTTGATCTTACAGGACATTAAAAATGGATTACCAGTTAGCTTACGTATTCATTTAGAGGATCGTGATGTCAAAAAGATAGAGGAGGCAGGCATAGTGGCAGATGACTATGTGTTAATACACAAAGCTCAGGCAGTACAGGGTAGCTCTATACAACAGGGTGATAAGAAGAAATTTCAGCCAGGGTTTTCCCGGGAAAGTAACTATCGGGGAGAGTCATGTAGTTGGTCAGCTAGTCAGGCAAGGAATGCACCTGGTGGGCAAAGTAAGGATAAGCCTGCATTATCAGCCAATGCACGAACTTTTCGTCCACATTGCAGTTACTGTAAAAAGGATAACCATCTTGTCGGGGACTGTTTTAAAAGGATACGCGATAATGCGCAAGTGGTTGGTTTAGTGAGGTCAGCTCCGTTAGCGAGAGAGTTAATGGTTAGTCCCATGGCAGAGAAAGTAAACCCGTATGTGTACACTGGTATGGTTTGTGATGTGAAACAAGAATTGAGTCCTAAGGCAATATCAGTCTATAGAGATACCGGATGTAGTCAGTCGCTTATAACGTCAAAGTGTTTAGCTGGTATTGAAAATTCAGATACAGGACGTAGTTTGGCTTTAACCTCAGTTACTGGAGAACATATGGTTGTCCGGTTACATAACGTTTTCTTGTGTTCGAAGTTTGTGACGGGACCAGTCATTATGGGTGTTGTGAAGGACCTGCCTGTTGAAAACAGGAGTTTTGTTGGGTAACGATTTGACTAGTCAGTGTTGTCAGCCGAAATGTGACCAATTGTTAATTAAAGACAGCCCTTTACCAATAGAAGAGTGTGAGGTTGATGAGATTAGATATCCTGCGTGTGTAAAGACTAGGGCTATGGCCAGAAGGGTAACACGAGACCCAGAGGATATTTATGATTTGTCTGATACGTGTGTGAGCCATGAACTTGGAGTGGATGAGGTTATCAGTAAAATGGTAGATAAGTCAACTGACGAACTAAATGTGGTGGAACCTGTTGACCTCCCGCAGAGGGGAAATGAACCAGTTGTGTTAGATAGGGGGGACTTGCCTTGTAATAGACAAGAGTTAATCCTAGAGCAGGGGGCTGATCCAAGTTTGTTGGCAGCTCGCACTACATTGTTAACTGAGGGTGAGATGGAGGATCAGATGTCAGGGTATTATATGGACATGGGAGTGTTAATGAATAAGAGTGTGGAAAAGGTTGTGCCTGATAGTGAGGAATGTGTGACAAGATGTAGAATTGTGGTGCCCTCTAAGTACCGTCCGTCAATGTTATTGTTAGCACATGAGGACGTGTTTGCTGGCCACTTAGGCGGAATAAAACTCATAGTAAACTTGCCTCAGAGTTTTATTGGAAGGGAATGTTTGCAGATGTCAGTAAGCATTGTATGTCATGTCATGTGTGTCAGGTTGTGGGCAAACCAAATCCGCTAATTCCTCCCTATCCCCTGCAGAAGGTCCCATAGTTGGTGAAGCTTTTTCAAAAGTGTTGATAGATGTCGTGGGGCCATTACCGAAAACGCGTTCAGGCAACCAATTCTTGTTAACAATTATGTGCTTAACTACGCGTTTTCCAGAGGCGATTCCCTTAAGGAAGGTTACTGCGTCTGTTGTAGCTAGTGCGCTGCTTAAGTACTTCACGTACACGGGTTTACCAGGTGAAATTCAAAGCGACCGGGGTACGAACTTTATGAGCAAGTTAATCCAGCAAGTACTGTCTATGTTAGATATACGACAGATTCGTTCTTCTGCATTCCACCCTGAGAGCCAGGGCGCCATAGAACGTTTCCACCAGAGCATGAAAAGTATGCTCCGCTGCCATTGTTTCGACAATGGTACTGACTGGGATCAGTCAATTCCTTTCGTGTTATTCGCAGCACGGGATGCTAAGCAAGAATCCTTAGGATTCACCCCATTTGAGTTGCTCTATGGGCATTCAGCCCGAGGCCCTCTCAAATTGGTAAAAGATAGTTGGTTAGACAAGGAAAATGCCGAAAACCTGCTGATTTATGTAGGGAGAGTTAGAGATAGGTTGTGGCAGGCGACCGAACTGGCTAGGAAGCATCTGAGCTATGCTCAGAGCAAAATGAAATCAGTGTTTGATAGGAAGACTAGGAGTCGGGAATTTAACCCAGGGAATAAGGTGCTGCTGTACCTTCCCATTAAACGGGGTTCATTGCAGAACAGGTATTTCGGGCCCTATGTTGTGCACAAACGGGTTAATGAGACAGGGTATGTGATAAACACTCCTAATAGGGTTAGGAAAAGTAGGTATTGTCACATCAATTTGCTAAAAGGTTATTTTGACAGACTGCCGATAGTTCCAGAGTTACCGGTCCAAACTGAGAGTCACTCAATTTCCTGTGATGACGTCAAGACTGCAGAGATCAAATTAACCAACAACCAGATTCTAGCAGACTTGAACCCCCAGCGAGAAAAGTTGACTACGCTGATACAAGACAATGTTTCCATTTGTCAGGACCTTCCAACGGTTACCAACACCTTAAGCCAGGATGTGCGCTTGGAACCCAACGCTACACCGATTCGACAGCATGCCTACCGGAGAAAACCTGGAAAACGTGCGACACTGAAAAAGAAGGAAACGAAGTTCCAGTGGTCAAATGAATGCGAGAAGTCATTTAACCGTCTCAAGCAGATGCGCTCCTCGTCTCCCGTGATGGCAGCACCCGACTACCGAATGCCGTTCAAGCTAGCTGTGGATGCCAGTGACGTGGGAGCTGGAGCTGTGCTGTTCCAAGAAGACGAAGACGAACTGGACCATCCTAATGAAAGCCTCCAACCAGAGAGTTTTGAGGTGGAGTCTTCTTTTGCAAGAATACCCAATTACCATTGAACATATCAAGGGCACATCCAATGTAATCGCTCATGCCCTGTCCCGAAGTTGAACGTTATGGTAATGTGTTGACATTCTTGATTTCTGTTTTGTTTTTATATATTTTATTTGTATACCAGGGACTCAGAGACTCAGTGTGATTACTGGTAGTTACCTTATTATTACTATGTGTTATAAATGCCCGGATGCGTCGGTTAACGCACCTTTTGTTTTAATGTAGTATATTTCCCTATTCCTAGAGTAGAGGAAATATCCTTTTTGAGGTGAGGGTGTGTGACGGTACATGCTCTTAATTTCTTTTCGCCTGTGGCGATATTAATTGTTTTAGAGGGCCGTGTGCAGTTCCATATGCACTTAGCCCAGATGGGCAACTTGTTACGTGATACCTTTGCGCGACGGTCGTCGAGCTTTTCTAATACACACCCAGCGCACGTGCGGAGGCCATGTGGCCAGTAGTTACGTAATACCTCCGCGCGACCATGGAATCTCTAGCGAACTGGCGACAGAATGTCTGGTCATCTAAGAAAATATTCCGACTCTGGGAGAGGTGGAAATATCAGATGATAGGTGAGGTTCCGCGTTGTGCCCCCAGGCGATATTCGCTGTCTCTGAAAGTTTTGAATAAATAGCTAGGATTTTAGATATATCAGGGAGAAACATAGAAAGGCTTCCAGGGGGAACGTTAGTCCGTTTGGACTTGGTAAATATCATTTCTGCTCTGTTGTATAACCTTGTTGTGATTGATGTGACTTTAAATATTTTAATACTGTATTATACCAATATTATTAGACGGTGCTGCCGGTCATCTGACGCAGTATACTGTAGGCTCATCGTTCTGATATATATATATATATATATATATATATATATAAAGCTTATCCAGTCATCCTAAAGGACCTAGGTAAACTGTCGGTTATTGTCTTTATTGTGATAGGTACCAGTATTAATTCTGTGTTACAAGGTTACTGAATGAGTAGTTAAGGGTTAATTAAAAATTAACCAGTTAGGAATAGAGTTGTAATTCCTTTATTAATTAAGTTCCCCTGGAAGCGTTTCTCAATTATCACACGTATGGGTGTTGTGTCACGGTGAAGTGATTAGCATATTGTGTAAACTAGACACCTAGAGATTAACTAATTAAGTGATCAGTTCTGGGTTGTTATTATTTGTTGTTGTTAATTAACTACTGCGGCAGTACATTTGTCAGCGTAGGTTAATACAGATTCCAAAGTGTATTGTGTTTTTGTTGTGTTTTCTAGTGAACGAAACGGGCTATATTATACATACTTTATATAAGATCGTATCTCTGAACATACCTAGAGACGAGCCACGCGGGTATACTGCCCGTTACAGAGAGATCTAATAAATATACAGTTAGGAGAGATATTTGGATACTCGTGTTTCATTCAGTTACGGGTATTATAGGATCCCCGTGACAAAGGTCTTTAGCAAGTTTCCATAACCATATTAAAACGTCATAGTATTGTCGACGTAATAGTTATATTTCCGGCAGCGTCCGTCATATACGGAAACTATCGAAATGCCATTCAAAGTTTTTTTTAGTTTTTTATATTAAAGTTACAACAAGAGAATTTTATTTATTTATTAATTTATTTATTATAATAATTATTATTTATTATTATTATTATTATTATTATTATTATTATTAGGCCCCTATTATTATCATTTATTTTTGCTTACTTTGTTTGCTTGTTTTATCATGGGTGAACCAGTTTCGGTAAGCATAAGCATTCGGTTCTAAAGCATATCAATATATATAAACAGTTGTTATTCAAATAGCTACCTTTTTAATGAGCACTAAACTGGCCTCTATGTAGCAAAGATCACCGCACGTGCGTCAAAAACTATAGCATACACTAGGGTCTCCACGAGTACTCGGGTACGGGTCGAGTCTAGCAAGACTCGAGTCCGTTCACAGACTCGAGTACCCGTGCAACGAAGAGCACTCTCATTTATTTAAAAAAAATTACGTCATATTATGCTTCCCGTCGCTTACATTATATGCTATGAGACATAAAGCGGGAAAAAGTCGAATGTGCTAAATACAATACATACAATGGTATGATTGGGCATCCATGTTCAGCGTTGGAAGTAAGAAGCATAATGCTATTTTACTTTATTCCTTAGTCTCATTATCATCTAGTGTAAATGACGAGTACTCGGGTCCGGGTCGAGTTTGACCCTCAAGTACTCGAGTCCAATATTTTGGACTCGTGGAGGCCCTAACATGCACCAGCAGTAAATATTGTTAACTACGAAACATGTTTCAGTGAGTGAAACGTTTAGTGGTATAGCTTACAGCCAAAACGTTCCAACACAAAGCATTTCAGTGTTTTATCAAAATTAATTTATAATTATAATTATTTGCATAAAATGAAAAAAAAATATTGGTTACATCTCCAGGAGCATATTTATTTTAGTTTGGATAGATAAAATGAATGCAAACTAGCATCAGAAAACGTTGATATACATAAACGAACGCATAATAAGATATGATCTAAGTATTAGTATTATAAACATCGGAAGTGAATAGGGGAGTTGTCAAGGGGTACTGCTCTCCAAAGAGGTAGCCAGAAGTGAATTGATAATTTCCCTCACACCCCACCCCTATTGTTGGCATCTTCTGACGCTTATGATCATATTAATATCTCCGTGATTATTGTAATACATTATTAACTCGCCAGGTTGCAAAGTAAAACAATTCGTGTGCGTGAGGTAAAATAAAGGTTTCGTAATTTTCAGTCAGTATCTTTAGATGAGTAAAGATTTCATGTCTAAATCTATATAAACATTACTTCATTATAACCGACCGGCCTCGGTGGCGTCGTGGTTAGGTCAGCGGTCTACAGGCTGGTAGGTACTGAGTTCGGATCCCAGTCGAGGCATGGGATTTTTAATCCAGATACCGACTCCAAACTCCGACTGAGTGCTCCGCAAGGCTCAATGGGTAGGTGTAAACCACTTGCACCGACCAGTGATCCATAGCTGGTTCAACAAAGGCCATGGTTTGTGCTATCCTGCCTGTGGGAAGCGCAAATAAAAGATCCCTTGCTGCTAATCGGAAAGAGTAGCCCATGTAGTGACGACAGCGGTTTTCCTCTCAAAATCTGTGTGGTCCTTAACCATATGTCTGTGGCCATATAACCGTAAATAAAATGTGTTAAGTGCGTCGTTAAATAAAACATTTCTTTCTTTGGTTATCAATATAAAGTAATAAATTACACAGGGCGTTTGTCTAGACTGGCGAGCGAAGTTTGTAGAGGATTTCGGGTCATGCTTCCCTGGGAAATGTGATACTAGTATGTATTTCTCACGATCATATAATTAAAAGAAATATTCACAGAAACAGCGGAATATGCCAAAATTACAAAATTATTAACACATTAAAATCGTACTTAGTCATAGGCTACTTGGTTAATTTCGACTGTGTATTTAATACAGATAATATTAAAAGTTGTAGGTGCATCACGAAGGGTACAGGATGTTTATTATATTCTCTGTGTACTCTATTACCCCCGAACCAGCGAAATTCATGTTCAAATGCAAAGACGGATATAGGAGTACCAGGGGAACAGTTCGACTTAAAAATATCCAAGTGCCCCCTTTTCTATGTTTAATTTGTTTCCCATTCAGATGCCCTTTTGGTGAGTTGGTCCATGTGACATTTTCCAGTTATTTTGCTCCGCCTGCAAAATATTTCTTTGATCCACCGCTGAAAATGTTTTGTTTTTTTCAATGTCTTTTTTCTGTATTTTGCTTTTTCGTGTGTGTGTGTGTGTGTGTGTGTGTGTGTGTGTGTGTGTGTGTGTGTGTGTGTGTGGTAATGCCTAACATTAGAACCTATAGTCCGTCCAACAGGGATCACATTTTTTTTCATACTATGTAATTTACTACAAGTTATTTATTTCCAAGCCGATTGATTTGTAAATTGCACACACAAATTGTATTTCTTTGTTATTTCTAAAACACTTTTACTTTTCTTCTTACGTCAAACCAAATTAAAATTATTTACAAAAAACATTTACTTTAGGACATATTTTCATTCATATTAAACTAGAATAACTTGTTTAAAATAAGATCATCAAATACCGTAACAGTCTGCTCAGCAAACATTATAGATGAAATCAAGGGAAATAATCAACATATTCAAACCACTAACACACTGAAATGGAGTTGCTTCTCTTGCCTAATTTCATTTTCAATTTTTTGGTAATCACGTGTCTTTTTGGGGTGTCTTTTTTTTAAAGCCTACTTTAATATCAGGCGCATGAACAGCAGTTTCAGAGGGGGTGTCTAGAGTGTGGTGACCGATGTTTATAGTGTGTGTGTGTATGTGTTGACACAGTTGTGCCATGCTTCCCCGGAAAATATATTGAGACAAAAGAAAATGTGGTTAAGCAGGAACGGGTTTCGACCTCCAGACCCCCCCCACCCTGCACACACGACAATTATATATTATTATATCTACTGTGGTGTACAAAATATCAGTTATATGTAAATAGAGGATACTTCACATTTTATTTCAAATATTATTAAATAATGTCACTTAGTGAAGTATGTGTGATATAATTACATAGTCTATGATTCATATGTGTTACGTGGTTTGTTTCTTATTTCCAGAATCGGGATTCCGCGGTACTGATAAAGTTCATGGCTTTTCTCGAGCGAGAGGTGAGTACTGGATAACATGTTGCCTTTTGTTGGTAGTCAAATACGTGTTAATACTGGAATTTAGTGTTAATTTAATAATAAATACTTGTTAGTATGAAGGGATTTTCATATGTCCAAAATGCGTCCTCGGAAGAGAGTGTCAAAGGCTACGAACAAAGCCCCATCTGGCATTTTTTTCAATGTAGATTTTTACTTTTAAAAATAAATCACCCATTCAGTGTACACCCCAAAAAAACCCCACGAATTTTTTTTTAGAAAAAACACAACCACCACCCCTCCCCTGATAAAAACAAACATGCGCAACAAAACCCAAACCCAATCCCTTTGAAACACCCCATGTAAGGTTCATTGATAGTCTCTATATGAAATGCATGTTAACAGACCAACTGATGTACATTAATTTAACAGACCAACTGATGCACATTAATTTAACAGACCAACTGATGTACATTAATTTAACAGACCAACTGATGCACATTAATTTAACAGACCACTGATGTTAATTTAACAGACCAACTGATGCACATTAATTTAACAGACCAACTGATGCACATTAATTTAACAGACCAACTGATGCACATTAATTTAACAGACCAACTGATGCACATTAATTTAACAGACCAACTGATACACATTAATTTAACAGACCAACTGATGGACATTAATTTAACAGACCAACTGATGTACATTAATTTAACAGACCAACTGATACACATTAATTTAACAGACCAACTGATGTACATTAATTTAACAGACCAACTGATGCACATTAATTTAACAGACCAACTGATGTACATTAATTTAACAGACCAACTGATGCACATTAATTTAACAGACCAACTGATACACATTAATTTAACAGACCAACTGATGTACATTAATTTAACAGACCAACTGATGTACATTAATTTAACACATTAATTTAACAGACCAACTGATGTACATTAATTTAACAGACCAACTGATGTACATTAATTTAACAGACCAACTGATGCACATTAATTTAACAGACCAACTGATGTACATTAATTTAACAGACCAACTGATGTACATTAAATGCCCAGTGTAAGATAATCTGTATAATAATTATATCATTTACAATTCTGCAGGTGAAAGAAGAAAAACACTGGACGGAGATGTCTGCGGCTGATAAACTCAAAGAATACAGAGAGTAAGAGCAACATTTGCTAGGACTACAAGTAATATTTTTATATCCAGTAAATATTGTGCTGGCCCCTAGGAATTTTGTGCTCACCACCATAAAGACCACCTAATCTACTTATTTGTCCTTTCTGTGTATGAAAATAAAAATAACTTTTAAACAACTGAACATTTCTGTTCAAAACATAGCTAGTTTGTTCTCCAGATGCCAGAAAATCACGGTTTAGGCCATCCACAAATTAAATTTCAACCACTTAGAAAGCTTTTACATTCCTTTAAATATTGTGAATTTGTGTACAGTAGTATTGTGGATAAAAGTATGATGAATAATTAAATTTATAATCTTTGCACAGTGCATATATATCGAATTTAGTGTTTCATTAATTTATTTTCTGGTGACTATAGTAAAATTTGCTATGAAATTATACTGGTGATTTTAAATCACATTTTACCTCTGTTTAAAGACCATCTTCGGTGTCCTTTAAATACAGGTTTCACTGTGTATATATTATGATTTATGAATAACACATGTCTCTATTTGTTGTGTTGTTATCAACAGGGCAGAGCAGTATAATCGAGGTCTTAGTTTCGAGTCGATCTCAGCGTCCGGTTCGAACGGCGCCATCATCCACTACTCGCCCGAGGCGACCACGAACAAAGCGATCAGCACGCGAGACATGTACCTGCTAGACTCGGGCGGACAGTATCTGTACGGTGATCACTTTAGTACTTTAGTTAAAATAACAGATCCGAGTTTTTAAACACCACGGCATATTTTATCACAATTAAGGACATTTTTGAAAATTAAAGTCAGATATTACTTAAATTTGATTATTTTGATTATCCATTTCCGTACATCCAAAGTGTTTCTGGTCATCCCGGTGTTTCTTGTACCACGAAATGCATTTTAATATTTATTAAAACGCACGTACCTCTGAGCTGTAACGGTTATGAAGACGAGATCTAGTCTATAAATCTTTGGAAATATCGCAATTTATGTGTGCTATAAAAGAAACACTACAATGCAAACAGGTAAATGTTTATGTTAGTGATGATTGGAAGTGCTCTGAATTGGTTAACATTCCGACATTTCACTATTCACAATTACTGTTCCAGGATTCAGTTTATCTTTGGCGCAACTGTTACCTCCCGCTGTCCCCACATTTGCCCCGCGATTGGTGCAACAAACCTCGTGGCGTGTACTGTCTTGTTTATTGGAGCTTAATATAAAACATCCCTTGTTGCCTTTCTGTAGACGTAGCCCGTTTGGAGGCATAGGTTTTCCTCTGTTTCTCTTTTGACCGTGTGCCGAAATAACCAGGTGTTAGACATCAAATACCTGTTGTTTAAAATGTACTGAGATGTCGTTAAACATTCCTTTCCTTTCTTTTGTGATTGTTTTTTTAAGTGATGGAACAACAGACGTCACAAGAACCTTTCACTTTGGAAATCCCACAGACTACGAAAAGGTAGACCATTTGTATACAGCCCGAAACAAGATGTTATTGTCACTCCGATTTAAAGGTCTTCGTTAATAGCCCTGACACAAGTCAACGTTATGTCGTGTTTGTAGTATATGTCAGATTATTAAAACACATACACTATTGTTAGTAAACACTGACTTGAGATCCGTCAAATAATAACACATACAATGTTATTAATGAACACTGGTGTGAGACCTCACTTCGTTTCTTATAACATAGTACGCAATAAAAAAGAACATTACTACAAGATGGTTGTGACCGTGTCTTTTCATATATTATGTTACAAATTGTTGACCTTCACCTTGCAACAGTTATTCACAATACATTTATGATTACATCTTGTTTAGTGTTTCCCCTGCGCGTGCTGTAACCTCACCGTGGTGCAGGGGTGTAACATTCTCTTTGAGAATGGCCAATACAGCACAAAAGTTTAGAGTAAAATTCGGTGTCCGTAAAATTCTGTGATATTTGTATTTGTATTTTTGGCACAGTTCTTTACACTGTTTTTGTTTAAACCTTGAATTTTTATATTGATGTTGATCATCACTTTATTTATTTGCATTACCATAGTTTGACACCCAATAGCCGATGTATTTTTCGTGCTGGGGTGTCGTTAAACATTCATTCATTCATTCATTTGTTTAGTGTTTCTGAATTTATGTGAACAGTCACGCCGACTTTGTGGGAGCTAAAGTTGGAGTTGTTAGAAAAATTGGACTGCAGTTAGATTCATTAATTAAAACTGTCGTTTAAAATTAAACTTACCCAAGCAGCCACACACATTAACCCATTCACACCTAAGTATATTTACTATAATGTATATTTTATTGAAACTGTCTAGTCCAACGACATCTACAGCTACAAAAGGGTTAAAAGTCCCAATTCACTATCGGGCTAAATCTCCGAATATATAAAATAATCAGTGCCTTTAAACAATAAGGGCTGAATTTACATTTTAGTTTTAGACTTACACGCATGTAACTACATACATTTACAACGCTTAAACATCAGCGTTTAAGAACAACAGGAGTCAATAAATAGTAACACTAATGTAAAAACTGACTTATATTAGACGGCCACCTGTGTATAAGATGCTACATTTTAAAATCATCTCAATGGCTGCTACAAGTAGGTTTGACAAAATTAGTTTATACTGAATTATTCGAGATTTTCTTGGGTTCTGTGTTGTACAAAGATACAACTTTTGTTGTTTTTTATTCCATACAGGAATGCTACACTCGAGTTCTGATGGGCAGTATTGATCTCGCTCAACTCGTTTGGCCCAAAGGACTGACCAGTACGTATGCATTGTTTTAAAGCCATGATCGCTCGGCAGTTAGCGTGCTTACATAGACCAAGACAGTTTTTTAAAGAAATGTTTTCCTGAAATATATACATGTAATTTGTTTAGAAATATTGTTTTTTCTTGTTCTGCATTTGGCGACTGTGTCAAAATCGTACTCATACTATACTCAATTCTGCAACTGATCCCCAGAGTTTGGTTTTCAGAATTGCTCCTCCTTCATTCAGTCAGCCTCAGATATTGATATGTAACTGAATTATAGCTACTAACCATAAATTAGAAATTACAACGTTCATTTTCACTCGTGCAGTTCTGCCTTTAATAAGGCCACTGGCGTGCAATTCGGACTTTAAACGTCAGTTACAGTTCGCTCTTCTTATTACTGTATAGAATCATTGCTGGGTGAGGGGTGGGGGATTGTGTGTGTATATGTGTGTGGGGGGTGGGGGGGGGGAGAGGGGATAGGAACATTCGATTATTTAATACATAATACAAATCCTATTAAAACTCATTTATCCACATTTTCCACATTTTATGAATGAATGGATGAATGAATGAATGAATGAATGAATGAATGGATGAATGAATGGATGAATGGATATATTGACGAATGAATTGAATGGATGAATAGATTGATAAATTAATGAATTAATGAACGAAAAATTCAATACTAGTAAAGAATTAATCAATAAATCAATGTTACACGATACTCTTAAGAAGAAAAACAAAACAATACGGATTACCATACAACAAATGTATGGGCACCTGAATGTCTGGAAATAACCGAACCTCAGTTATTAAAGCACGCCATGTAAATATGTAAATATTCTTACAGGGAAGGACATCGACGTCCTGGCACGACGTCCTCTATGGGATGTTGGCCTCATCTACCGCCACGGCACGTCACATGGTGTCGGAGCATACCTCAGCGTCCACGAGGGTATTCAGGTTTTAATACTGTGTATAGTAATAAAATTAGTTTTGTAAAATATGTACCTTAATGTATTATTAATATTGTATTATATAATATAGTATATACCTTATACCTTAACAACATTAATGTCGTATAGTAAATATTATAATGTATATTTATATTTTGTAAAAACTATTCATTATTTTAATACTTTATATATAAAATAACATTAATTTAAATACTAAATAATATTAAAATTTAATATAGACTTTGGGTATAAACTTTGTATTTCATTTTTGGTTCTTTTTTCATATTGGCGTGTACAAATTCTTTGTATATTTCAGCAATTGCACCTTCAAGTGGAGTACTCGCAGAAAACATGTTCTTATCTGACGGTACGCAAACTACAAGCTGAGAGAGAGAGAGAGAGAGAGAGAGAGAGAGAGAGAGAGAGAGAGAGAGAGAGAGAGAGAGAGAGAGAGAGAGAGAGAGAGAGAGAGACAGACAGACAGACAGACTGACAGATAAACAGACAGACAGATACGAATACACGTGTATAGGCTATAATTACCTTAAGGTCTTATGTAAAAGACATTTCTAAAAGAACAGAAATGATACCAGGTTTTATCACATGTATGCACAATAAGGTACTTTCATTTCAGTTTTAAATACCATTTGGCATTTTTGACATAATAAATCACTATAACACTGTAGACAATTTGTTTTTCCAGAGCCTGGGTTCTATGAAGATGGTAAATTTGGTATACGACTGGAGACAATTGTAATGGTAGAAAATAAAACCACTAAGGTGTGTGTATTTTGTTTACTATGCATAAATAGTGTTTAATAATTATTTGTAATTTTCCTTAGGGCGTCTTATGACCTCAACTTGATGACTTCAAAGTTTACTCCTACTATAGTGTATAAAAACATAAATATCAGCTGAACATTTGTATCCAAGACATTTCTAGTGTTTTCTCCAAATTATAATAAATTAAGTTTAAAATGATCCGAAGATATACATATTTTGATTGTGTCCCACGCTCAACACCCACTAACGCTTGTGTCCCCATTACTGTTTTTAATCCTACTTGCCGACCTTTTCTTATCTTTGGTGTAATAACAACATATATAACATTCAGAATTCAGAATATACTTTAAATCAACGTGGTTGACAATCAGCATGAAATAACTACGACGATGTAATGTTGTTGTTACAGTATTCGTTTCCATCTACTCGTTTCCTGGGTTACAAGCCAGTACAGCTGGTTCCGTTTGAGAGAAACCTGATCAATCCCAGCATGCTGAGCAAAGACCAGGTAAGAGAGACACTAATACATAAACCTGAATAGTGATCTATCGTCAATCTAAGCGGGGTATAGCTCAGTGTGTAGAGCCCTTGCTTGAGATGCGATGGGTCGTAGGATCGATCGCCTTGAGTGGACTTAGGTTGTTTCCTGTCCCAGTGAGTGCCCCACGACCGATACACCAAGCCGTATGTGCTGTCCTACCTGTGGAGAAGTGCATATAAAAGATCCCTTGATGTGTTATCGGTAGGACTAGCATATTTGGCGGCAGCCGGTTTGGTATCTGTTTCTGTCGACCAAATGTCGAAGTAACCAATTAGATACACAGGGCCAAATTTACGAAACTTGTTTTTTATATAAAAACTCAGGCTTATACAAAAAACGGGACCGAATTTACAAGGTCTGTTTTTGCCTTACACGCGTGTAACTACATACATTTACATTCCTTAAACACCTGTGTTTGAGAAAACCAGGCTTCGAAAATTCAGCCCAGGTTTTAAAAATTAGACTCAAGTTTCCAAATTTTCGAAGACTAAAATATATTTGGTAAATTTGGCGCATAGTAACTGTAATGTATAACATACCCAGGTGTCGTTACATACGCTACATTCCTTTCCTTTCCTACACTCAAGCGTCACGTACATATGTGTTGAACAACACTCTGTAAATGTTATTATAGGTACATATAGTACTAAACTAAATGACATCCGGCTGGGTCAAATTTCGAGGGGCACATAACTTTTTATACAGCAGTTAATGCCACAAGTCCTGCCATTGGTGATCAATATGACAGTGTTTGTTGTTATAAAATGTTATTTCATCTGGCCAGTAAATTCCTATAATTTAATTTGAACTAGTGTCAATGTACCAATAGCACTGTGTTTGAAACAAGTGCAGGGTCCTACTAAAAATAGTGGACAATTTTTGTGCCAAACCAAGGTAGTCATAGACGCCCAGTGCTATCTGATTTGCTTTAAGACTGAGGAGTGGTAGTATTTATATCCATGGTGTATTTGTCGATTGATACGCTGCATGTAGGAGTTCTAGCCACACAGGTTACTATTGTTGTCTGTGAGATTTGATTTGGTGGTATACACCCTATATTTTCAGACTGACTGGCTGAACAGGTACCACGCCGAGGTGGAGAGGACGGTGGGTCCCCTGGTGGCGGGTAGCGCGGGCTACGAGTGGTTGAAACACAGAACTAAACCGTTCTAATACACGGCACGTGTACATTCTCCTTCATGCTTGGGTACGGGTCTGACCGTCATAATCAAAATCGATGGACCCAGAAACATCTATCCTGTGTTAAAATTAATATTTATAATTCAAATATATTAAACTGTGACTACTCTTCAAAAAAGTAGAGGAACCTGAAATATTAATGTTAATATAAACTATTAGACCGACATCCTAGTAAAGAACGTTCAGGTCTGTTTATTAACACACCGAACACACATTCCATACTTTGCATATGCACCACGCAGTTGCCCCGTTCACGTGCGTTGGGTGTCATTCTCGATTTTAACAATTTCCAGGAAGGTCCATTAATCACTGTGGAACATTATTTCTTTCAATCTTTTTCATTCTGTTGATCAAACAGTTGTTATTGGTTTTAGTCATTTTTATTGTTTGAATTTGCGATTTACTGATAAAAAATGTCAACTTTCAAATTTCACTTCTGACCCCAATCGTCTTTCAAGATCTTTGGTGGTCATAAAACCTACTGTAATACTGAACTACCGGTTGTAATGTTTGCCCAATTAATTCACTATTATCATATAGCCATTCCCCACAGCTAATATACCTTATTCTTATTAGAGTTCCCCTACTCTTTTTTTGAAGAGTATATATAAGAAACCTAGAAAGGTTAACGTTACTGACTGCGACATCTCTTCTCTGTCTGTCTGTCTGTCTGTCCCTATCTGTCTCTCTGTGTATGTCTGTCTCTCTCTCGCACTCTGTATGTCTCTCTCTCTGTCTCTGTATGTCTCTCTCTCTGTCTCTGTATGTCTCTCTCTCTGTCTCTGTATGTCTGTCTCTGTCTCTCTATATGATTATGTCTGTGTGTCTGTATTTCTGTCTCTATTTTCTCTGTCTGTCTGTGTGTGTGTGTGTGTGTGTGTCTCTCTCTCTCTCTCTCTCTCTCTCTCTCTCTCTCTCTCTCTCTCTCTCTCTCTCTCTCTCTCTCTCTCTCTCTCTCTCTCTCTCTCTCTCTCAGTATGTCTGTCTTTCTCTCTGTTTCTCTCTGTCGCCGTGATTTTTTTCTGTCTCTCTGTCTCTATATATTCATGTTTCTGTGATTCTGAACAATGACGGTCAAATTTACAAAGCCTGTTTTTATTTTACACGCACATGTCTATGTACATTTGCTATGCATTTAAACACCTATGTTTAAGATAAAAAAAACATGAATCATCAATTCGACCTTGGGTGTTCAATCAAGCGTCAACTAAGTATGATGTTAAACATTTCTTTTCTGATAATAAAAGCGTAAAACAAAGATTGGAATAAGTGTTAAAATGTTATTAATGAAAAAGGAAAGAGGTGTTGTATGCACATATTGGACTACGTGTCGTGTGGTATATCTATATTATACTGTTGCCTTTGCTGTGTGTACAAATATATATTTGTTGACACCATGTATACCGTAATGTTACAATAAAGAATACCTGTAGAAGTGTTGAGAAAACGATTTACTCTCAATCGTTGTACGATTATTACCTCCTCAGTACGAAGACAGGGTGGTGTATGGGGTGGTTACAATCAACAAAGTAACGTAGGGTAATCCTACGAATGTTATTTGGTTCCTTTCATTGTGTCTGTACCAGTGTAGTGTATCTCTTCTCTCTCTCTCTCTCTCTCTCTCTCTCTCTCTCTCTCTCTCTCTCTCTCTCTCTCTCTCTCTCTCTCTCTCAGTATGTCTGTCTTTCTCTCTGTTTCTCTCTGTCGCCGTGATTTTTTTCTGTCTCTCTGTCTCTATATATTCATGTTTCTGTGATGCTGAACAATGACGGTCGGATTTACAAAGCCTGTTTTTATTTTACACGCACATGTCTATGTACATTTGCTATGCATTTAAACACCTATGTTTAAGATAAAAAAAACATGAATCATCAATTCGACCTTGGGTGTTCAATCAAGCGTCAACTAAGTATGATGTTAAACATTTCTTTTCTGATAATAAAAGCGTAAAACAAAGATTGGAATAAGTGTTAAAATGTTATTAATGAAAAAGGAAAGAGGTGTTGTATGCACATATTGGACTACGTGTCGTGTGGTATATTTATATTATACTGTTGCCTTTGCTGTGTGTACAAATATATATTTGTTGACACCATGTATACCGTAATGTTACAATAAAGAATACCTGTAGAAGTGTTGAGAAAACGATTTACTCTCAATCGTTGTACGATTATTACCTCCTCAGTACGAAGACAGGGTGGTGTATGGGGTGGTTACAATCAACAAAGTAACGTAGGGTAATCCTACGAATGTTATTTGGTTCCTTTCATTGTGTCTGTACCAGTGTATCCATTCATCTCTCTCTCTCTCTCTCTCTCTCTCTCTCTCTCTCTCTCTCTCTCTCTCTCTCTCTCTCTCTCTCAGTATGTCTGTCTTTCTCTCTGTTTCTCTCTGTCGCCGTGATTTTTTTCTGTCTCTCTGTCTCTATATATTCATGTTTCTGTGATGCTGAACAATGACGGTCGGATTTACAAAGCCTGTTTTTATTTTAAACGCACATGTCTATGTACATTTGCTATGCATTTAAACACCTATGTTTAAGATAAAAAAAACATGAATCATCAATTCGACCTTGGGTGTTCAATCAAGCGTCAACTAAGTATGATGTTAAACATTTCTTTTCTGATAATAAAAGCGTAAAACAAAGATTGGAATAAGTGTTAAAATGTTATTAATGAAAAAGGAAAGAGGTGTTGTATGCACATATTGGACTACGTGTCGTGTGGTATATCTATTTATATTATACTGTTGCCTTTGCTGTGTGTACAAATATATATTTGTTGACACCATGTATACCGTAATGTTACAATAAAGAATACCTGTAGAAGTGTTGAGAAAACGATTTACTCTCAATCGTTGTACGATTATTACCTCCTCAGTACGAAGACAGGGTGGTGTATGGGGTGGTTACAATCAACAAAGTAACGTAGGGTAATCCTACGAATGTTATTTCGTTGTGTCTGTACCAGTGTATCCATTCATCTCTCTCTCTCTCTCTCTCTCTCTCTCTCTCTCTCTCTCTCTCTCTCTCTCTCTCTCTCTCTCTCTCTCTCTCTCTCTCTCTCTCTCTCTCTCTCTCAAAATGTATGAAAAGCAATAAAAACGAGAGGACGTTGCAACTATTTTATTTCCTGTATAAGTACGTGTGATGCCAAACAGTGAATGTTCAGGATCGTATTAACTACACACCATGTTAACCATTTCTCAAAATAACCAAGTAAACAGAACACTGGAATCAATATCCGAGTTGTAACGAACAAAGTGAAATGGTGTTATAATCTAAATATATAGATCTACATCTGGTAAACTACACATGTAGCAAATTAATATAACAGCACAATAAAACGCTATGGCTGTCTTCTCAAGCAAAGAAACAGCAACAACAGACAAACAAACGAAACCCCTTTCCATACGATAATGTCATACTGAGAAATCAATTTGTGGTTCCGTAAGACCAAATCACTTTCTATAGACTGTGATATAAACATCAAAAGAACAAATCGACATCGAGATATCCCGGCACTCGAAACTTCAGAGGTCGACATAACGAAGTCGGACTAATATAAACTCATACATACGCACGCACGCACGCACGCACTTGTACACCATGGAACGGACAAATAAGTAGTTACTAATAAATAAAACTTGTTTGTTATTCACTATATTCTGTTTTTTGTTGGATCGCTCGGAAATAGAAATAATTAGTTACTCCTTTTGTTTGTTTGCTTTCTTTTTTCCTTCTTTCTTTCGTTCAATATTCATTCTGTTCATATTTAAATTGCATAAATATATTACTGTCGTGATTATATATGTAATATAGAGAAGGCTTAGTAAGTTGGGACACTTGTACCTAATCCATTTGTCTTTCAAAAGCAACACAATATGCGACAGAAGCAGATTTCTTCTCATGACATCGAGATCAAGAGTCGTAGCTCAGTCGGTTGAGTGCTCACTTGAGGTGCTTGCGTCGCAGGATCGACTGACTCAACTGATTGAGGTTTTTCTCGTTCCAACCAGTGCACCACAACTGGCCAAAGGCCGTGGTAGGTGCTTCTCTGTCTATGGGAAAGTGCATATAAAAGATCCCTTTCTGCATTAGGAAAAATGTAACGGGTTTCTTCTGTTGACTGTCTCAGAATTACCAAATGTTTGCCATCCAATAGCCGATGATTAATTAATCGATGTGCTGTACTGATGTGGTTAAACAAAACAAAACTTTAGCTTTAAATAAACATGGCTAACACCAAATAAACGTCGTTAAAATGATCTGAAGTGGCTGTACACAAATATTGCTTTCTTTTCTCAAAATAACAACACGGATAATTCTTATTGAAATAAATGTTTGTTACGCCAACAGAGAGCTATTCTTCCCCTTTGTATGATTATTGCTTTTAAATACACTAGAGTGGTTCACAAACTGAAATGATACATCTATCGAGCAGACGGAATCCATACAATATTATTATTATACACGTACATACAGTATGTGCTGAAGGGCCATTAGGCCTAATGCAAATAAAGTTTATAATATATTATCATTAATATAGCACACGGAGAAAATCCCAGCCTAAATGGACTAATTAATAACATAGACATCAGTGTGACAACATAAACTAGCTGTACGTACAAATTAGTGTAACAATGTGTACTTTGTGTACGTAACAAATGTTTTGCTTTTAAAAGCTATCGCGATTATTATTGCGTAACAATAAAAATACTTTATCGAAAAAACAACAAAATATAGAAACCAAACGATGGCTGGATGGACGGACGGACATACAGATAACAACTGGCGCAGGATAACATGAAAATGTCTAGTACTGTAAATATATATAGACAAAAGTGTTTTAATGTTATACTTGTGATAGTATTCTACTCTATTCACACTTGCTAGTAGTACTTGCATTTAAAAACTAAATACCTAATTATAACGGGTATAACGTAAACATACACAGGGTGTTTCAATGTTATGAATTTGACAATGTGTCACTCTAAACAATAACTACTAGTGGTACTCACATTAAAAACAAATTTAAACATCTGTGATATAGATATACATAGGGTATTCAATGTTATAATTCTGATAGTGTGCCATTCAAACGGTAACTACTAAAGATAGAGATTGTTCCTGACCTCCCTACCAACACAGTGTGCTAAAAGTTCTAGAAGTAACATTAAACAACATATTAATTAACACCAGACAAAAACAATCAACAATTATTGATCACATTCACTTTGTACAGTTCTACAAAAGTGTTAAATTCAACCATCACACTTAATGACCCCATCTTCTTCCTACCAACATTAAGTGTGTGACCGACATCGGAGGCGTAGTAGTTAAGTCATCCGACTTTAGGCTGCCAGGTACTGGGTTCACCCCCCAGTATCGGCTCCCCACACAGAGCAAGTTTAACGATTTTATGGATAGATGTAAGACCACGACACCGACTTCTCTCTCACTAACAACTAACCACTAACCCTCTGTCCTGGACAGAAAGCTCAGATAGCCGAGATGTGTGCCCAGGACAGTATGCGTGAACCTTAGTTGGATATAAGCACGGAAATAAATGCAAATAAAAATTAGCGAGTGTGTGTGTGTGTGTGTGTGTGTGTGTTGTGTTTGTTTGTTTGTTTGCGTGCTAGAACTGTGCCACACTTTTTGTAAGTTGTATTATATTGTCAGCGTGCGTAAATATTGTCCAGTAATTTTGTTTTACTAGCAAATTAAATGATTTAGTTGTAATTTGATATGGATATATAGTTGAAGATATTATGCTTACATTTCAAAGCAAAGGTTAATAACTTTGGCGAGAAGCCGTCAGTATGCAACTCCGAGATAGAACCTTTAAAATGCCTTTTATACGAAACAGAAACATTACGCATTTGTACCTCTGAGACTAAAGTCAACGACTTTAGCAATATGTTTTTGTTTTTCATTTGGTAAACTATAAGATTCTTTCATATATTTTCAATTTTATAATAATATATTCATAATTTGACCACATGTTTAATAAAGTTGAAAAAATCCATCATGCATTCAGGAAATCAAATATCAACTTCCTATGCGCACTGCAGTATGACGTCATCGCGAGGCGAGACTAAACGACTGTATCCGGTCAATGGCGTGTTGCAGGACCTCGAGTTCTCCCTTGAGGTTCCGGGCGACGCTGTGTAACATCCCCTTACTGTTCAGCTTCTGTACAGACTGGGTGTACGGGTCATACCGCACTTCGTAGGGACGCTTGATCGTGGCCGCGTAGTTCCTAGACAAAATAACAAAACAAGAAAGCAAAATTAGTATAATACTTATACCAGAAATATATTCAGGATACAGAGTGCTTGCGTTCGCTTGTTAAGACTAGATTTTGAACTTAAATTAAATGAATATAATTTGACTGAAAACCAGTCTAATTATTCACTAGCGCTATCTCTTCTGAACAAAATAAAGACGTATAATCTGAAGATCAAGCGCTTGATAGATTGGTTTTGGGGCCTAACGTTAAATGGATATGATAGGATAGGATAGAAACGAATCAAACTGTTCGCGGGCGCTTGCCCTCCTGAACACGCAACTGACATCGTGGACAATTTGAGCATCGATTTCGATAAGGAAGGGAATGTTTTATTTAACGACGCACTCAACACATTCTATTTACGGTTATATAGTTAATGACCACACAGATATTAAGAGAGGAACCCGCTGTCGCCACTTCATGGGCTACTCTTTTCGATTAGCAGCATAGGATCTTTTATATGCACCATCCCATAGACAGGATAGCACATACCACGGCCTTTGATGTACCAGTAGTGGTGCACTGGCTGGAGCGTGAAAGAGCCCAATGGGCCCACTGACGGGGCGCTTTTGATAAAGACCAATAATAAGATTTGTAGTTGCTGGGTTCGTTTCCCAGCGCCGGCTATCATTCGGAAGAAAAGAAAAAGAAGACAATGAAACCAACCCAACGAGGAAGAGGTCAGGCTACCGCACTAACCCAAGACTGGAGCAGATCCTCAAATTCGGACACAAAAGAGAGAGAGAGAGAGAGAGAGAGAGAGAGAGAGAGAGAGAGAGAGAGAGAGAGAGAGAGAGAGAGAGAGAGAGAGAGAGAGAGATTCGTGCAAAATGAGCTGACATGAAACCTTTTCACCATGTATTTCCATCATTCTACCCACAATATTATATCCATGTAAAAAAGCGTAGTGATTCGCTTGCAACCTCATATAGCTCTTTGGAAGTAATGTGAAACAAATTAAAGTAAAACTCGGAATTCTTTGTGACATTATAACTATCGTTTGGGTGATATTTTATAACTTTCCTTGAAAATGCGTTGTGTCGATAGTCTGTATAGGTTTGTACGTTAACGTGCAATCTTGGATACATGTGCGAATTCCGAAGAATATAGCAAAATATCTCGATAACGTGTTCAAACAAACGCTTCGTTGCATCATTTGACAAATTATGCATGGACACGTTTGTATTCCCATTACTCACAGAACACATTTAGCATTGACGGGCCGTACTCAGAGTTGGGGACTGATCGGTAGGGATCAGCTGCTCCCCTCTTCCCCATCACTAAAACAACACCACCAACAACAAAAATACAACACACACAAAAAAACAACCCACCAAAATATTGTGAATATTTTGTGTAACTAAAGAAAACCGTTTATTTCTGTAGCCCGATTCTTGTGGTTTATTTTTTCCTGCCCCACCTCCGTTACCGTTATTTTCGACTGCACGGCCTGCATAAAAACTATTGTAATCCAATCAAACAGCTGTTGGTAATATGGGTTGTTTGTTTTACCAACAATAGAAAATAACGACTGCTAAGTGCTTTATAGAAACACACAGAAGCGTTCCGTGGGAGCTAACTGCAGAACAATCACCAAAGTCAACATGTCTGAACGCAACTACCTGCACTACAATTAGATGAAATAATACTCCAACCCAGCGCCCGCTAGTCAAACGCCGACAGCCTTGGATCGGACGGATAGCAAATAAAACGTCCCATTTGAAGTAGAATACCAATAATTAATACACCGCGGAATTCTTCCCCTGAAGGTGTGCAGTGCGCAATGCGGAAATCAGTGGAGATCACCCGCGGGAATGTGCGGCATAATGACTCAATGGGCTATTTACTTCCGCCAACACGAAACTCTAATCAAGGGTGCATTCAGAGTGGCAATAACAAAACTATAGAATTTCATTAACAAATGACGATCTGGCTGAGAACGAAAATACTAGTATTACGCTGATATGAATACAACAAACAAGAACGGGTATTGCCGGTTGGTGTGGAGACTTGGCAGTGTACATGTAATCACGGGTTATTGCTGGAATTAGTCCAGGTATAGAAACCCTAATTGATGCCAAGGAACTGATAGATCTGGAACGTAGACATTTTAACGTTTGTTAGTAGCGGGACATAGATGATTGAAGCCCAACATAAACATCTAACTTACCTTAAAAACGAAAACCAGTATAGTACAGTAGGTGGTTACAAGTGCCTCTTAACAATGCTAGTAGTAACTACTGAACACTTCCCGAAGTGGTCAGACTAAACCCACAGCTAAAAGCTGATGGAGAATAACAAGTGTGTGGCACAGATAGCCACAAGAGACAAGCACCTATCGCAGTTGGAGAGACAATGACTGGGATGTGGAGGTGGATAGCGAATTAAGTTGAAAGATAGGAGGAGTCGCCAGATCGGGAAGAAATGAGATGGAATTCAAAGAAGAGAAAGGAAAGGGACAGTGGGATAATAAAATAAAATAAAATAAAAATAAAAACGAATTCCTTCATTTGAAAGGGATCATGCAAGTAACATCGTCTAGAAGAAAATGTTAATGGATTGTACAAATGTATGGCCAAGTTGAATTTACCCAGAAACGGTAATGGTGAACATCTTAACTGCAAGGAACACTGTTTTCAAAATTTTAATTTTAATTACTATATATACTGATGGAAGAAAAGCAATGGAACACGTGGTATTAGATACCCAATTTAATTTACTACTAGAGTATTATGGCTGTATAGAATACTGTATTCTTACACACCCACTGGTGAGAACATCATGCGTTAGTTTTTTTTTATAACACATGGGATGTTTACACATGTACGTGTGTTAACAATTTCAAGACGTACGACTGGCTGCTCCTAAGTGATGACCAGGTCACCAGTGCCATGCATCCAATCAAAAACAACACGGTGGAAATCGATTACACTGTGACGTTTAGTTAACCTGACAATCGTGTGTCTGTGACGCTTAAGTTAGCTACAAGTGCAACTTTTACTAGAAAAAGATGTTAATATTTGCTGAAAACCTGGCTTTTAAGGATATGTAAGAAATAGAATAATACATTCGTGTCCATTATAGATACCATTTATCTCACAACTCATTTAAAAATGTATCAAATTCGCTTTTGCTTGTTAAATACATTTTAAAACAACTCGTTGTGAGATAAATGGTATCTAAGGGCCACTCATGTATTATTCTCTATATGTAATATGGGACTGACTGTCGTTACAGTGGGACTGACTGCCAGTAACACGGGTAACGTCTTGACACTAGGGATGAGGGTTTTGGTTGAAGTCACTACTGGAATCAATGTATGAATGAATGTTTAACGACACCCCAGCACAAAAGTATATCGGCTATTGGATGTCACACAATAGTACATATAAAAATGAATTGATGATCAACATCAAAATGCAAAAAAAAAAAAAAAAAAAAATCTAAAATCAAATTTAAAAACACAGAGTAAACTGTAAAGAGATGTGCACAAATATAAGTATCACAGACAAGTATGTTAAAATTTGAAATAAAAATCAATATCTCGTAAAAACTTCAAGATAAGTTCAGGGTGGAATCGAAATGATTCTATCAGATTTTGTCTACCAAATATATCTTCCCTTGTCGGTTCAAGACGATTACACTCACCAGAATATGGCGAACCGTCAGTGTACACTGACAAGGTTCACATTCAGGTAGAGGGTCCTTCTTTATAAGAAATGAATGCGTCAAATATGTATGGCCGATACGAGCACGACACAAAACCATTTCACTCGTCCTGTTCCGCCTGTAGAAGGACTGCCACTCCAAGGACTAGCTGTACAGAATGAGCCTTGATCGCAACCTTGCCATTCCAATCATCTTGCCAGGTCGAAAAGATATATTGATTAATATCATGTTTGAGATCAGTGTAAAGCACACCGATCCTGGAATGAGGCAAATCCAAAGCAGAATTGGCAGCTGTATCTTCCTTTTTATTACCCCTAATATCAGTATGGCTGGGAACCCAATACAGTACATTATCTGTATTAGCAATAGATAAAACGACACACTTTCGTATCAACATCCGAATTAAGGAATGTTCCAGCTTCATGTTTTGTAACGCTTCAAGACACAAAGTGAGTCCGTAAAAATAATATATTTGGATTCCACAGAATCCTTAATTTGTTCTAGGGTGGGTTCGGATCCCAGTCGAGCATGGGATTTTTAATCCAGATACCGACTCCAAACCCTGACTGAGTGCTCCGCAAGGCTCAATGGGTAAACCACTTGCACCGACCAGTGATCCATAGCTGGTTCAACAAAGGCCATGGTTTGTGCTATCCTGCCTGTGGGAAGCGCAAATAAAAGATCCCTTGCTGCTAATCGGTAAAAGTTGCCCATGTAGTGGCGACAGCGGGTTTCCTCTCAAAATCTGTGTGGTCCTTAACCATATGTCTGACGCCATATAACCGTAAATAAAATGTGTTGAGTGCGTCGTTAAATAAAACATTTCTTTCTTTCTTTCACTGTCACTATTGGCTATTATAAAATGTATTTATGTGTTCCCTTATTTATTTATTTATTTATTTCACTATATTTTAACGTTTTAAAATTGTGTAGCAGTCTCTGAACTGACATAACGACGCGATACTGAGAACAGTCTTCTCTGAACTGACATAAAGACGCGATACTGAGAAAAGTGTTCTCTGAACTGACATAACGACGCGATACTGAGAACAGTGTTCTCTGAACTGACATAACGACGCGATACTGAGAAAAGTGTTCTCTGAACCGACATAACGACGCGATACTGAAAAAAGTGTTCTCTGAACTTACATATCGACGCGATACTGAGAAAAGTGTTCTCTGAACTTACATAACGACGCGATACTGAGAAAAGTGTTCTCTGAACTGACATGTAAATGAAAATCTCTGGTAATATGCCGGGTGCTCATGGAATAGCGATAAACCTTGCACAAAAAAAAATAAAAAAATAAAAAAAATAAAAAAATCACCCAAAACGTTGACAATATTTACTGATGTATAAAACAGCTGTAGTATTTGTATCTGTATAAGTAAACGATTTACAGCTTTGACGATACACCTTAAGGACAGTTTTTCATGTTCACTGGGATTGTTTTGGCGTGGCGCGGGCTCTATGCGAGCGAGGAATAGAAAACGGAAAACAGACGCACTAAAAGGTCGACCCTGTGGTTATCAGCAGTAGTATTTCCATATGAGTAGCGCATTTCGCGGTATCTGCGCCAACACCACGCAAAAAAACCCACACAAAATCCCGCACACCCCCCCCCCCCCCCACACACACACACCAAAAACTCAACAATAACAAACATAACAACTTAAAAGAACCCCCCCACACCCCCAAACAAAAATCCAACAACAAAACAAGCCACACCAAAGAAGCTAACGCTGCGAACATGGGAAAGAAGAGTAAGAAGTAGTGTACCTCATTTTGTCCATCATGTCCTCGAATGACTCCACGTAGAAGTACAGCGGCTGGAAGTCCTCGTCCGTGTACTCCTGGACCGCCGTGCTGGCCGGCTCGAACGGCTTCTTCTGGGGGGTGCTGCTCAGGGCGTGTTTCAGCTCGCCGTACGACGACAGCACCCCCGCGCCGTATCCCCGGAGCTCCCCCTTCTCCTTGCACAGGCCGAACTCGACCGTGAACCAGTACAGCTGAAACACAAAACGGTTCACACTCAGGCTTGCTTTATTTCACGACACCACTAGAGCACATTGATTTGTTAATCATCCGTTGATGGATGTCAACCATTTGGTAATTTTAACATATAGTCTTAGAGTAGAAAGCCGTTACATATCTTCCATTAGTAGTAAGGGATCTTTTATATGCACCTTCCCACAGACAGGATAGCACATACCATGGCTTTTGATATACCAGTCGTGGTGCACTGGCTAGAAAGAGAAATACCAATGGGCCTACTGACGGGGATCGATCCTAAACAGACCGCACATCAAGCAAGCGCTTTACCACTGGGCTATGTTCCGCCCTTATCCACATTAATTCTGGTTTCAACTGATATGTAACAATAATATGTACGTGCGTGTTTGTGTGCGCGTGCGTACTGTTTCCCAAACCGCCACGCTAGCTCCAGCCCTGGTAACATACTGTTTTAAATATATGAAATTGATCAATATGTTCACCAAATCCAACGGAAACAGATGAAGTATTCAAAAGAAAGACATATATAGAGAGATTTAGATCGTAATATATGTAGAGACAGAACCTAGTTTTTAAACACTACAGCATATTTTTCACTAAACAGAACTTATATTTTATTCTTTAGATTATCCATTTCCGTAGAACCGAAGTGTTTCTGGTCATACTGGTGTTTGCAGTACCAAAAATGGCATTTTTCACATTTTAAAAAACGCACGTGCGTCTGAGAAGTACCGGTTTATTGATTCGAGTTCTAGTCTATTTTAAAGGATATTTCCCGTTTTAACGTCACAGACTATTCTTTCACTATACTGTAACTTTATCCAAATGAGTTACAGGTATGTAAATTAGCTAAACATGGTGTCCATTTTTTGTGGGTTACAACATGGGTATGCGCCTTTAAAAACAACAGAACACCACACTGGTACAGAATCCTATATTAGTAATAACAAATTAATAACATATTCACATATTAAAATTAACCGTGAAGAAACTGTTCTGAAAGTTGAGAATCTAACTAACGGAGGGTTTTTTAACAATTAAAATCACATATTAAATATATTTTCTTGGTTACAATATCACTGTCTGTAGCGTCTATATTCAGTGTGTTTCTGGTGTGCTAATGTTTATAGTAACTAAAATTCCATTTAACTTCCTAACATATAAAATACTGCCTCGGCTTCTAGAAACATCCAGGCGATCAGAAAGACACTGATATTCTCAACAACAAAATGCATTTCATGTGAATTTTTGTCACTAAACATGCTTCGTCGGTCAGAAATGTTTTAAAATAGTATCAAACTCAGGACAGTCTGTTTAACGAGATCACACACGAAACTTACAGTAGCAAATTTCTCAATGTCCTCGTCGGACGCGCCGAGTGAGGCGAGACCGAGTTCCTGCGAGAACTGAGCGAAATTCACGTCTGCTAGCAGTGGCGCGTGGCCCAGAAGCTCGTGGATACAGTCTCTGCAGAAGTACAGAAAACAAGCTGTGTTAGAATTGTTACTTGGACTCTGTGTTGTACATAAATAACGATTTTGACTATCATAATTATTTTATAATCGTAAAAGGTTCTATCAAAGTTGCACAAATGTTGTTGCTTCCCGTCAAATTAATTAAACAAACTTTATTCTAAAATTTTCAACTATACCCCTAGTGCTGGAACAAAACCTCAAATTCGGACAAATATGATAGAAATATTCGTGGAAAATGGGCTAACCTGAGATCTTTTTACCATTTATTTTTATTATTCGACGCCCAAAATTTGCTGTAATCCATGTAAAAATGTGTAGTGATTCGTTTGTAACCCTATATAGCTGTTTGGTAGTAATGGAAATACGAATACATATTGTTATCCAGATTCGGGAATTTTCGTTTAATTCAGACAGAAACCAGCCTGCCGATCTAGAAAAATAGGAGTCCGTACACCCACGATTCTCCTTATTCTCAATGTGTTAATTCATTCTCAATGTGTTAATTCGTTGTCAACAACAAACGATTAAATTCTTTGGTGATCAGTATATTTGAACTCACGGTTCTGGCGAGTGGTCTGGTTTAGACGGGTGTCTGACGTACTGCGTGCACTGGAAAACTCGGAAAGCCAGGGAGGCGAGGAAGTCTCTAGCGGACAGCAGACCAGACACTGGGCGAAGTTGAAAACCACTTTTTCCTGGAAACAGTGCAAATATACATCATGCAACGCAATATAGACACTAGACGAACAAGAAAACCACTTTTACCTGGAAACAGTGCAAATATACACCATGCAACGCAATATAGACACTAGACGAACAAGAAAACCACTTTTTCCTGGAAACTGCAAATATACATCATGCAACGCAATATAGACACTAGACGAAGTTGAAAACCACGTTTTCATGGAAACAGTAAATATATTCATGATGCAACGCAATGACAGCCACTGGGCGACATTTAAATGATTTTTTCCATTGGACAATGTTAAAATCCACTCTTTGCTATATAGAAACAATGAAAATAAACGCGATATAACACGATACCGAACACTGAACAAAGCTGAAATGCAACATTTCCTAGAAACAGGGCTATATGCAAACGATCTTTAAAATCTTTTGTTTGAGAGCACGTTTAAGTTAATATCTTACAACAGAGATACCTTACTTGTTAATGTTGATATCTTACGTTTGAGAAAGGAGGACATGCGTTTATTATGATATCGTCTCTTTTTATGTTGATATCTTATGTACCGGCCTCGGTGTCGTCGTGGTTAGGCCATCGGTCTACAGGCTGGTAGGTACTGGGTTCAGATCCCAGTCGAGGCATGGGATTTTTAATCCAGATACCGACTCCAAACCTTGAGTGAGTGCTCCGCAAGGCTCAAAGGGTAGGTGTAAACAACTTGCACCAACCAGTGATCCATGACTGGTTCAACAAAGGCCATGGTTTGTGCTATCCTGCCTGTGGGAAGCGCAAATAAAAGATCCCTTGCTGCCTGTCGTAAAAGAGTAGCCTATGTAGCGGTTTTCCTCTAAAAAATCCAGTGTCAGAATGACCATATGTTAGACGTCCAATAGCCGATGATAAGATAAAAAATAAATGTGCTCTAGTGGCGTCGTTAAATAAAACAAACTTTACTTTATATCTTACGTGTTTATGTTAATATCTTACGTTTGAGGAATGCTGACACGTCTTCAAGCTGCGGGATGACGTCAGGGCTGTAGCCACACTCGTCCTCCAGCACCTTGAAGATCTCAATGTGCTCTGCGCAGGCGTGGGTCGGGAACAGCTCCTTCAGGTGGCGGTACGCGTGGCCCCTGAAACGTCAGCAGCGCATGGGTTAACGGTAGGTAAGAAACCTTATCCAACACGAGGGTCGTACCAAGCAAAGGGAAGCAATGGTGTCGGATGCCCACATACCCACACATCAGAAAAATGATAACCTAAGCTGATTTTATGAGGCAATTACACTCACGCCATAGTTAGTGTGACATTTCACTCGTTTCACAATCATTTATTTATAATAAATTCAAATTAATATATCCCATAAATTATATATACATAACTAACCAGAGAATATCAAAATTGTAATATGCTGGTACTAAAAATCAACACGGCTTTCCATTCAAGAATCCTAAAAAATAGCTTATTATGTTAATAAAAAGTAACAAATCTTATAAAATCGGCGATTGCTCTGAAATCAACAACTCTACTGTCAGCTAGATAACATCGTCGATATGTGATGAATTAAGCAAAAGCAGAAACTAATCAATAATGTCAGCATAGCGTTACAGAGCACCTACCCGAAATGGAAGTAAATGAAATTCTTTGGTTTTAACTTTTTATGTAATTGACACGTATAATCTTTACAATTTGGTTTTGGAAACAGCCATTGCAACTTTGAAACATCAACTTTATATTTGACTTCACATTAAGTGATCGTAATCTATACACATCAGAGGTTGACTGGCAGTATTATCAAAGAACAATTCATCCCAAATCGTTGATACAAATTATATTATAAGGACTACTTACCAACACTTAACTTCATCTTCTATATACTGAACTCGTGGAATAGGGTCACCACTAAATAAGACAAAACACAAAAAAAAAAAAAAAAAAAAAAAAAAAAAAAATAGTCATGATGATGATGATAATTAATTTATAAAACTGCAATATTATGTACGACCCCAGTTTATTCATATATATATATATATATATATATATATATATATATATATATATATATATATATATATATATATATATATATATATATATATACTGAACAAAATAAGAAACTTCCGCTAACTTTGCTTGAACATAACTTGATGAAAACAAACCGGGGGAATAATTGTTATATATGCGTTTAAAGAGTGTTCCATGATGCATCGTTTGGTGCAAAAATCATGGCCATAGGTTAACAGAAACTGGGAGAAATTTTGACCAAGTGTGGTAGGGGTTAAAAACCCACCCACTTAATAACGGGTATGACCACCTCTTGAATTGACCACTGCAGTGCATCGCAGGCGCATAGAATTGACTAAAGTGTTGATTTCTGCCTGTGGAATATTGTTCCATTCCTGAATGAGCGCTTGACGAAGTTCGTTGATGTTAGCGGGTGGATTGGGACGACGCCTCAATCGTCTGTCCAGACTATCCCAGACATGCTCGATGGGGTTGAGATCAGGACTTTTAGCGGGCCAGTCATCAATGAAATCAATGTTATTTGTCCTAAGAAAATTTACAGTGTCTCTAGCTGTATGAGAGGTGGCATTATCATGCTGAAAAATCGAGATGTTGGCGTTGTTATGGAACAGAGGAATGACGTGATGAGCGAGAATGTCATCGCGGTAACGTTGAGCATTTAAACTGCCATCAATGACGACTAGTGGTGAACGATAACCATGGACAATGACTGCCCAAACCATGACACAACCCCCACCCCCGAAACGATCTCGTTCAAGAACACAACAGTCAACATAGCGTTCATTTCTCCTACGGTAGACGCGCACCCTGCCATCACCACGTTGTAAAGAAAATCTGGATTCATCCGAAAAAAGAACGGTATTCCAGCGTCGCCGTATCCAACGAGTGTGTACACGTGCCCAATTAAGACGATTTAGACGATGACGTTGCGTTAAAACGCATCCGACGTAAGGACGTCGTGCATGTAAACCGTTCTCCCGCAGACGATTACGAACAGTTTGCCCACTGATTCGGTTATTATGAAGCCCAGGTGTGTTAGCAGCAGTAGCAGTGGCAGTTTGGAATCGATTGCGCAAATGCGTGTTCATGATATAGCGGTCTTAGCTTAGTAAATTGTTTAACGTGTCCATATACCACTAGAGTTTCGAACACGCCTATCCCGAGTCCGGCCTCCGATAGGATCGGGGGTCTGACTCGGGACAGGGATAACCTAACAAATAGGGTCAATTTTAAAATTTACATCCAAAAATTAAATAGTGGGCCTTTAAAATTTTGATGCGCAACTCTAATTAAAAAAAAAAATTCTACTCATGAAATGTGGTCGCTAGATTAGATCGGGCGGTCAAAAAGAAATTAGATAACTAGGGCCTCGAACACGCTCATCCTGAGTAACCTCCGAAAAGAGAGGGGGGGGGGGGGGGGGGGGGGGTAGTGTTGAAAATAGGCAGAATTTTGAAAATAGCAATTAGTAAAAAAAAAAAAAAAAAGTTAGTAGAATAATAAAAAAAAGAGAAAAAGTTATGAGCCAAAAAAAAAAAGAATTGACTACTCGGCCGAATATTTATATACTTTGGAGCATTTTAGACGGACAGTTCAAAAATAAATAAGAGAAAGAAGAGAGGATCGGACTATTTAATAATATTTAAAAAAAAGTAATTTCGACATAAAAGTTTGAAAGGAGGTCTAAAAGTTTAAAGTCCAATCTATGTGTCCTGAAAAAGGTTGACGCATACGGCGAGCTGATGAGGGGTCTGGTGGTCAAGTTCGGGACTTCGTGCTTCCTGTCCATAATAGCTGGTATGACCTGGTGGTAGCCGGCACCGAAGATAGCCTTGACCGATCCTGTGGATGGTCTGGCTATCCATCTCTCGTAGCAGGATCGCTTGTCGGTAGCAGTCTCGGCGCCGGTGGGTCACAACGAGTGGCCTTCCTTGGTCCGGAGATGGTGTAGTTCGTACTCGGTACCATCCTGCAGTGGTCTCCAGGCCTGGTTGAGGAACTTCCCCATCAGCTTGCCGGGGTCGGTGGTGTCCCCCTGCACGCAATGCCGGAACGCTGGCTTGATCTTCTTGACTTGAAGCTTCCATGCGTCTTCCGGCTGGGGGGGGGGGGGGGGGGGGGGGGGGGGGGGGGGGGGGGGGGGGGGGGGTAGTTGTCGGCTCGGCGGCTTGTCCGTGTCTGGCCGGATGGCAGGTGTAGTGGCCTTGCGCTTCGCCGCCGCAACAACAACAGGGTCCCTTGCCTGCTCAACGGGAGCGGTCGGTAAAGTTGACCGCTGCACCGGAGCAGGCGTGGAAGTCGACGCAGAAGGTGGTGGCGGCGACTGAGCCATGGCGGTGTTCAGTAGGCCTGCCGTAGCGTCCAAGGTGGTCTCCGCTGGTGGCATCGTCCTCCTCTTCGGCGAAGTTGTAGTGGGGGGCGGCGACGCAGACGGGACCGCCGCTGGCGGTTGAGCCGCCCGCTGCTTTAGTCCCTCCTGAGCCGCCCCTGGCGCACGTTCCTTCCTCCTTCCTCCTCTTCTTGTCTTCTTTCTGGAGTCCGCGTCGCTGTAAACCAAAGTCACAGTCGCCCGTGACCCGGTGTACGCGACGCGGAACTCCACAAGCATTCCGAAGCTTGCCATTAGTCCCCCCAGGTGTGGGGGGGGGGGGGGGGGGGGGCAAGTTAAGAGCGCACGACGAAAGGTCCAGCTTCATAGCGATCTAACAGCGGAATGTATAGCGGTCTTGACCACGCGTTGTAAAACGCGGACGTCCACAACGTGGCAAGTCGTTGGTGCTTCCTGTCGTTCGAAATCTTACGCGAAGATTTCGTATCGCTCGACTAGAACTCCCAACATGCCTTGCAACGTCTTCTGTCGACATGCCAGCATCAAGCATGCCAATCGCCCGTTCGCGTAAATTATTGGGTATTCTTGGCATACTAAAAATTCTACAATGTAAAAAACGTTAATTTATTTTTACAAATTTTTAAGCGTTTTTGTTCACTTGACAACAATGTCAGTAAGACAAGTAAAACAAATTGACCGAATACTACACGGGACATGTCGAACCATGCATGCACGTGCAAATTGAATGTTACGTTGTCAACGATTAACAGTGCAAAAATAATCGATAAAATTCATGAATCCTGATAATACAGCTCAAGGCTAATACTACCTATATAATTTAATTACACAATGAATTCTTTAACACAACAAATACTATATGTACAAATCGGAAGTTTCTTTTTTTGTTCAGTATATATATATATATATATATATATATATATATATATATATATATATATATGCATGCGTGTGTGTATACAGTTTTAACACTGGAATACAGGTCTTCAATTCTGATTGGTCGATGGTAACCACGTGTTTTCAGGCATCTCAGTCCATTGGTGCACCTTAATGGGCTCCCATTATTGTCATTCTCCAATACGTGCGGTTTTCTGGGTAAGCTTATTACAGTAACATATTACTAAAAGTAAGACGGTCACCATACAAATTTATTTTGTAAAAATATAATTGTCCCATCCCAGTGATATTGTTCTCTACTAAAACCTCCGACCTATCACATATTTCTTCAAGAAGAATATCTTTAGAGTACCCATAAGCAAGGAAATATTCAGCAATGATGACAAAATATTTTTTAGAGAAATAGTCTGAATAAATAATGAAGGAATAATGACAATAATAATCACAATAAAAACAACAGGTTCTGATTGCAACAACATCCATAATAATAGGAAATGTCCACGTGAAATTGACTTTTGGTGTTTGTTTATACTGCAGTCTACATACAACGTTATACAGGGACGGGAATTAGCTCCGTTGGTGTTTGTTTATACTGCAGTCTACATACAACGTTATACAGGGACGGGAATTAGCTCCGTTGGTAGTTTGCTACCTATCCTGAGGTCTTAAGTTCGAACCTTCTAAGCAGACCCATTGTTTTTTTTCAGTGTTAGCCAATGCCCTATGGGCATACATAGGATTTTGAAAAGGGGGGTTCCAATACATAGGATTTTGAAATGGGGGGTTCCAAAATAGATTGCAGAGATATTGGGCATATATTTCTATGTTGAGTAAATATAATAATGTCAGATATCAATGTTAGATATATGAAATTATAAAAAAAAACCTTTTCGGGGGGGGGGGGGGGGGGTCGGTCGAAACCATCGACCCCCCCCCCCCATGTACGTACATGTGCCCCACGACTGGTATGTGCTGTCCTTTTTGTGGGAAAGTATCTATAAACGATCCCTTGCTGCTAAACGCAAAAATGTAGTGATCCTTAAAACTGCCAAATGTTTGACATGGGTAGCCGATGATTAATTAATCAATGATCTCTGGCGGCGTCAAATATTAAAGTCATCTACTTACTGTTTGTAAGAAAAGGCTATATCAGCTATGTGTTTCCTTCGTTCTCGATATTTCTTGTCAGTGAAACCCTAAAACAAATTTCTGCATTTAGTAAAAGTTACTTTATTCATGTAATTAGGTAATGTTTAAAACTACTTTATGACGATTTACATAACACTCCGCGTTGTGTTCAGTCCATTTAGTTCACTAAAGCACAATGACGATCACCAGTTATAGAGCCTAATGCATAAGTACGTATACAAATTTGCATAAATTGAAAAAGATTAATGACTTCCAAGAACTTTTACTGCGACAAATAATATTCTTGCGCACTATAAACTCGTGCAATACATACTCTTCAAAAAAAGTAGGGAAACTCTAATAAGAATTTACAATTGGCAAAATCGTAAGGTATATTAGCTGTAATGGTTATATGATAATAATGACACCGGCCTCGACGGCGTCGTGGTTAGGTAATCGGTCTACAGGCTGGTAGGTACTGGGTTCGGATCCCAGTCGAGGCATGGGATTTTTAATCCAGATACCAACTCCAAACCCTGAGTGAGTGCTCCGCAAGGCTCAATGGGTGTAAACCACTTGCACCGACCAGTGATCCATAACTGGTTCAACAAACGCCATGATTTGTGCTATCCTGCCTGTGGGAAGCGCAAATAAAAGATCCCTTGCTGCCTGTCGTAAAAGAGTAGCGGGTTTCCTCAGAATGACTATATTTTTGACGTCCAATAGCCGATGATAAGATAAAAAAAAACAATGTGCTCTAGTGGCGTCGTTAAATAAAACAAACAAACTTTTTTTAATTGGGCAAACATTACAACCGGTAGTTCAGTATTACAGTAGGTTTTATGACCACCATGAAGGACGATTTGGGTCAAAAGTGAAATTTGTAAGTTGACATTTTTTATCAGTAAATCGCAAATTCAAACAATAATAATGACTAAAAACAAAACAACAATAACAACTGTATGATAACAGAATGAAAAAGATTAATAGAAATAATGTTCCACAGTGATTAATCGATCTTCCTGGAAATTGTCAAAATGGAGATTGCCACCCCACGCACGTGTACGGGGCAACTGCGTGATGCACGTGCAAACTATGGAATGTGTTTCGGTGTGTTGATAAACAGACCTAAACGTTCTTTACTAGGATGTCTATGGTCAAAACGTACGATCGATCTAATAGTTGATATTAACATTAATATTTCAGGTTCCCGTACTTTTTTGAAGAGTATATAACATGGAAAAAACATCTGGTATGTGGTTCTGTCTATGTAACATATGTAATATGTACTATGATTTAGAGATTCTTACTGGGTGATCACAATCCAGCTCCGGTTCGAACTTTGTCAGTATGTGAGTACACTGGTCCAGATCGGAGATGTGACACGGGAACCACTGCTCTGAAACAGAGTAGGAAGACACCAATTAATCTCCAGAACAACATATTTGTTAACATGCACCATCGAAGATTTAAGTACTAAATTCCAATATTACTTATATACGTAATATTAACCACAGATATGCACGTTTGGATAAAACTGAAATATTTTTTAAAGTTTATTTTTGTCCCTATAATGATGTTGTATTTGACACACTCCTCAGCTGTCAAACCAGTAAAGTACGTAGTTCATGAGAATGAGGTGGATGTTGAGGTTTGACAAACTTCTTGTCGGTGCCTCAATAGCTCACCTTTCGCGAACACCTGACATCATCACTGTTTTGAAATTGATACACGAGTGTATGTCGTTACAGCTATGCATATTCCACGGAACTCTGTCCTGTGCTGGTCTTAATTCAGTAAACTAGTCTGGGAGTGTCAGTCCTGTTTGAGTGGTGCAAGAAGGATAAAATCTCCAATAACGAATCTCCTAGGAAATGGCTGTCTTTCTATAGGCGAGGCACTAGATAGATATTCATGGAATCAACCATTATTTTGCCAAATGCCCATTCGACTCTGCATTGTGCAGATATACGGTTTTTATCATGGATAACGGTTTTCTTGTTAAGATTGGTTATGTTATAGCTTTTGTGGACATGTCTGTAATAGTATTCGCTGTTTCATAACCGTCGAATCATACTTCATAGTACTTGTGAATTATTTTATCTACAAAAACGTATTAACGTGTTTACATGAAAATATCTAGTAAAATAACAAACTATCTCAGTTATATACAGCTGGTTATTTGACTATTGGCTGCATGTGTTTACGTAAGTCACTCCCTATTATAGTTCCACACTATTGTATATAACAAAGAAGGTTATTTTCAGACACCGTCTACTTTCTACCAATTCCTGTCAATGCACCTTTAACCTTTAACTCAGCAACTAAAGCGTATTCTAATACTCTAATATTCTAATAGTATTGTCAATGATCCCTAAACATTTACTCCCACTATACATCATTGAAAATTTGTTTTATTTTCATTTAAAAAGAGAGAGATAAAGATAATATCAATGAACAGTTACTGTTGTATTACCTAACGCTCACTTTGATGAACAAAACAAAAACAAGTCTAAGATATATTTTAAAGGTACAGACCCTAGCTTTTAAACACTTTAGCATATTTTTCACTATTAGAGCCGTTAATGATCACTGAAATCAAACATTACTTATATTGTATTGTTTAGATTATCCATTTCCGTAGAACCGAAGTGTTTCTGGTCATCCTGGTGTTTGTAATACCACAAAATGCATTTTTCATATTTTTTAAAAACGCACGTGTGTCTGAGAAATAACAGTTAGGGAGTCGAGATTTAGTTTATTTTAAACAATATTCCAACGTCTCAGACGCTTGTTTCACTCTCTTGTAACGTTATCCAAATGTGTTACAGGTTTGTAACTTAACCAAACTTAGTGTCCATTTTTACGGGCTGAAACTAGAGTATGCGTTTAATAGCCATTAATTTGAAAAGTACATAATCAGTATGCAATAGCAAAGCGTTATGCTAATTGCCATGAAATTATACAAGCAAGGATCGATTCAAAAACGATGTATATCTACGATGCAACATTTTATTTTCCCAACCTATACTCAACAAAATTAAATAAAGGTTAGTAGACGTTTTGGTAATTCTTTGTTAGTGTCATATTATTTTAGCAGGTTTTGATTACAGGTGATTTCCATACATTATTTCAGTAAAACATGACCAAAATCATATTGTGTGTTTTTGTGTGGTTACAAAACTACCGAAATAAGTAACGTTAATTTTTCACTCAAAATGTTTGTTTAAAACATTAAGTTCAAAAATATGTCATAACGCTGATATTTTACAATTAAAGAAACTTTGTTTTAACCATATTTAAAGAAAAATGTCTAAAATATATACTAACCCCTGTTTTTGTTGAGTATAGTTAAAACTAGACTCCGTCTCTAAGGAGCTGATGATAATTATTATCAACATTTTCACAACTGTACAAAACGTATTCATTTTTGTTACCCTCTCCGCCCTCCTAAAAGCGTACACGATTTTTGAAGGACCATTTTCCCAAAATATTATTCAACATTTTCAACGTTTTAAAAACATATTACTTTTTTCTCTACCGCCGTATGTATGCTTATAAAAAAATTAATATTTGTGAATGGATCCTAAAATATTTTACAACTTTTTAACAAGTATTTATTTTCTCACCCACGTGTCCTTGAACAGCACAAAAGTAAAACAATGGGTACTAAAAATATTAAAATTCGTATTACTTTAAATACTTTAATAAAGAATTAAAAAACAAACTATGCACCTCACTAACATAACAATGTAAAATGCAGACTTTAAAAATATACACGGTAGACTTTAAAATGTGGATTACAAATTAAAAAAGATACGTACGTCATTTTAATCAATTATACACTGCAGACTTTGAAAGTGTGCGTTATACATTGGATATCAATTATACACTGCAGACTTTGAAAGTGTGCGTTATACATTGGATATCAATTATACACTGCAGACTTTGAAAGTGTGCGTTATACATTGGATATCAATTATACACTGCAGACTTTGAAAGTGTGCGTTATACATTGGATATCAATTATACACTGCAGACTTTGAAAGTGTGCGTTATAGATTGGATATCAATTATACACTGCAGACTTTGAAAGTGTGCGTTATACATTGGATATCAATTATACACTGCAGACTTTGAAAGTGTGCGTTATACATTGGATATCAATTATACACTGCAGACTTTGAAAGTATGCGTTATACATTGAATATCAAATATACACTGCAGACTTTGAAAGTATGCGTTATACATTGGATATCAATTATACACTGCAGACTTTGAAAGTATGCATTATACATTGGATATCAATTATACACTGCAGACTTTGAAAGTATGCGTTATACATTGGATATCAATTATACACTGCAGACTTTGAAAGTATGCGTTATACATTGGATATCAATTATACACTGCAGACTTTGAAAGTATGCATTATACATTGGATATCAATTATGCAGAATACATACTTTAAAATGTAATAGGGCAGACGTCTCCAGAAGAACACCGTAAACATTTTAATGTATAGTGCAGACGTCTAAAGGAGAACACCAAAAATGTTTTGAGAACTATACTTTCTGTATCTCTCCCTTCCTCCTTCTCTCTCTCCCACTCTCCCTCCACCTCTACTACCCCTCTCTCTCTCACTGCCCCTCCCTCCCCCTCTCTCCATCCTCTCTTGCTTCCCCTCTCCTTTTATCTCTCCTTCTCATGACCACAGCTATAAAAGTAAATATGTGTTTTCTCTAACCTTTTTTCTCCAATTCTGCTTCACCAAGTATTGTAACATCCAAAACATGTGAATTCTGGTGCATGGTGTTAGTAACGGAAATGACATTTTCTCTGGAGCCGGCGCACTGCAGAAGAACCTCATAGAGGGCGTTCTTCTTCCGGGCTTTCCTCGACTCGATATGTTGAATAGTAAGTTTGGTGTTCTGCAAGCAAAACCCTGATAAGTTATTTTCAATGCAATATCTTCTAAAACCAAGATTACATTGAATGAATGAATGAATGAATGAATGTTTAATGACGCCACAGCATATAAACTACACATCGGCTACTAGTAGTCCAGTCAAAATATGGTTTGACCTAAAACAAACTGCAACATAAATTATTTTTATTGCAACTGTTCCCTGAACCCTACCTTAACAACATCAAAAATGTACATTAATTTAGGTGGGGCAAATATGCTAATTTGCATAATTTGAAAATGGCCGCCATAACTCATATATGCAAACACAACGGCAAGCTACTCTTAAGATTCAGTGGACAAATACATGGAATTATCAGTGCTATGACTTAAATGTATTCACACATATTCTTTAAATTCATTCAGATATATATGGATGAAAAGGAAAATTCAAGATGGCCGTCTTTGTTCAAAATGGGTACCAATATTCCCCAAAATCGCACATAAATGCAAATATATACAAACAATGTACTTTTGTTAGTGTTACTAATATTGTCAAAGAAAGCTGTAAATATAAACTAATTATTGAGTTACAAAAGTGACATTAATGATATATTACGCTCACGGCTAGCTTTGGATTGTATTGACTTAAGTTGTCCCACTGATGAAAAGTTTGGGCAAATAAATATTTTTGTTCTACATTAGATAATTATACCCTGTCATTTTTATAGCACCTTTAATCAATAAACCCGAATCTGGTGGAATGTTTTGTTTACAATCACTTTTTAAGACCGGAACTTTAATTTATTCAAAATGGCGGCAGCGTTTTGTCGCTTTTAGATCAAAACCCTAATGTAATATATCAATGTATGGGTTCTGTGGGTCGCACAGGATGAAAATTAAATTTTTAAATAGCATAGACGTCATAAAGAGGTCTTTCCTACATTTTGTGCTCTAAAGATATGATTTTTCCCATACAGGTTATCATGGTATTTCACTATTTTGTCAACATGCAACTTGTATGAACAACTTGTGACTAGGTCATATGTAATATCGAAACACCAATCTACCTCTTTACTGTTGAAAAATTATGACATAATCCTATAAACCATCTTGTGGACAACATGTAAATTCAATGATTGGCCATTAACAATATATGAACCAAGAATTAGAATGAGAGTAAGCATGACTGAAAATTATAAAAACATTTACTTGAATACCTGTCATCGACCATATAATTCAACATTACTCCCTTTGTTCTTTAACCCGATCCTTTAATTGGCATAGGAAGAAAATATCACTATAGTCGAATTGTTATTGCAATGTTAATATAGGCGGCCATCTTCAAAAATGAAAACCATGTCAAGATATCAATTAATGCAGGTCTTTCTAAGTCATTATGCAGGTTATTACAGACAAAATAAAATTAATTTAAAATATCATTTACTAAATAGATCTCGTTTCAGCACACATACATATGTTTACCAACTTGTAAAATATGCCATGTGGCAGCGATATTTAATTAGTCACTTTCCTCTGCTTACATTAAATTACCTTTTTGATATGTTGTCTAGGATGGTATTGAGAGTACATTACGACAAAAATAAAGTATGTTATTACAGACAAAACACAATGCAATTAAAACACCATTTACTAAATATATCTTGTTTCAGCACACATACATGTGTATACTGTTGAAAAATATACATGTGGCGGCCATATTTAACTGATGCAAATTAAATCACTTTCCACCACCTGCATCAATGTACATTTTTGATATGTTGTCTAGGATGGCTTTGAGAATAAATCACAACAAAAATAAATTTTGTTGCAATTTATTCTAGGTTAAGCCTTTTTGAACCTTAGATTGACTGGTCTATAGGTGTAATTGTAACCCCATGCAGCATAAGCTTTAACAAAGACACTACAAACGATACGATAAAAAAATTTGATTCTTATTTCTATACAATTATTTAATTTTAGTTTTATAGATTTATATTTAAAGGTGTAATGTTTACTTTTTAAAGCAGAAGTTAGTAAATAATTTTGGCAGGAAGCCGCCATTAGCCAACTTTGAGATAGCACCTTTAAGACAGCCAATATAATTCTTTTCCACGTTACATCATTTTAAAGGCACTTGGTCTCCTTACAGCAGTGTTAGTGTAAAAGGTATTATATGATGGTTAACGTTTCGCATGGAAGATAAAATATAATTCTTTTCCACGTTACATCATTTTAAAGGCACTTGGTCTCCTTACAGCAGTGCTAGTGTAAAAGGTATTATTTGATGGTTAACGTTTCGCATGGAAGATAAAATATAATTCTTTTCCACGTTACATCATTTTAAAGGCACTTGGTCTCCTTACAGCAGTGCTAGTGTAAAAGGTATTATTTGATGGTTAACGTTTCGCATGGAAGATAAAATATAATTCTTTTCCACGTTACATCATTTTAAAGGCACTTGGTCTCCTTACAGTAGTGTTGGTGTACAAGGTATTATTACTAAAACATAGTTTCCTTCTTAAAATGGTAATATTTTCAAATCTAGTCATATACATTTTATTTCCACAAATTATTCCTATATCTCACAACACATTTTTATACGACGAGTAAATGTTTGTGTTGTTGATCAGATACAGATGTATTTCTATAAAATAATTAACACACAACAGCAAAAAATATTCAAAATAGCTAGCATTGTATCGCGCGTCATTGGCTATATCAATACAGTCTTGAGCAGTGGTGGCAATTAATACCAGCAAAAATGCGCCTATATTCAAAAACATATATTCAGCGTGAAATTATGAACTACAAGTTTGTACATTGTTTTAAACGACTATGTGTTACCTATAATTCATCGGTACACCTATTATCTTATGGGTTTTTTCCCGTCCCAACTAGTGCCACACGATTGGTATATCAAATGACGTGGTATGTGCTTAACAGGTTTGTAGAAAAATGTATAAAAAAGGATTTCGTTTGACTAATGAAAAAATGTGAGAATGATCAAATGTTTGACATCCAATAGCCGATGATGAATAAATCACTGTGCTCTAGTGGTGGTAACATGTGGTGATCAAAATAACAAATCACTGTTCTCCAACGCAATATTATCATAGGAACGTGAAACACGTAAACCAGTCTAGTGAACGTTTGCTGCTCAGCTTTATTGACCACATCCAATTTTGCCATCGCAGACAGAATAAAATAGAATATATGTTTAACGACACCCCAGCACGAAAAATGCATCGGCTATTGTAAACATCGCAGAAAGAAGGAAGGAAGTAAATGTTTTATTTAACGACGCACTCGACACATTTCATTTACGGTTATATGGCGTCAGACATATGGTTAAGGGACCACACATATATTGAGAGAGGAAACCCGCTGTCGCCACTTCATGGGCTACTCTTTTCGATCAGCAGCAAGGGATTTTTTTTATATGCACCATCCCATAGACAGAATAGCACATACCACGGCCTTTGATATACCAGTCGTTGTGTACTGGCTGGAGTGAGAAATAGCGCAATGGGTCCCCTTTGTATTTTTAACTGATGAGCAGTTATTGCTCAAAGTTTCAATAACGAATTGAATTGAGTGTCTTGTACAGGCTGAAATTTGTGAAATCAGTTTTGGGAGTGGCAGTTCTCTTACAGACGAAACGCCTGGCAGTAATTCGTGGGAACATAATGTCATCACAACTTTGTCGAAACATCCTTTGCACTCTACATTGTGCACAGATGCAATTTCAACTAGTTGATGATTTTATCGGTCACATTCCATAACCCAAAGGCAATGTATTGTAATCCGTGCAACACAAAAGCTTAACACAATCTTGTTTGTATTGTTACAGTAGCCAACCATGGCCGAAACAGGACGCTAATCGTGTTTAGATTGGTCTAGCTGCAGTAAAGCTCAACTGATATTTATGTTGACATGTACAAGACACCGGAAATACAAACTTTGGCCAGGGCCACAAATTGCACTCAACTCTATAGGGTAGCACAATGATAGAGAGCTCATTTGATGACGGGAAATTGGAAACGCTAGTAATAAAACAGCGTGACAGTGCATAACCGGATCCAGATACACTGACTGATAGAATCATATGAAACTTCCACCTGATAGGTTGCTGTCAGGAGTTTTCACTTAAAGGTACACATGAAATATATCACTCTAGACGTGAACTGCAGAGAGAGAGAGAGAGAGAGAGAGAGAGAGAGAGAGAGAGAGAGAGAGAGAGAGAGGGGGGGGGGGGGGGGGGGGGGGGGAGAATGTTTTGCTGACTAAAATCAAAGAGACAGAGAGAGAGAACCTGTTGCAATCACACGCTACTTGTACCGAAAAGCACAAGTGTATATTTATAGAAACTCTGATAGACAGTAAAGTAAATGCCATAGCCCCTATAGCATATGAAATTACACTTTAATGGCAGGGTGAAAGCTATTTTCCCTGAAATGGGTTTAGGTTACCTTCGTTTTCCCCATAATGTCGATCTGTAGCGTAGCATAAAATAACACAATTTTACGGTATTTAGCGTCAAACATACAATTTTTGTTGTATTAGTTCGGTAATCTTTGCATACCGTGTGGTAGGCAACCATTCAGTTATCTATGGAGGCAAAGAGCAATCATAACCGTCCAAATTTCCGTCCAGCTCTCGAATGGCACAGTAACTCAGGTAACCATTGTGTGTTAATATAAATGTCATGGCGGCAATTTTGAAATTAGCATATTTACCCTACCTACATCAATGTACATTTTTGATATGTTGTTCAGGAAGGGTTCACAGGACAGTTGCTATAAAAATCATTTCTGTTGCAATTTGTTCTAGGTCAAACCTTATTTTGACTGGACTACCATGCTGTGGCGACGCCCACTATCTGTGCAAATTGCTAATTCATTAATAATTCGCGCCAATTCGTACTCTTAAAGCCACGTTTACACGCGTCATAAATCTCCAATGGGGTTCAATAACCACTTGATAGAACTATACAGAACCCCACGCGAAAAATAATAAATAATCGATCCTTTGCTAATGGCCTTTATAGGTTTGAGGGGGGGGGGGGGGGGGGAAACGGAGTAAGAGAATCGAACGCGTTCACGCTTGGTGTCTAATCGTCCAATGACGCCTTGCTGGACCCGAAGAAAGGAAATTTCTTTCAAATTACCTGTCTCGTGTGGTTTGTGATTGTAATTTATGTGACAGGCGCGACAGACATTACTTGGTGAAATCGAAATAAGGATACAAGTTTACTTCACGGATAGATGTAGACGCTTTGATGTTATTTAGCGGGATTAGCCGCACGTGCATGCTGCTTGAAACGGGTTACGCCTTTAACTAATTATTTTTACTATACATGAAGAAAGTTAAATTTGAAGTTAAAGTGTATTTTGTTTTATAATACCACCATCAGAGCACATTGATTTAGTAATTATCGGCTATTGGACCTCAAGCATTATTTCTTCCAATAGTCTATGTGAGAATGATGAAGTTCAAGTTCTTTTACTGCGTTACGTGTTTACAACTTGCCAGCATTATAACAAGGAAAGACATCAATATATACAATAGTGCGGAACAATGGTGGAGAGTGACTTGCAGACAAATACATACAAACATATCAAAATATGATAATTCTGACGTTTGTTTGTTTGTTTGTTTTGTTTAACGACACCACTTGAGTACATTGATTAATTAATCATCGGCTATTGGATGTCAAACATTAGGTAATTCTGACATGTAGTCATCAGAGGAAAGAAAGAAAGACATGTTTTATTTAACGACGCACTCAACACAGTTTATTTACGGTTATATGGCGTCAGACATATGGTTAAGGACCACAGATATCGACAGAGGAAACCCGCTGTCGCCACTTCATGGGCTACTCTTTCCGATTAGCAGAAAGGGATCTTTTATATGCACCATCCCATAGATGGTGATAGCACATACCACGGCCTTTAGAGGAAACCCTCTACATTTTTCCTAATGCATAAAGGGACCTTTTATATGCATTTTCCCACAGACAGGAAAACACATACCACATCCTTTGTCCAGTTGTGGTTCACTGGTTTTAACTAGAAAACCCCCAATCAGTTGAACGGATCAACTGAGGTGGTTCGATCCTGCGACGCAAGCTACTCAGGCGAGCGCTCAGCCGACTGATTCTGACATTTAGTCTTAGAGTAAACCGCTGTATTTTGTCCCTGGAATGGATTGGAAATAATTTAGCGTGCACGTTCAAAGCATGCTGTTGTACATAGCGCACGTCTGTCTTAGGCACCGTCCTCGGTGGTGTAGCGGTTAAGCCATCGGACATAAAGCTGGTAGGTACTGGGTTCGCATCTTGGTACCGTCCCCCACTCAGATCGAGGTTAACAACTAACCCTCTGTCCTAGACAGACAGCCCAGGTAGCTGAGGTGTATGCCCAGGACAGCATGCTTGAATCTTAATTGGATATAAGCACAAAAATAACTATCAGGAAGGAAAGAATGTTTTTATTTAACGACGCACTCAACACATTTTATTTACGGCTATATGGTGTCAGACATATGGTTAAGAACCACACAGATACGTGTGTGTGTGTATGTGTGTGTGTGTGTGTGTATAATTATTTCTCTTCCTCCCTATCTCTTCCTATCTCTCTGTCTTTCTCTCTAGGGGCGGGACGTAGCCCAGTGGTAAAGCGCTCGCTTGATGTGCGGTCGGTCTGGGATCGATCCCCGTCGGTGGGCTTATTTGGGCTATTTCTTGTCACAGCAAGTGCGTCACGACTGGTATATCAAATACCGTGGTATGTGCTATCCTGTATGTGGATATAAAAGATCCCTTGCTACTATTGAAACAATGTAGCGTGTTTCCTCTCTATGACTGTGCCAAAATGACCATATGTTTGACATTCAACAGCCGATGAATAATAAATCAATATGCTCTAGTGGTGCCGTTAAACAAAAAAACAACACTTTCTTTCTCTGTCTCTCGATCTATCCGTTTCTCTCTTCCTCTCTATATATTTCCCTTCTTTTTCTAAGTGTCTCTCTCCCCTTCTCTCTGGTTCTCTCTCCCTATTTCTGTCTATTTTGGTCCCTCTCTCTTCCTATCTCCGTCCATCCTCTCTGCTTAGCTATCTGTCTCTCCCTCTTTCTTTATTTGCCTCCTCTCTCCCTTTCTCCTTTTACCCCCTCTCTCCCTCACTCACTCTCTCTCTCTCTCTCCCCCCCTCAATCTCTCTCTCTTGCTCTCTCTCTCTCTCTCTCTCTCTCTCTCTCTCTCTCTCTCTCTCTCTCTCTCTCTCTCTCTCTCTCTCTCTCTCTCTCTCTCTCTCTCTCTCTGCTTTTTTTCTCTCCATAAACAATGCAATAATATTGGGTTATAGGGTCCACGCTCGTTTTGTTTTCCCCAATATTATCAATTTACCAATTAAAAAGTCAGGTGTTTGTATCAACAACAAACACGCCCGACAGCGGGCTTCTTTCTGCATGAGACAGTAGACTCGTTTAGCTCAAAACCACTTCCGGTAACCACTTAGCGTATTGATCGCAAGTCCTGGGCACTACCTTTACTACTAATTGCAAATTTGGGGGGGAAAAATAGCATCAGCGAAATGGGTATTTCACCAGTAGATGACAACAAATATCACTATCTCTAATTGACGTTTTATGTAGAGGAAACTTCACCCAGCGTACGGGGATGTGTTTTAATGGACAAGCGAGATTGTGTTACATGGTAAAAGAACAAAAATCTCACACTCCAGTCGTACCATTACGTTTGACAAATACGCACTCGCCAGAAATCAATGGCTAATGCGTTTGAAGTAGACCAATTGAAAACGTTTAACACTGGAAGCATTCACTGAAATAAACCTAGTCAAATATAGACGACATTAGCTCAGAATGTTCAAAACGTTCACTCATTCATCGCAAATCTGAATTTGGTGACAGAGCAGGCATCGCGTCAATCACACGACAACGCGCATGCGCATTTTGACTATTACCCCATCCCCCACGCCCCCCGTAAATGCTGTCTGTGTCTGATACATTCCAACACGATCGTCTTGAAATGTTGGAAAGTAGAAACAACCCCTGCACTCTCACTCAATTATTGAATAGCGCTAAAATCGTTATGAGTATTTCTGAAAGAGCCTTGCAATTCGGCACCATTCAGAGTCGTGAGTGCGGAAATGGACGTGATTGCGTCCGAGTAGAAAGCCATGTCAGGCAGCATCACATCATCAAAGCACCACAGCATCACAGCGACCTTTTGCGAGAACAGTCGGGTGGGATACTTTGCCGTGATCTCTCTTTCTCTCTCTCTCTCTCTCTCTCTCTCTCTCTCTCTCTCTCTCTCTCTCTCTCTCGCTCTCTCGCTCTCGCTTATGTGCGCTCGACTTAGATCTGACCCATTGTAGGATTAGTCTCTCTTACATATGCAATAATGGCGGTTCCGCGAAACATATTTATTAATTTTTGCTTTTAAACATAAAGTTTATACCTTCAGCTATACAGGCACGACGGGGTACATCTTGAGGCAGAGATGAATTTTACTTGTAGAATGCAGGAAATTGAATTTCAGGACATCTAGTTTTCAAAATATACCCCCGAACCTCCTAGAAACTTTGCTTTGCGCCCTTGATCTCAGCCAGCCCCCACTTGCTTCCGCCGTGCCTGCTATATGCGTATAAAACACTAAAACCAGATAATTCCATTTACTAGTAGAAACAAAACTAATGGCGTCACTGTTTTTGTGTACACATTTAACCCACTTAAATTTATTCATAATCCTTTTGAAGTCATCTGACAAAGAAACAAATATGGTGGTCATGCTATATTTAGCCACAATTTATTCGGGGAACCCCTCTTATCGCCCAGTACAATACTTTTATTAATTATTATTATAGAGTTAATTATACAAAGATTGCGTGCAGGATCGTTTAATTTGTAGTTATTTATTACAAATAAATGTGAAAATAACGAAATATTATAGTTTCAAATTTGACATAGGACCTTTAATACTTGAATATACACTCACCTCAAATGCTCTCATTACTCGTGCCAAATTTCCTATACCATCTTTGAGGGTTATGACGACACTGTGAACTTTCAGTCCGTCAAGCGCAAGCGCGGCCTCTCCGCCATTTTGAACATGGGACACTTCCACTTCACTGATTGGCTCTCCCGAGCTTATGTGACGCTCTCGTTTCTCGAACTCCATGTTCGTGACAGTTTCGAACTTGGCATCTTCGATGAGACTGCGATGCCGCCAGTTGCCGCCATGCTGAAAAGACAAACATTTTGTTGGTACAAGAAGAAAAAATATCATCATCACGATTCATGATCACCATCATCACCACCATCAACATAACCATCATCAACATCATCATCATCAACAACATCAACGTCGTCTTCATTATGATGATGATAATCATCATCATCATCATCACCACCATAACCATAACCATAACCATAACCACCACCACAATAATCACCATCACTACCATCATCATCAACCAGGTTTAAAATAAATGTAGACGTATTTTACAACTAAAACGTATTTGCAACATTCGCGCTTGCAGTTAACTTGCACATCGAGAGCAATCAATTTCGGTCGTGCTTATTTTATTGGATGATACGGTTGCTGAGACGGGTTATCACAAGTCTTAAAAGTGACTCCAACGTATGTTGGAGATGTAAATGATCTACAACAGATCCTCGTTTACATGGGTGAGGCAAAAATATTACAGATTTCTAAGCTGGCTTCTCACTATATAATATTAACTATTTTTCGTCGTTATTTTTGCGTCCATCTCCACTTGCAATTGGTGAGTTGTTTTATAAAAAAAAATTATATATTGCCTTAAGTATTGCAAAACACTTATATAAAACATTAATACATGTTAGTAATGTAAAACTAAACAAACAAGTGAAGAAAAGGCTGATTGAATATAATACTGATGAGGTTTGAGAACAGGTAACACATTTATATAACAATCGATCGACGTCTAAGCGTAACAATATGTGTAAGCTCGGCTAGATTTATTATATACGTCCTCTGATTATTGGAAGACAGATTTTTGGGTCATCCATCATATACTAGTACTCAGCAAAATTAATTCAGGATCTACAGATATTTTCTTTAAATATAGTTTTAAAAATATATGTTTTCTTCATTTGTAAGGTATCGACATTGTGGCGTATTCTTAATCTTATACAACACTTTAGAGCGAACAAACTTAAAAGAATCACTGGGAACCAACGTGCAATGTATCCAAGCCGAATACACATTTTAGTGTTTTATAAATGCACGTAAAACCCTCTTTGTGCAAGATCTTTTGCGTTTATCACGGGGTAAAATTTTACTGAAACATTTAGAAGTCAACTGTGATCGAAACTTGATAAAATAATAATATAAGAATGACCAAACAGTCTGATGACCGTTGATTAATTGTGTTGTGTATGAATCTTTTGCAGTTTACAGCGTGGTCTTAAATCACAATTTAATGGGGGTGAGAAGGGGTTAGACTGGCGATGGAAGTTTATAGGGGAATCGAATTGTGCTGCCCGGCAACATATATTAAAACAAAACAAAAATTTGCTTGACACGACAAATGGTGGCGTGTTGCCTGAAAACTCGTCCCACGTTCAGAGCAATGATGCTATATGTAGTAACGTTCCGAATAGTACACGAGTAATCGAAAGCACGCGTATTTGTTATAGTCAACGGAAATGAATGCCAGTATAGTATGGCATTAATTGATGATAATTAAAACTCGTCCCACGTTCAGAGCAATGATGCTATATGTAGTAACGTTCCGAATAGTACACGAGTAATCGAAAACACGCGTATTTGTTATAGTCAACGGAAATGAATGCCAGTATAGTATGGCATTAATTGATGATAATTAAAACTCGTCCCACGTTCAGAGCAATGATGCTATATGTAGTAACGTTCCGAATAGTACACGAGTAATCGAAAGCACGCGTATTTGTTATAGTCAACGGAAATGAATGCCAGTATAGTATGGCATTAATTGATGATAATTAAAACTCGTTCCACGTTCAGAGCAATGATGCTATATGTAGTAACGTTCCGAATAGTACACGAGTAATCGAAAACACGCGTATTTGTTATAGTCAACGGAAATGAATGCCAGTATAGTATGGCATTAATTGATGATAATTAAAACTCGTCCCACGTTCAGAGCAATGATGCTATATGTAGTAACGTTCCGAATAGTACACGAGTAATCGAAAGCACGCGTATTTGTTACAGTCAACGGAAATGAATGCCAGTATAGTATGGCATTAATTGATGATAATTAAAACTCGTCCCACGTTCAGAGCAATGATGCTATATGTAGTAACGTTCCGAATAGTACACGAGTAATCGAAAACACGCGTATTTGTTACAGTCAACGGAAATGAATGCCAGTATAGTATGGCATTAATTGATGATAATTAAAACTCGTTCCACGTTCAGAGCAATGATGCTATATGTAGTAACGTTCCGAATAGTACACGAGTAATCGAAAACACGCGTATTTGTTATAGTCAACGGAAATGAATGCCAGTATAGTATGGCATTAATTGATGATAATTAAAACTCGTCCCACGTTCAGAGCAATGATGCTATATGTAGTAACGTTCCGAATAGTACACGAGTAATCGAAAACACGCGTATTTGTTATAGTCAACGGAAATGAATGCCAGTATAGTATGGCATTAATTGATGATAATTAAAACTCGTCCCACGTTCAGAGCAATGATGCTATATGTAGTAACGTTCCGAATAGTACACGAGTAATCGAAAACACGCGTATTTGTTATAGTCAACGGAAATGAATGCCAGTATAGTATGGCATTAATTGATGATAATTAAAACTCGTCCCACGTTCAGAGCAATGATGCTATATGTAGTAACGTTCCGAATAGTACACGAGTAATCGAAAGCACGCGTATTTGTTATAGTCAACGGAAATGAATGCCAGTATAGTATGGCATTAATTGATGATAATTAAAACTCGTTCCACGTTCAGAGCAATGATGCTATATGTAGTAACGTTCCGAATAGTACACGAGTAATCGAAAACACGCGTATTTGTTATAGTCAACGGAAATGAATGCCAGTATAGTATGGCATTAATTGATGATAATTAAAACTCGTCCCACGTTCAGAGCAATGATGCTATATGTAGTAACGTTCCGAATAGTACACGAGTAATCGAAAGCACGCGTATTTGTTACAGTCAACGGAAATGAATGCCAGTATAGTATGGCATTAATTGATGATAATTAAAACTCGTCCCACGTTCAGAGCAATGATGCTATATGTAGTAACGTTCCGAATAGTACACGAGTAATCGAAAACACGCGTATTTGTTACAGTCAACGGAAATGAATGCCAGTATAGTATGGCATTAATTGATGATAATTAAAACTCGTTCCACGTTCAGAGCAATGATGCTATATGTAGTAACGTTCCGAATAGTACACGAGTAATCGAAAACACGCGTATTTGTTATAGTCAACGGAAATGAATGCCAGTATAGTATGGCATTAATTGATGATAATTAAAACTCGTCCCACGTTCAGAGCAATGATGCTATATGTAGTAACGTTCCGAATAGTACACGAGTAATCGAAAACACGCGTATTTGTTATAGTCAACGGAAATGAATGCCAGTATAGTATGGCATTAATTGATGATAATTAAAACTCGTCCCACGTTCAGAGCAATGATGCCATATGTAGTAACGTTCCGAATAGTACACGAGTAATCGAAAACACGCGTATTTGTTATAGTCAACGGAAATGAATGCCAGTATAGTATGGCATTAATTGATGATAATTAAAACTCGTCCCACGTTCAGAGCAATGATGCTATATGTAGTAACGTTCCGAATAGTACACGAGTAATCGAAAACACGCGTATTTGTTATAGTCAACGGAAATGAATGCCAGTATAGTATGGCATTAATTGATGATAATTAAAACTCGTCCCACGTTCAGAGCAATGATGCTATATGTAGTAACGTTCCGAATAGTACACGAGTAATCGAAAACACGCGTATTTGTTATAGTCAACGGAAATGAATGCCAGTATAGTATGGCATTAATTGATGATAATTAAAACTCGTTCCACGTTCAGAGCAATGATGCTATATGTAGTAACGTTCCGAATAGTACACGAGTAATCGAAAACACGCGTATTTGTTATAGTCAACGGAAATGAATGCCAGTAACGTATGGCATTAATTGATGATAATTAAAACTCGTCCCACGTTCAGAGCAATGATGCTATATGTAGTAACGTTCCGAATAGTACACGAGTAATCGAAAGCACGCGTATTTGTTACAGTCAACGGAAATGAATGCCAGTATAGTATGGCATTAATTGATGATAATTAAAACTCGTCCCACGTTCAGAGCAATGATGCTATATGTAGTAACGTTCCGAATAGTACACGAGTAATCGAAAGCACGCGTATTTGTTATAGTCAACGGAAATGAATGCCAGTATAGTATGGCATTAATTGATGATAATTAAAACTCGTCCCACGTTCAGAGCAATGATGCTATATGTAGTAACGTTCCGAATAGTACACGAGTAATCGAAAGCACGCGTATTTGTTATAGTCAACGGAAATGAATGCCAGTATAGTATGGCATTAATTGATGATAATTAAAACTCGTCCCACGTTCAGAGCAATGATGCTATATGTAGTAACGTTCCGAATAGTACACGAGTAATCGAAAACACGCGTATTTGTTATAGTCAACGGAAATGAATGCCAGTATAGTATGGCATTAATTGATGATAATTAAAACTCGTCCCACGTTCAGAGCAATGATGCTATATGTAGTAACGTTCCGAATAGTACACGAGTAATCGAAAACACGCGTATTTGTTATAGTCAACGGAAATGAATGCCAGTATAGTATGGCATTAATTGATGATAATTAAAACTCGTCCCACGTTCAGAGCAATGATGCTATATGTAGTAACGTTCCGAATAGTACACGAGTAATCGAAAACACGCGTATTTGTTATAGTCAACGGAAATGAATGCCAGTATAGTATGGCATTAATTGATGATAATTAAAACTCGTCCCACGTTCAGAGCAATGATGCTATATGTAGTAACGTTCCGAATAGTACACGAGTAATCGAAAACACGCGTATTTGTTATAGTCAACGGAAATGAATGCCAGTATAGTATGGCATTAATTGATGATAATTAAAACTCGTCCCACGTTCAGAGCAATGATGCTATATGTAGTAACGTTCCGAATAGTACACGAGTAATCGAAAACACGCGTATTTGTTATAGTCAACGGAAATGAATGCCAGTATAGTATGGCATTAATTGATGATAATTAAAACTCGTCCCACGTTCAGAGCAATGATGCTATATGTAGTAACGTTCCGAATAGTACACGAGTAATCGAAAGCACGCGTATTTGTTATAGTCAACGGAAATGAATGCCAGTATAGTATGGCATTAATTGATGATAATTAAAACTCGTCCCACGTTCAGAGCAATGATGCTATATGTAGTAACGTTCCGAATAGTACACGAGTAATCGAAAGCACGCGTATTTGTTATAGTCAACGGAAATGAATGCCAGTATAGTATGGCATTAATTGATGATAGTTAAAACTCGTCCCACGTTCAGAGCAATGATGCTATATGTAGTAACGTTCCGAATAGTACACGAGTAATCGAAAGCACGCGTATTTGTTATAGTCAACGGAAATGAATGCCAGTATAGTATGGCATTAATTGATGATAATTAAAACTCGTCCCACGTTCAGAGCAATGATGCTATATGTAGTAACGTTCCGAATAGTACACGAGTAATCGAAAGCACGCGTATTTGTTATAGTCAACGGCAATGAATGCCAGTATAGTATGGCATTAATTGATGATAATTAAAACTCGTCCCACGTTCAGAGCAATGATGCTATATGTAGTAACGTTCCGAATAGTACACGAGTAATCGAAAGCACGCGTATTTGTTATAGTCAACGGAAATGAATGCCAGTATAGTATGGCATTAATTGATGATAATTAAAACTCGTCCCACGTTCTGAGCAATGATGCTATATGTAGTAACGTTCCGGATAGTACACGAGTAATCGAAAACACGCGTATTTGTTATAGTCAACGGAAATGAATGCCAGTATAGTATGGCATTAATTGATGATAATTAAAACTCGTCCCACGTTCAGAGCAATGATGCTATATGTAGTAACGTTCCGAATAGTACACGAGTAATCGAAAGCACGCGTATTTGTTATAGTCAACGGAAATGAATGCCAGTATAGTATGGCATTAATTGATGATAATTAAAACTCGTAATTAGCTAAATTGTAAGCCTGCTGGTTATCAAAGGATTTTGATTTCAATTTTTAGTATATGTATTACGATAATATTTGACTAAAAACATGTTCATCAATAATATATGAACACACTGTGTTAAAAGGTTATGTCGTTCATACTTCCATGAACGTCAAAGGTTATCATGTGAATTTTTATAATTCCAAATGTATATAACTATTTCATCAGTAAAAACAATACTGTGGAATAACTATCGAACTGTTTCTTCAGAAAATTAATACATGGAATAAGGGGAGTCCACATTTGTAGGTTCGGCTTTTTCATTCAGCAGGGGAATGAGGGATACAATGAAAAACAAACCCAAAACAACAACCCCCATAAACCCCCTCCCACCACTAAGAAAAAAACCCAACAACAAACAAACCCAAGAAAAAAACAACAACAAACAAACCCAAAACAAAAACAAAAACAAACAGAACCTGAACAACAACGAGACGATGACGACCAGGAAAGGAAGAAGGAAAGAAAGTAATGTTCTTTTTAACAATGCACTCAACACATTATAATACCGGCCTCGGTGTTGTGGTGGGTAAGCCTTCGGACTTAAGGCTGGTAGGTACTGGTTTCGTCTCCGGATACCGGCTCCCACCCAGAGCAAGTTTAAGCCACTACACCGACTTCTCTTTCACTAACCCACTGTCCAGGGCCCCAGTCCACCAAATCGATCTTAGATAAAGATCACCTTAAGTACATTGCTATCTTATGCACGTAAGGTGACCCTATCGCTAAGATCGCTCCATGGAGCGGTACCCTGGACAGCGAACATATATAAGTACTAAAATAACTCTAAAACGAAGTGAAATGAAACATTTTAATTACGTGTATATGGTATAATCTAGATGAAGAACAACAAAAATAAAAGGAGGAACAATTAAAAAAAAAAAAAATTCTCACTGCTGTACTAATATGTGTGATCTGTGAACCTAATCAAACCGCCTGTCTCCTAACCGTGGACATACAAATACGATAATTACCAACCCGATATTATAGGCTTCACAACACACGATGAATGCGGAGCTTTGAACGCGCAGTTAATTCGGAAGAGAATAATTAAATATTTATCTGTTAAATAGGTTTGATTTCCAGTTAACAAGACAAATATAATATTCTTTCATTGTCAACGATTATAGCACCAACCTCTGAGTGTTGGTAATTGACTAATTCAAACCATGTTCTGGAATCCATTGTGGCGTTTACCAATCAATACTCATTTGCTTTTGTTTGTTATTAGTTATTCGAGCTTTCCCGCCAAATCCCGTCACACGAGGCTTGAAGCAGACGAGATACAGCTCTCAGATAGTAGCGCAAAGCCGGCACTTCGATCTTGACAACGCAGTAATAATCCGGCCACAGACCACAATGTTTTATGCTATATGTTTTTATATAGCGTTAGTGGCTACAGGTAGCACATTTATTAATATCAGTAGGCCCATGTATTTTTTAAATGGACGTTTGCCTGCCTGGTGGCAACATACCCTGAAAAAGGACAACCACTGCTGTCCAACTCTATCTTCCAGGATACTGGTTGAAACAAACACGCCCCCACTAAACCTGGCCGGAGTACACCAATTTTACTACATTTGCATGGGCTGTGATTACCACAAAAAGTCTTCAATGTCAACAAGTTACACATTTACAAACTACATGTTCTTCCCTGTCAGCGTCAGTCAAATAGTTGTCACTGCATAGCTGTCTGCCATGAAATAATCACAGTCAAACAGCAGACTACTTGCGCGGATATATTTCCGGTCAACCAAATGGGAAGATAACTGTGATCTGTGTCTATCCCCAACCTCATTCCCGCTGGTCTTGGGTGTGCCCAGAATCCAGGCGATTTACATTTCTGTAGATCTAAGGCACTTAATGTGTCTGTTCAGTATTAAAGGGACTATCCGGAGTTTGCTGCATAATAAGATATTTTCGACTAACAAAATTTTGTGACGACTAGTATTACATACTAAATGTATTTTCTTGTTTAGAATATAAGTGTCTATATAGTAAAGGTTTTTCTGATCGTCCTAATATTTGTAAGTAGCACAAATTAGATTTGGTATCCCAATAATTTTGTATGTACAAAAATATATACATGTATATATCTTAGGAATAAAATGAAATTTGATCTAGTGCAAACACTAGGACGACCAGAAATATATTTACTATGCAATTAGTCTTTAAAAAGTCTCTGTTAGTCGACATCATCTTAACGATCACCGAAAACTCGGTATAGTGCCTTTAAGACTTCTATTTTTGATTTGCATTTCAAACTTCATCGATATTTATAATATATCAATCATATTTGCAATTACTTTTAATTTTCAACAATGTAAAACCAGGGTCCATGGTTACACAACTTTGAAGTGTATACTAGACTTGTAGAGCAGTTGCTTCAGGTGCTTTGGTCCTAGGATCGAAACCTTTCAGTGGATCCATTCTCTTTCTCCATACCAACCAGAACCCCACGACTGGTACGAGCTGTCAATTCTGTGAGAAAGCGCATTTAAAAGATCCCTTGCTGCTAATGATAAAAATAGCAAGTTTTATCAAACACTATATACCATAATTATTATAAAATGTTTGACATGCAATAACCAATGGTTAATTAATCAATGTGCTTTAGTGGTATTGTTAAACAAAACAATTAGTCTTTAAAAATGAAACAAACTTTTAACTTCAAAGTCTAGAATAAATACTCTAGCAGACTGATCTGACTTTGTCTACATGTTCTGTATTAAACCACTGACGGTATGTTATAAAGTTTCGTAAATCTGAACGACAAAACAGTTACCACGATCAAAAATCGTATTTCGATAGTGTCAATGGGTGTTTCGGTAAGGTAATCTCAAACGATGCGATTCCCAGTCTCGAGCTCCATGCGGTAAGACGTGTTTGTTTCGCTGGTGCACACTGCACGTACTTTCGTGCTCGACTTGGGAATCCTTCATTTCGTTGTTTTTGTCAGCGAAATGAAGTTTTCTACTGGGATGTATGCGGCCATTGGAACTGATTGAACGCTGGAACGCTTCTCATTTCGACAGTCTGCATCACCAGGTTGGATTCTTTTTCAGCGAGATTCCTCGCCTCCACGTCATTTCTCCGTCTGACTATGTTGACCTGTTTTTTCGTGACTCGTATGACGGCCATTCTGCAGAACGCCACGGTTGTTCGCGTTTAGTCTCTACATGTCCGAGCCTGTCCTAGCAGCACTGGAAGATTGACCGCCCCACTCTATGAAGAAATAGGAAGCGGAGTCGGCCCCTACTACTCTTTTCTAGACTTTACTTTGCTTTATAGTGATACCATCTCGTATCCTCCGGAGTCGGGCCCGTCCGCACCACTATACCAACCCATGACGACTGGACTATACCCTAGTCTGATACTCTCTCGTTCAGACGGATCCGGCTTCTTAAGATCTGTATTTCAGCACAGCACTACACCTTCAATGTCTATCGACTGTCAATCTAGGGGTTTTCTTGATGGGATGCAACCCATCTCGTCCCTATAAGCTGTGCACCCAAACGGCCTTAAAGGAAACATGTCACGTAAACCATATTTGGCACCAACCATGTACAATTAATTATAAATTGAATCACCTAAAAAACATTTTTATAAAAAATTAATTACTTAAAATATCTCCATAAAAGAACCCCAGATACGAGCTCTTAGCGGAAATTGCCGATCTTTAATGAGCAGGGCAGTCACGAGGTCTGTGACGTCAGAGACGCGTCGCTTGATCTGAAGCCTTACACTTAAAAGCATTAGTCCGTACCACTCATAAAGAATCTAAGACTTGCACAGCTTACCAAAACAATGAGTGTTCGTTCGCAAAACGTTTTGCCGTATCAATATGAGCTGTTAGTAAATGAAGAAAGACACACATTTACTTACAACAGTGATACTGAAGAAAAAACGGATAGCGAGTCAGAGGGTGGAGAAACTGATGGTGCCAGACCAGACCGGTCGACCAATTTACAGCCCGGAGCCCGAAAGTAACCCGGAGACAAAACCAAAACTCGGATGCTAATGCCGAGGTGTATACTGTTCATATTTAGCATAAAGATACACCTCGATATGATGTATTTAAATATGTAAAAAATATAAATGTAGGACAAACATTTTTTGGGTGTTTTTTTTTTGAAAATATCGCATTTTTTATGTTCGGGCTGTACATAATGAAATCTGTATGTACAGTGTAAACAAACGCTCTAATTTACGACAAGGCGCTTCACTTTCATTAACCTGGCTTGTAAACCAACATAAATGACTTGAGAGTATAATCAACTTTTAAACTAAATATATTTCTATTTGCATCAATAGAACGAAATGGGGTTATAGTATTTTTCTCTCATAAAAAAAGTAGCATATTATTAGGCCTATTGGTAGGGTGCGTTAGAGTAAAAACGACCACTCACGATACCCAAGTGATAATTTTCTTTTCTTTGGTACTACGTAATTGGTCAGTTTTGTAATTTTAGATGGGAAAGTCTACTTAATCAAGGGTTTTACAGCATTATTTACAGTAATGAAGCAGGGCGGCTGATAATGTTCATTAACATTGTACTATAGTCGCGACAGGTTACGCCACAATACCCTGTGATCTTAAAAAAAACTGGCACGTATTTTGTACGTATGTCTAGACCGTGGTAATCACTTACCTGGTCGATAACCCTGCAATATACACCTGCCAATCAGGAATCACATGTGCAGGCCACGGAAAGAAAGGACCAATTAACTAAAACAACACTCCGATTCTCAAGTCAGCCCGTGGATGAAACATAATAGTTATTTCGACACCGACAGTAATGGTTTATTTTGTATTGAACTTCGTGTTGCTTTGGGGCTTCGGGCGATGAGGAACGTTTTTGTGACGTATTCCGCCCGAAGATTAAAAACATTATTTAAAATTATTATTGTTTTCTACACGTTTTTTAAAAACATATTTAAATACATCGTACTGAGATGTATCCTCATGCCAAATCCCATGTTTGTATATGCCATATTTAATTACTTGTTGACGTTTCCTTCTTCGGACGGTGAATACAGATTTTGTTATGTAGGCCTACAGCCCTAACATGAAAAATCTTTTTTGTTTTAACATATATAAATACATCATGCTGAGGTGTATCTTTGTGCCAAATATGTACAATGTACACCTCGGCATTCGCAACCGAGTACTGTTTTTGTCTCCGGGTAACGTTCGGGCTCCGGGCTGTAAATGGGCCGACACCAAAGTACTATGCGGGTGTTGGTGTCCAATCTTTTCTTTTGCGATAAAATACACGCGTCTTTCTTAGGATACCATCCTTGTGAAAACCATAAAAAGACAATCCCGATCGTTTAAACTGTTTATTTTTACACCCAAAGGCCGCGCAGTACGGCACTGTTGAACTGAAAAGATCGTAAGCCCCTTACTCCATATATAAACAGTTAACAACAATGGAAGAGTACAGCGGCTCTGACGTCACTTCCCTTTTTTTCCGAACGCTCACGAAGAAATATGCATAAATCGTACTTTGATACTGATTAGCGTAATTTCTTCATTTTAAGTTGACTACACGTATTTTATTGTTATAAAGTTATTTGTATATTATTTTTATATCATTTTTCTTTTAAAATGAGCTATAATATGGTCTCGTGTCATGTTTCCTTTAACGAGGCCACTCACGTGGACATATCGATCGGACTTTAAACTTTTAGACCTTCGTTCAAAAGTTTATGTCGAAATTACTCTCTTTTTTATTATTAAGTAGTCCGATCCTCTCTTCTTTCTCTTATTTAATTTTGGACTATCCTTCTAAAATGCTCCAAATTATATAAATATTCGGCCGAGCAGTCAATTCTTTTTATTTTTGGCTTGTAACTTTTTTTCTTTTTTTAAAATTTTTATTCTATTAACCTTTTTACTAATTGGTATTTTCAAAATTCTGCCCCCCCCCCCCCCCATCATCCCGAGTCAGGTCACCGATCTTATCAGAGGTCGGACTCGGGATGGGCGTGTTGGATTATTTTTTATCTAATTTTGATAAAACTACCTACGACCTAAATTGCAATGTGCTGGATAGCGAAATAACAGAGAAAGAAATAACTATTGCAATACACAAGCTGAAGAAAAATAAAGCATGCGGTTATGACAATGTTTTAAATGAATACTTTATTAATTGTATAGACGTTTTAATGCCATGCCTGCTTCTACTGTTCAATGGTATTTTTAACTCGGGTTATTTTCCCCAAAACTGGGCTGTGGGATCTATCGTTCCTGTTTTTAAGAAAGGTGATAAGAACGACCCGGACAATTATAGAGGGATCACGTTAGTGAGCTGCTTAGGAAAATTATTTACCTCTATATTAAATGAAAGGCTCCTAAATTTTGATGAACAAAACAATGTCATTACCGATGCTCAGTTTGGTTTTAGAAAGCAGATGTCGACCATTGACGCTATTTTTGTATTACAATCTTTAATAAACAGAACTCTGAAAAATAGGAAGCGATTATATTGCTGTTTTGTAGACTACAAAAAGGCTTTTGATTTTGTAAACAGACAAAATTTGTGGTATAAATTAATTCAACAGGGCATAGGAGGAAAATTGTTATCTCTTATAAGATCTTTATATGATAATGTTAAGTGCTGTGTAAAATATAATGACGTAGTTTCTGATTATTTCGTATGTAGAAACGGTCTATTACAGGGAGAAGTACTATCACCAATATTATTTTCCATGTACGTTAATGATTGTGAAATGCAATTTTTATCAGACAGTTGTCCATATGTTGAAATACAAACGTTAAATATATTCTTAATAATGTACGCTGATGATATGGTACTTTTCTCCGAAACTCCAGGCGGATTACAATCAATGTTAAATTCACTTGCAAATTACACCCAAAAATGGGATCTTACCGTCAATACAAATAAAACAAAAATAGTTGTCTTTAGAAATGGGGGAAAAGTAAGAAAGAACGAGAAATGGTCATATAATGGCCACCAATTAGAAGTTGTAGATGAATTTAATTACCTTGGATTATTACTTCGTTTCAATGGCAAATTTAATAGTACACAAAAAAGACTTGCTGAACAAGGACTCAAAGCCCAATATTGGATAACAAATATCTGTAGTAAGAATTTCTTTAATATTGAAACAATGTTAGCCGTGTTTGATACTTATGTCAATAGCGTTCTTAGTTACGGATCTGAAGTCTGGGGTTTTCACTCAGCTCACGATATTGAGAAAGTACATATACAATTTTGTAAAAAAGTATTGGGTGTGCATAAAAGAACATGCAATTATTTTGTTTATAACGAATTAGGGCGATATCCTTTAGCAATTATCAGAAAACTTAGAATTTTTAAATATTGGATAAAGCTTAGTAGTACCAGTAACTGTATCTTAAAAGCTATATATGAGGAAATGTATCAGTACGGAGATACCTGGTTAACGAACATTAAACAAGAACTAGATACGCTTGGGCTAAGTTATATGTGGGACTCGACCAATATCAATTCTAGTTTTTATGTCATAATAAAAGAACGAGTATATGATGTTTTTAAGCAAAATGCCTATAGTACAATAAGGACATCGCCAAAGGGATTGCTATATCAGCACTTATTATTAAATGGATTTACTTTACAAACCTACCTTACAAAACCAATAGAATCTCGCAATTTAAGACAAATAACAAAAATGAGAATTTGTGCACATAAATTAAATATTGAGTCTGGTAGGTATAAAAATATCGAAAGGGCACAAAGAATATGTACTTTATGTAACTGTAATGAGATTGAGGACGAATTTCATTTTATCATTCAATGTCCAAGATACGAAACTTTAAGAAAGAAATTCATTAAAAAATACTACTTTAAGCATCCCAGTACTTTGAAATTAATACAACTCTTATCAACCGGAAACAATAAAGAGATAACAACCTAGGAAAATATTTATTACAAGCAAACAGAACTAGGGATCAACTATTACTGGAAATAAACTAATATGTTCTCATTTTATCATTACCCTAGCCGCTGAGGATAACCTGTAAAATAACTTATCTTTATTCTGTTTTGTTTTTTCTATTATATATGTGTGTTTGTGTGTTTGGGTGTGTATTTGTGTCTGCGTGTGTGTGTGTGTGTGTGGGTATGTGTGTGTATCTATGTATATATGTAAGTCACTCTCCACCATTGTTCCGCACTATTGTATATATTAATGTTTGTTCATTGTTATAATGCTGATAAGTTGAACAACTTAAAGCAATAAAAGAACTTGAACTTGAAACCCAAGTGGTATATGGGCACGTTAAACAAGTTATCATCATCATCAAACGATGCTAATCGATAATTTTGTACACCAACACATTACAACTCTTGCATAAATGTTTTGAAGTGACATTCTAACACATGCACGCACACACACGCACCAATGGAACTTATGATTTGTTGATTTACTGACTTTCAATAGTAACGTGGCAGACCATCGGTAGGTACTGGGTTCGGATCCCAGTCGAGGCATGGGATTTTTAATCCAGATACCGACTCCAAACCCTGAGTGAGTGCTCCGCAAGGCTCAATGGGTAGGTGTAAACCACTTGCACCGACCAGTGATCCATAACTGGTTCAACAAATAAAAGATCCCTTGCTGCCTGTCAAAAAAAGAGTAGCCTATGTGGAGACAGCGGGTTTCCTCTTCAAAACAGTGTCAAAATGACCATATGTTTGACGTTCAATAGCCGATGATAAGATAAAAAATCAATGTGCTTTAGTGGCGTCGTTAAATAAAACAAACTTTACTTTTTAAATAGTAAAGTACTGGATCTAGGTCAGTCGGTAGATTATAGTGCATAGTGCTGTTTCAGCTGAAAAAGTCACTGTTTATTTGTGTGGTTTTTTTTAGTAGGTACCTTTTTATTGTTGAACATGTTAGTCACATGCAACACTCTTTCTTAACATTGGAAACTGTCATTTAATTCATTGAACGGCACGCTCTCGTAAAGCTTCCGGTTCCATGGTGCAATGAAAAGGAAAAGGAAAAAAA
>NC_054702.1:9849147-10006647 GCF_016097555.1 Gigantopelta aegis | reverse complement strand
CCCAATAAATATCAGTACTGTAACCCCTCCTCCAAAGTATTAACTGAAGAAAGTAAGAACCTTTTATAGCTCTTTTGTATATAACCCGATGTTTTTACAAAACCCCTAGTTCCACACAAAATATGTATCACGAAGAAGGCTATTTGACACAGTGGTACTGGATTATATAAGAGTGCATACATTTATTGTCCAGATAAAAACATTTTCACAAAAAAAACCCAGTCATATGTATCACAAATAACAGGGCTGCAAGTATTAAAGTTGTGTGCGCTTCGACGTTTGGCCCGACTGGATGTTATTTGGTAAAGTACCACCTATAGTATTTACAATGGCTCTAGTAGCCAAAAATGTATACATTAGAATGTCGTAACAGGCACCTCACTCAAAGCCTTATCTCTACACAAAACAAAGTTCAAGGGTCGTCTGGCAAAGTCGTGATTACTTGCATTTTATTTAAGTTAAAGTTTGTTTTGTTTAACGACACCACAAGAGCACATTGATTTATTAATCATCGGCTATTGGATGTCAAACATTTAGTAATTCTGACATATAGTCTTAGAGAGGAAACCCGCTACATTTTTTCCATTAGTACCAAGGCATCTTTTCTATGCACCATCCCTTAGACAGGATAGCACATTCCACGGCCTTTGACATAACAGTCGTTGTACATTAGTTGGAACGAGAAATAGCCCAATGGGCCACCGACCGGGATCAATCTTAAACTGATCGCGCATCAGACGAGCACTTTACCACTGGGCCACGTCCCGCCCCAGCATTCTATTTAAAGCAACATCATACACGAAATACTAAAGTCCAAAATATCATGTACTGTACATTTAAAGGTACTTCCCTTCAAACGGAAGTGTTTTCCCCAAGAATATGACGATAATGTGCATTAAACTACTCACCAGTAATACAGTAAAACAATATAAATTTTATAGATGTGTAATGGAAGTCGTAACATAGAGGATGATTACGAATCTGTCAGTAACACTCAAAACCATATCTCTGCTAAAACTGGTTTCAAAAGATATTATAGTAGAGTTGTGAGGTTTGGCAGGCATGTATCACTGTCAAGTGGTTTGTTTACAGCGGAAATTTGTTTTTGACCACAATACATGGTTCAAATTCCGTCTGTAAGAGGACTGCCACTTTCAAGCGAAATCCCGCGAAGGTGAGTAAAACCGCTCTACAACTTCCGTGAACAAAAAAACAACAACAACAACAAAAAATCCCCCCCCCCCAAAAAAAAAAAAAACCCACCCCACACAACAACAACAAAAAAAACCAAAACAAAAAACAAAACAAAACAAAAACAAAAACAAACAAACAACAACAACGTCTGAATGATCATACGGATGTGCATAGAATTAAACAAGAGACTGTAAGTATTTTACAAAAATACTGTTCACATTATTTCGAAGCCGAAGTATCTTTAAAATTTTAATTTGATAAAAATAATAGGCCCCAATTATTTCATACTAGACATTTTCATATATGAGATATTATACAACGGTTCTTGTTCTGCTAAGGGGTACCAGTAGAAATGATATTTTACAAAGTAGAAAGGACTTTTTAAAAAGTAGAAAGGATATTTTTAAAAAGTTGTTCGTCATCGGCTTGTTATTTCGTTAACACATTTTTAACTTAAGTTAACAAGGAATGAAACTAATCAACCGTCAGATCATCCATCCATCCATCCATCCATCCATCCAACCATGCATCCATCCATTCACATACACCAGCATATGGATCAAATAATCCATCCACCCAAACACAAACCCACCCATCCATCCATCCATCCATCCATCCATTCATCCATCCATCCAAAACCCACCCACCCACCCACCCATCCATCCATCCATCCATCCACCCATCCATCCATCCATCCATCCATCTACTCACCCACCCATCCATCCATCCATCCATCCATCTACTCACCCACCCATCCATCCATCCATCTACTCACCCACCCATCTACCCACCCACCCATCTACCCACCCATCCATCCATCTACTCACCCACCCACCCACCCATCCATCCATCCATCTACCCACCCACCCACCCACCCATCCATCCATCCATCCATCCATCCACCCACCCACCCACCCACCCATCATCCATCTATCCACCCATCTACCCACCCACCCATCCATCCATCTACTCACCCACCCATCCATCCATCCATCCATCTACTCACCCACCCATCCATCCATCCATCCATCTACCCACCCACCCATCTACCCACCCACCCATCCATCCATCCATCCATCTACTCACCCACCCATCTACCCACCCACACATCTACCCACCCACCCATCCATCCATCCATCTACCCACCCACCCATCCATCCATCCATCTACCCACCCACCCACCCACCCACACATCCATCCATCCATCCACCCACCCCCCCACCCACCCACCCACCCACCCATCATCCATCCATCCACCCATCTACCCACCCACCCATCCATCCATCCATCCACCCACCCACCCATCCACTCACCCACCCATCCACTCACCCACCCATCTACCCACCCACCCACCCATCCATCCATCCATCCATCAACCAATTCAATTCACCAACCAAGCAACCATCTCAGCACCTACCCACCAACCAAACAACCCGCAAAATATTAGAAATGTTTTTTTAAAAATAATATAAAATGGACAAGGAACTTTGATATCCCCCCCCCCCACACACACACACACTTCATGACCCACATAATTTCCCACCACTAACATGTGACCCCGGAGACGAATAGACACGGTAATACATTAAGGTTGGTATTAGACTGGTTAAAGATTCACACTCACAGTGTGATACGGTTGCCGTCAGCAAACAGTGGCCACCAGTCGAACGCCTGACTGCGCATATTCAATTGTTGGGTGTCAGATTAACTCAGCCTCAGATATTTGATTCGTTCCGATATTGTCATTTAGTTTAATGTGAAGCAAAAATAGAAAACAGAAGAAAAAAGGGGGTGGGGTGGGTGGGTTAGCCAGCGTTTTTTGAGATTCCTGCTCATCTCAGGTTTGACACTGTGTTGATGAAATGTAGAATTGGACACTATGTGCATACCTATGGAATTACTTCATAACAAATTATTAAGTATTATTTTATAAAGCTAATATATTTGTTAAGTGTTTTGAATTATTCAGTATCTTATCTTATCTATTTTGTTTTTGTATTGTTTATTGCATTGTTTTATTTTTATATTTATTTTATATATTTGTTTTAATTTAAAAAAACATTCTTGTTTCATGTTTGTGTGTGTGTGTTTATTATCATTATGTTTTTCTTCACCATTGTGCATATTGAAAACCTGCCCAATGAACCTGAAATTAATAAATTAACGATACACGTGTTTAACAATAATACACATTTTCCATAATGAACAGTAAGCACAAACACTTGATGACATAACAGTTTAATATTAGCAACTAGTTAATATATTTCTCTGTATTTAAATTATGTTTTTATATGACTTTTGATTAGTCTAGAATACATACATATTGGTATAAAAATAACATAAATATACAAAATCAAAAACATGAAAAGTACACTGATGAGATCATAATAATTACCGAATGCAAAATCCTATTTCTGTAAGTCCTATTTGTCGTTTATACCTGGCCTCACAGGACACACGTATTGGCGTAGCCGGTATTTTATATTGGGGGGGGGGGGGGGGGGGGGGGGGGGGGGCGAAGGGGGACCCACACTTTCTTAAATCCCGTTTTTACACGTGTTATGGTGTGACAGGCAAATACAAAAGGTAGTGAGGTGTTATTGGGGCGGGGCGAGGCAGATATATACATAAACATGAAAGCACATACACATTTCCCAAACGCCACATTTTTACAAACCCTGAACAAGATAAAATGAGGACATTTGAATGAAATACATAATCATCAGGTCGAAACAAATTCACTCTTCACGGAACAAAGAAATAAAAGACGATAGAAATTAGCAAGAATAATATAACAGAAACAAGATTATAGAATTACATTGGTAAATCCAAATAGAAATAAAACTGTGGAACATGATAAATAGTTTCATTTGGGTCTTCCATGTGCTCTAGTGGTGTCGTAAATCAAACCAATTTTAATTTGATAAATAATAGATTAAAAAAAAAATTAACACAGCCGTAATCACACAATGCAAGTAAACGTATTGAACAAAGGAATGTGAAGAAAAGTGTGTTTGAATTTGGGAGAACGACGGACACTGTGTGTCAAAAAACCCATTGTACATGAATACTTTGGACGACTTCACAAATATCCCAAAAGGTGGCTCTCATAAGTTTGCAAGAAAACAATCATTTGACTTTCTGTAGTATAATATTACTAAAGGTATCGTTAGAATATTAAATAACAAATAAACAAACCCTCTAAAAACCACACCCTGTTTTAAACACTTGTGCAATTAGCCAGTAACACAGACGTTTACCTTTTACCTGCAGGTAACAAGCAATTTTCAATTTTAAACGTACAGAAACCTAGTTAGAGCTATACAATATAGTTATATTTATTTTAAAAAGTTGCAAAATGTTGCAAAAAGAAAGAAAAGAAGAAAAAAGATGCAAAGATTACAAAATAAACCACATAATAGGATAACATTTTATACAGAGCGTTCTAACATTGAATTACATCCAATACTGTAAGATGCTGAACTATATGTAATGCTGCTGCTGCTGTTACTGCTGCTGCTGATACTTAAGATGATGATGATGATGCTGCTGATGATAATGGTCATGAAGTTAATAATAATAATAATAATAATAATAATAATAATAATAATACAACAATAACAACAAATACAACAACAATAATAACAATAATATATAAATACCTCCTGACTGTAACTTTTCTGAAATGCAATTCGCCTCTTGGCAGTGTCTGTATCTGCTGACATCTTTAACAATAAAAACAACGAAACTAATCCTCGATTATCTCTTAATCCACGTTACTGTCAATACATATACAGCACCCTGCACGTTTAACCACGGACAACCAACTCGTCTTTATCCCGTAAAAACTGATGCACCAAACACCATACGTGGTCGTTGTGTCTCCACGACTTCTGTCATCTCTGCTGTTAAGTAACCTTAGCGCTCATTAATAATTAAATTTCCATCCAATCGTTTTCATCGATGTATAAATTCGCAGAGTGCTATATCTATTTTCAGTCCGAATACCCTTCTGTACAGCGCTATTTGGCACACAGCAATAGCTTTCGACGGCGGGCTTCCGTTTCCGGTACGTCATCAATTAACGGCCGACTGTTGACAGCGGAGGGGAGGTGGGATCGAAACTAAATAATGTTGAGTCGGCCAGTCGCAAACGTTTCGCTCGACTCCGGCGGACCACTAATTAGAACTGTTTCGGAACATTTACTGCTTTAATGGACTTTGACATTTGGTGACAATAGAAGGAATCCAGCCAAGCCTTGCCCGATAATCCAGTGAAAAGATTCGCCGATGTTGGTATTGGATTGGCATTATGGCAGAAAAGAAAAAAATATGAATAGAGTAATCAGTATGACATGGATAAATCGATCTTGGACAGACCTATCACGGAATTCCATACTGGCGGGTTACAGTTGTTCCACCGCCGCCGCATGCCCTGTTAGAGGACATTACACTGTCACCGCATGTCCTACAATAGGACATTACACTGTCACCGCATGTCCTACAATATACCATTACACTGTCGCCGCATATCCTACAATATACCATTACACTGTCGCCGCATGTCCTACAATATACCATTACACTGTCGCCGCATGTCTTACAATAGGACATTACACTGTCGCCGCATATCCTACAATAGGACATTACACTATCGGCGCATGTCCTACAATAGAACATTACACTGTCGCCGCATGTCCTACAATATACCATTACACTCTCGCCGCATGTCCTACAATATACCATTACACTGTCGCTGCTGTCTTACAATAGAACATAACACTGTCCCCACATGCGTTACAATAGGACATACACTGTTGCCGAGTTCTTTATATAACAGAACATTACACTGTCTGCGTGTTCTCTATAAGAGGACATTACACTGTCGCCGTGTTCTCTATAAGAGGACATTACACTGTCGCCGTGTTCTCTATGAGAGGACATTACACTGTCGCCGTGTTCTCTATGAGAGGACATTACACTGTCGCCGTGTTCTCTATAAGAGAACATTACACTGTCGCCGTGTTCTCTATAAGAGAACATTACACTGTCGCCGTGTTCACTATGAGAGGACATTACACTGTCGCCGAGTTCTCTGTAAGAGGACATTGCACTGTCGCCACGTGTTATATATATATATATATATATACATATACATATACATATATATATATATATATATATACACACACACACACATATACTTTGATATAGCCCCTTTAACGGATGAAGGAAGGAAGGAAGGAAATGCTTTATTTAACGATACATTTTATTTACGGTTATATGACGTCGGACATATGGTTAAGGACCACTCAGATATCGAGAGAGGAAACCCGCTGTCGCCACTTCACGGGCTACTCTTTTCGATTAGCAGTAAGGGATCTTTTATATGCATCATTTCACATACAGGATAATACATACCACGGCCTCTGTTACACCAATTGTAGAGCACTGGCTGGAACGAGAAATATCCCAATGGGCCCACCGACGGGAATCGATCCTAGAGCAATCGCGCATCAAGCGAGCGCTGTAGCCTACCACTGAGCTATGTCCCACCCCTTTAACGGATGAATACAACAGAACAGTTTATTTCACTCTGGCCGTTCAGCAACGGCATATGAAGATAATACCAAACTAATTATATTGTTATATATAATAATATACATGTATATACATATGTGACAGGATGGTGAACAGTTGGATTGTATAAACACTGTTTTGCATGGAAGTATTACACATAATGGACAATATACATGTATATACATATGTGACAGGATGGTGAACAGTTGGATTGTATAAACACTGTTTTACATGGAAGTATTACACATAATGGACAATATACATGTATATACATATGTGACAGGATGGTGAACAGTTGGATTGTATAAACACTGTTTTTACATGGAAGTATTACACATAATGGACAATATACATTTATTTTAACGCATTTATTCATTTCATTTCAACTTATTTTCATACTTATATGCGACAAAGGTTCAAGTACGCTGTCCTAAGCACACACCTCAGCTATCTCAGCTGTCTGTCCAGGACAGTGGGTTAGTTGTTAATGGTTAGAGGTTAGTGGCTAATGAGAGAGAAGAGGGTGTAGTGGTCTTACACCTACCCATTTACCCACTGAGTCGTAACACCTTGCTCTAAATAGGAGCTGGTGCCGGGCTGCGAACCCAGCACCTACCAGCCTTATCTCCGATGGCTTAACCACGACACTACCGAGGTCGGTTTGCATTTATTTATTTTGATCAGTTGAATACTGTCTTTGTCACTTGGGTGTTTCTGGGCAAGGCGTCCTAACGTATTTTGGAGTGTGTGTGTTCTCCTTTTTAAACTTGCACCCCTTTCCTAGAAAACAAATGCCAAATTCGCCCATGAATTTGTTTCAACGAGAATCTGATCATATATACAGGTACATAGAAAATGTTTACACTTTTCAATACTGACAGGTTTTGGTTTATCGAAAGTACAAACACTGTCATTTTTGTATATTAGAAATATGTTTGTGTAGTATGCCCGTCGTCATGTAATAGCTGTGAGAGCTCGACAGCAACCTACTGAATTAACAATAAAACACTTCACACCCCGTAATACATATTGAAGACCACAGTTTGCCCACCGCGTAAAGATTTGCGTAATAAGTATATAAAAATGTATTAATATAAGCGGTCCAGCGTTTTAGACGGTTATTAACCACTGGTAAAGAAGTGAATAACCTAGGAACATATTTAGTGTAGGCGAAACAAATTAGAAATCGGAGCAGGAAGATAATGTTGAAAATAGAAATTACATCCATTTTACTCAGAGGCATGTCCAAGGGGAGGGAACCAGGGGGAGCCGTCCCCGCTAAATATATTCAAGTCCCTCTTTTTTTCTTTTCTTTTTAAAATTTTTCATTGGGTTGCCCTTTTCACGAGTTGGTCCAGTGCCCTTTTTGTCTTTAGTCTGCCCCCCCACTCCCCCCCCCCCCCCCCCCAATATCTCCTGGATCCGGCCGAGTGTTTTGACATTTGCATTGCAGCCCCTATACCAAATAGCATCTCCATCTGTGTTCCAGCCAGTGCTCCACGACTGGTATATCAAAGGCCGTGATATGTGCTCTCCTGTCTGTGCATATAAAAGATCCCTTGCTACTAATGGAAAAATGTAGCGGGTTTCCTCTCTAAGACTATGTCAGAATTACCAACTGTTTGACATCAAACAGCCGATAAATTAATGTGATGTGGTGCTGTCGTTAAACAAAACAAACGTTCTCCATCTGTGCATAATACACAAGTAAACAGGTTAAAATTTGTTTTGTTTAACGATACCACTGGAGCACATTGCTCTATTTTAATCATCAACTATTGGATAACGAATATTTGATAATTTTGTTACATGTTTCCGTAAGCAGCAAAGGATATATTTAATGCATTTCCACGTATACAGGGCGGCACATACCACGGCTTTTGATGTCAGTTTTTGCGGCTTGACTGGGACATAAATAAAACAACTAGAGGAGGGGTCCACCGAGGGGCTTTGATCCTACGACCATTTATAATATTTAACGACGCCATTAGAGCACAATAATTTATTTACCATCGGCTACTGGATGTCAAACATTTTGTAATTCTGACACATGAAGTTTGTTTTGTCTACCGACATCACTAGAGAACATTGATTTATTAATCATCGACTATTGGATGTCAAACATTTGGGCTAAATGAGATCCAGAGCGCAAAGTAAAGTTTCTAGGGGGTTCGAGGGTATGCTTACCCCTAACATTTTGAAAACTAAATATCCTTAAATGCAATTCCTTGTATTATGCAAGTATAATTTATGTCTGCCAATCTACTACCAATAATATTTTTTATTCAGATTTTTGTTTTGAGGGGGAGGGTTGCTCCGCTGTGCCTGGTCTATGGGATATGATTTGGTGGTATGCCCCAATATGAAACAGTAGTCCTTTGCAGGGGTGGGAGTGGGGGTGTAGCAGCACTAAAGTAAATTACAAATAAGTATAAGAAAATGCCTGACGGTCCTCCTAAGGACGAGCATCTGGTAGCGGATCATAGAAACAATCACGACTTCGCCTAATATACTTTGGACTCTTCCCTTGTGCAGAGGTACGATTTTGATCAGGCAATACGGTTTTGTCGTTCAGATGTATCGCGACAACATTACTACCACACGCATGTGAACACACATCACAGTAATAAAACGTAAAAATACATTTCGAATGTGCCCATTAATTAATCAGGACCGCTATTTATGGTCAAATTTCAAAGAGACGAACTAATCGGCAAATACCTTACAAACCACGCTCATATCTCTAGCAAATACGCAATATTGTTCAATATTCTTTTGTCAATAACGTTCCATAACTGAATGAAAACACTGCGCCAGCGGGCGCTAAACGGAAATGACGTCACGTAATCAAAGTTGGAGCGGAGGGAATTTCCCGTTAATTGATAACGTAAAATGTATATCATGTACCGGATTTCGAGCTCCGAGCCGTAATTCTTTTAACTGGCTCCTTTCAAACTTAGATTATCGACGCAACATTTGCAAACAAACGGGATCGCGAAATTCACCTGTTTGGAAAATGGAGATTATTTATTCAGACGTTGCAATTGACGAATATTTCCAAGGGACGAGAAAAGTAAATTCTTCTTAGAGACTGAAGCGAGGGTTTATAATAGGAAAAATGCATTCTGATATCATAGCTGTTGGTTTATACAAGGTCTAACGGGCGAAACAGAATTCTGGTGCGGTCAGCGGAATAGATATCAGACGTTTTTCACCCTCCCAGGGGTTTTGGGTCAGAGGATTAATATTTGCTTTAATTTTCTGCTTCTATTGCAATTGATTTTTCTTATATTAAGCGCCTCGTTAATTCACCATTTGTCTGGCGTGCTGGCCTTGTCAGTGCATTATGAAACAGACGGAACGGAACGTGGCGTGGGAAGACCAGTTTTCGTCATAGCTGCTGACCGTATAGCAATCCGATCCCAAATCGCGCTATTCAAATCAAAAGTCATTTTGTTGAGTTAAGCTTAGCGATTCGGAACATTTCGAGTGTGAAATTAACTCATATCTTTACTTTTGTCTTATTTATACAAAACCAAGATCTCACTAACAGCCAAGGTTTCGCCATTAAGGTGTTTGCACGGGTTAAAATAAAATGTCAACATTATCATGCAAAAGTTATATTAGTTAACAGGTTGACATTAAAAAATAGTACACTTATGGAATGAATCTTCATAACGCATGAGATGCGTACAACGAAGATTAATTTTCTTATATATTTACTCAATATGGCTCTTTCCAGTCCACCAATCACTGATGATAAATGGAATTCAGGTCACTGGTCAAGACGACAAATAAAATCCACTAATAATGCTGGACTCGGGGCGTATGGCTGACCTCTTTTCAACAAACATAGCAAGACGGTCATGTGTGCTAACAAAATAATACATGTTATGCTACATTTATTAAGGCGTTTGCATTATCACTTATGTAGCATTCCTGGACACGAGGAGTCCAATTCAAGAGAGCTTTGTAAATTTGGCCCAAAGTCTGCAGGCCCACAGGGACGATATCTGATGTTGTTTTTTTGTTTGTTGATTTAAAAAAAAAAAATGGGGGGGGGGGGGGGGGCGCAGTCTCTAAGGAGACAGCTACAGGCTTAGTGGGGAGCACAAGCCAGATTTGTTTCTTTATTTATATAGGTCTAAGGAAATGTTTTACTTAACGACGCACTCAACAAATTTTATTTATATGGCGTCAGATATATGATTAAGGACCACTGGGAGAGGAAACCCACTGTCGCCACTTCATGGACTACTCTTCTCGATTAGCAGCAAGGGATCTTTTATATGCACCATCTCACAGACAGGACAACACATACCACGACCTTTGATATACCAGTCGTGGTGCACTGGCTGAAACGAAAAATAGCCCAATGGGCCTACCGACAGGGATCGATCCAAGACCGACCGCGCATCAACCAAGCACTTTACCACTGGGTGACGTCCCGCCCCTTTATTTATATAGAGTAGTGGGGAAAAACCCGTAAATGTTTTACTCGAGTGGGAGAGGGAGAGGCACACGTCCATCCCCTGGTTCCTATTGGCCAGAGCCCCGTTCCACGAAGCGATCTCATCACTAAGGTCATCTGAAGTCAATAAGGTAGTCTGTATTGCTAATAGGAGACTTTAAAATACAAGGAAAGCAATATTTGATACCTCAGCATATTTTAAACACAACAGCTATTTGGTTATTGTTTCACATTTGGTTCATAGAGATGACACCTGCTGCCACCATATAGGCTACGCTGATAGAACACACAAGAGATCTTTTATATACAATTTCCCTTGATTATCAGTCGTTAGGCATTAAATGCCACGTGAAAAATGTCCGAGTCCTCTAAGGAAGATCGATCCTGCCTCCCGTCGTAACTGAGAGAGTGCTCTACCACTGACCTACATTCAGCCTCTTTAAAGCAAAGATTAATCCGAATAAATCCGGAGTCTATTCACTCTCCACCCGCCGTGTGGTCACTCTTAAACGATAGACAGGCAGAACAATTTATGGCTTGACATATTAATGCTATCCCTTGAGGTGCTTACGTCGCAGCAGGATCGAACAACCTCGGTGGATCCATTCAACTGATTGGATTTGTCTCGTTCCAACCAGTACATCACAACTGAACAAAGGCCGTGGTGTGTGTTTTCCTGTCTGTGGGAAAGTGCATACAAGAGATCCCTTGCTACATTAGTAAAATGTCTTCAATTAACACATCCAACAGCCGATGATTAATTAATTAATGTGCTCTAGTGGTGTCGTAAAACAAACCAAACTCTCTATAATGTCGATAACTACACCTATGGCCACACACCACAATTATTTACGCTATATGTTCCCTATAGTATTAGTGGTTATAGCACTTTTATTAATATCAGTTGGCCTGTTTTTTCATGCTCATTTGCCTGTCCCATGGCAACATACCTTGATAAAAAAAACCCAACCCCTGTGTCAAGCTTTCTCCCAAGGTATTATTTTGATCAAACGCACCCACTAAACCTGACTGGGGTACACCCATTTTACACAAACGGCACTGCTTTTGCATGGGCCGGAATTACCACAAAAGGACTTCAATGTAGACAAGTTACACATGTTTACAAACTACATGCTCTCCCCTGCTCCCCTGTCAACTTTAGTCATAGTTGCCAATTCAAAGGTGTCTGCTGCTTGCGCGGATACATTTCCGGATCTGTAGCCTTATACATGCTTGACGTTAAATTAATCTTCAAATGGCTGGGCGTCTCAAACTTAAAATTAAGTTCGCCTTAAATAAAATAAGGATGTCTGTTGTTAGAGAATATTTCTTCTTATACTTTTGCAATAGCATATAAAAAAGAACGTGTCGCGTATGAACACGCGATAGGCACATCAGGTGAGTGTAGGACACAAAATATAGTTCCACATATACACAACCTAACGAGGACTGACCAGCTATATTATGTTGTCATTAGAAAGAAAACACGATATAAAACGTGGAAGACTTCGTATATAGTTTAATACTTGATTGTATATATAAGATTACAAATAACTTACAAAACGATAGTGTTCATCAAATAGAAACAACACATACAGAAAGCGTACCCAAATAGATCGCCCAATTGAAATCACTGTAGTGTTTCGCTTAGACCAATCACTATCGGGTTTACAAATGCACGTTCATGACAGTAGATAGAATGAAAACTGCAGAATATAAAACAGAGCATAAATAGAGTTTCTGATATCTCCCAATACAATACGATAGTTTTACTTGAGCAATGCTTTTATGTCTCTTCTAGTTGATTAAATGTACAGACTGTAGTTAATTATACGAATCAAATGAACTGATAAATGTTTTGTTTGCTATATTTCATAGAACATTACACGAAAAGAAAAATGAAAACGAATGTGTTTAAAAAGTCTTGTCAAATAATTTTACGGATTCCACTTTAAAAAAAATTCTTTACATCAAAAACGACCTAAGTCAATCAAATATGATGCAACATTATAAATTATTTTAAAGTTCTTCAGCGAATTCGATATGATTAGAGCGATAACCAAAATGCGCTAACTGTATTTAAAAACAGCAAAACACATTTGTAATGAACATCAAAAACACCATAATATATAATAGATACATTTATCGACCAAGTCTGTATTAAATGGCAATATCCGAATTATGATCTTTAATAACAACCTATAAATAAGGTGAAAATATTGTCGTGAAAATATGTAAGAAAGAATAGGTCCCAATATATAATGCAACATATTCACATTCGTTAAAAAAGCGCCGTTGTAAACATGTCTTAAAAACCACCTCTACTACTGGAGCACACAGTGTAGGTGGGAAATTGGACAGGGGAGTGAGACAAGGCAGACACATATTCCCTATGCTGTTTCCCTTGAATGCACACTTTGACAAGTATAGACCACATCAAAAACGAAAGCATAGCAGAGAAACAACAACACTATGCGTTTTAAACGTTAAACAGCAATGAAATATGGCTATGATGGATCATCATTGATGGTGACGTCAAACAAACTAAAATAGAGATGTCTTTCCAATGGACTATTTATTGTGCCAGTGAACATTCTAATAGTTATTGAACATTATGTTTATGATAATTACATTGCCAAAATGTGCACAAATAATTTAAGGGTATTTAATAAAATTAAAGCAAGCATCAAGCAGACTGGGTCAAGGTTTGCCCATTGCCAGAGGCGTTACTACAGCTGTGCAAGACTGAAGACAGACCATGCCATTTTTATCCTAAAACAATTATTAAAATGTTGATGGCGCTCTGCAAACAGCCCCAAGATATGTTCCTGGGATTGTCGCTCTATGCCACTCTCGTGTAGATAGAGGCTTGCTAATTACTATCATCCATGCACACAAATAATACAAACAGATCATTATTTGTTACTGAATGTTACACTCCAATTCAACTACAATGTTATCATTACCAAGTAAGTTGGCTAAGACACTGCGTACATTTCTCCAAAACATTACACTGAAACGAAAATAACTCAACAATGACGATATAAAAATAACAGAATGTTTTCATGAATATTAAAAGATCAGTATAAAGTGTTTATACAGGCACATAGGCAGTGCAATTGAAGGACACTTAATATGCTTAAAGAAAAACTACAGAACCATACACGTACGAGGTTGGGGGGGGGGGGGGCGAAGGCGAAGGGGCTGGGGTTCCTAAGTCCCCACTCTTACTGCCAAATATAGAATCATTTTGGCAAACAAATTACAAAAAACTATTTTTTTTATAATGAATATTTAAAAACACAAAATGTCAGTTGGCAAGATTCGAACTGTTTTTTAAAGTCCTAAAACCAATTTCACAAAACATCGTGAACCTAAATTTGCACGTTAACGTAAATCTACAGTTAAACCACAATTTGCATTAAAACTAACAGTACAACTAATATAGTTTGATGTATACATCTTTCATTTTCTTTCAACTTTACAATGATCTATATTCCGTGAAGATAGAATGTTTTGCGTGAAATCGATGCCAAACACGTGTATAACTGTTAGTCGCAAAAGTAAACTTACGATGTTTTGTGAAATTAGCTCCAGGACCAGAACCACATAGCCATCGAGACATCCACAAAAATGAAAGCCCAATTAACCGTAGTTCAGAATGAATCAAATACTTGGTTCGAAATGAGTAACAGTTTTATATTGGTCAAATCGGAATCAACGGATGGTGAATCTTTCTTCACTGAACTGATTCGGATCAACATTTTGCAGTCCAGCAACCCCCTATTAAATAATCTCGTACGCCCATGATATATGCCTGGCACACGTGCACGCAACACCACTTGAACTCTAACAATAACAATAAAAAATTGCAATTAACAAAAATATATCTAATCTGTTCAAATGAAATCTCTAAGCAAACAGTTAAGTTGCTCTGTGGGCCATGCAATATTAAGAGAAATCACGCCAATACATACATAACTAATTCTTGCTTTTTAAGGTTACCTATACCAAAAGACTGGTTACCTATATTTAAAAAAAACCGACAACAAGACAATATATTTTATTTTAATACTGTATTCATAAGACGAAATATAAAAAATATGTACCCTTACTGTTTGTCATAGGATTTCTGTAAAAGCAGCTGTCCTCTTAGTCTATTTTGGCACCATAATTACATTAATATTATACAATGTACAACAATATGTGTAAATTAACTGTATACGGTGACGTCATTTCACGCGTGAAAAACAACCGTGATCTACATGCATTGTTACCTGGAAAGGAATCACCATAAACAGCAACATATTCACTGAATACTTAAAATGTATATAAACTGACATTTAAGCTAGATGTAACAAATTTTAACATATTAAGAGTAAAACAAATTAAACTTTAAATATACATACCAAGTTGGTACATTCTACGTACGCTATTGAAACAAACGCACTCACCGATGTTGCATCAGTTGAGTACATTGCGTCGGAAACCTTTGATCTATTATTGCGATGTAACAAAGGCAAACTACAGACTATACTCGGCATACAAGTAATATATAAGGCGACACAATTTGACTCTTTATATATTTCAAAACTAACATGTTCTAAGTGTAGTATTAAAGCCCCACTCTTGTTTGCCCATTTGTCAACATATATTAACGCAAAACACGAACTACAGGTTTAATAGTTGTGTCCAATGTTAGTTTTGATTTAGTAAACTAGTCTGGGAGTGGCAGTCCTCTCCGAGACGTCTATCAAGGATGTATTGTCCAGTAAAGGATCTCCTCGGAGTGGTCGTTATATAGAAGAGGCACTACATAGATAGTCATGGATTCAACCACTATTATACCAAATGTCAATTAGACTGCCTTATACGGTGATTTGGTTTTGATTATGAATAACATTTTATTTTTTTCAGATTAATAAACTCGTTAGTTTTAACTATTCACGGACATTGCCATTTGCTTGAAAGCCATTTACAAATCTCGTTGCCATTTTAATTACTGCTAAATAGGTCAAGAACGTCCTGCCTTCTGGGAAATGATATGGCGAAAATTGCACTTGCATGTCACTTCCGTTACACATAGCAGTAAAACAGGTATAGCAGAATATCACGTCGTAGGAAGAAAACTAATTTAATTGTCTATTCTAAGCGTTTAAAGATTCAAAGTATTTAATTATCTAAGCTGAACAATGGTTTTATAACTATTTAACTCTTTTAAGTAGTGACAAAATCTCGCTATACCCGGCCAGTGACAGCAGAACAATCTCTTAAATCACAGAAGTTTAAGTAGTAATCAAATATGGCTAACGTAATGCCCACTGAGTCAAGTATATTCTTAAATAGAGTTATTCCCCCTCTTTAAGGGATACTGAATACGTTCCAGTAGTAATCAAACATGGCCAAGATGGCGTCAAACATTTCAAATATAATATCTTCCCTTTCTGAAAATGTACTAAATGATACCCCAAATTCCTCCATATTTGCAAGAAACAACGATGCCATACAAAAAGATGGTCATAAGATGGTAAAAACTCGTGATGTTGACAAGAAATAAATATCTGAAGCATATCCAATGAGTTATACAAAACCATTCAGCCATTCGTTAAAACATATTCTTAAAGGATACCGTACAAGTCATATTAAACCCAATACATCCACAATGAAAACCCCAAAACATGCCAACCAATGGCGTTAAATATGACGTCTGCAGGCTTCTTGCAGAAAATGCACGACACGTGAATGCAACTGAATTCGCAGAGACTATATAATGTAGAAAATATTACTGTAATTTTTTCTACAACATTGATGACAGTGTACAATCAATGTATTGAAGAAACAACAGCTTCCAAATTATGGGTAATGCCAAAAAAAACCCCAGTGCCTAAAACCGTCAACGCCAGTGTGCGACGATGGATTAGATGACGACACATGACGACGATTTGTGTTTGCCGGAAGCCAGCTCCTTCTCGAAACGAATCACCTCCTTGATTCCGGTGACCATCTCCTTGACGGCATCTATTTCCGTGAGTCCGAGTCGTCGTTTGTTGGAGATGTCGTAGACTCCCCCCTCGCTCTCCGTGTGCTCCCCGTGGATTCCTGCAAGTCAGACGAACGAATGAATGAATGGGTGAATGGATGAATGAATGAATGAATGGATGAATGAATGAATAAATGGATGAATAAATGGATGAATGAATGAATGAATGAATGAATATTTAATGACACCCCAGAACACAAATACCTGGTGTCAAACCAAAGTAAGTGCAAGTTAGATGCATAACATTAAAACCACTAACTCGGCATATTGTTCACGATTAGAGCCTGTTTTTGATAACCGAAATACAACATTACGTTATATTACGTCCATTTCCATACATCCCAAATGTATTTGCTCACCACAAAATGTATTTTTTATATTTAAAAAACGGCATGTATCTCTGAGAAGTAAAGGTATTTCCCAGTTTCAACGTCACAGACTCTTTTGTTTGACACTGTTGTAACTTTGTCCAAGTGTCATACAGGTTTGTGGTACACCAAACTTAAAAGAGTCCATTTTCTCGGGTTGAAACTAGAATCTGTTAGTTTAAAAGACACTAACCCAAGATACATGCCTGTTTTTGTTTCGTATAACTAAGCAGTGTTTTAAGTACATACCTGTTTTTGTTTCGTATAAAGCTAATTTGGAGCTAATACAAACGCCAAGACGCCCAGAAACATGCCAAAATGCACACCTTAAGTTAAACTAATTAAGAAGGAAGGAAATGTTTTATTTAACGACGCACTCAACACATTTTATTTACGGTTATATGGCGTCGGACATATGGTTAAGGACCACACAGATATTGATAGGGAACCCGCTGTCGCCACTTCATGGACTACTCTTTTCGATTATATATTAAAAAAAACCCCAGAGAAAAGAGACCTAGTGGATTTCACTGATTTTGGCCAAAAGTTGACAAGACAAGTTTTGGTTATCAGTCCTCTGTAAGAAGCCGATTGTTTACCTCTAGCCTGCAACTTGTACTTCTCACAGAGGTTCTTGAAGTCCTTCCTGGCAGACAGGTGGGGAATCTTGATGTGCACGGAGGCTCGCAAGGTCGTTCCCAGGTTACTGGGGCAGAACGTCACGAAACCCAGGCGATCGTCGTGCGCGAACGTCAGAGTGTTGCCCAGTTCCTTGATCGCCTGATGGTCAATAAAGAATGTTAATTATGACAGAAAATAAATGCTTAATCAATAGCAAGTCACAATTTCAAAATCGTATAAACCGTTGCCTTGGAGTGGCGTAATGCCAATGTTCATTTCTAAAAAAAAATATTTACACTCGGCGCGTGTGCTAGGGTAGGTAGGTGGGTGAGTGGTGAGTATCTGGAGTCGAAATCACCCTGCTGAAAGCGAATTTCTTCTCTCTTTTTTAAAACAGCGAAGACATTTATCAATAACCGACACCGAGTTAGCCGACTAAATAGGATAACCAACATCAATGTGTACTCTAGTTGGAGCAATAAATAGATTATTGGCTTATGAATTACTGCAGAGCTAATTTTAACCAGGGTCGACATTAATTATTGTTTAGTTGTAAAGATTAAGCCACGTGTATGAAAATCTATGGCCTGTAACAATTTTACATCAAACGTCTTTGTATAGAAACCAATAGCGCAACTATTTTTCACATTTTAGAACCCAATGAATCAAATGGGCTTCAATGTATACTCCTGCTTGTGTTAATACAATATTGACCTGTATTGTATCTGCCGCAAGTTTGTCGAATTTCAGATTTAAGAGGATCCCTCTAAAAACAACAACCACCCCCACAAAAACCTCTAACCCAAAGCAAAACGAATAAATAAAACTACGGGTAGAGATTTCTTTCTGAATTCAGCCGGATTATTCCTAATGAACGTTTGGCGTCCACGACTTGTTAGTTTTCTACTGGACAGTCAAGATGTCTTTCTTTCTTCCTTTTAACTTATTTTGCTCATATCCAATTAAGCTTCAAGCACGCTGTTCTGGGCACACGCCTCAGTTATCTGGGCTGTCTGTCCAGGACAGTGGGCTAGTTGTTAGTTGGTTAGTCGTTAGTGGTTAGTGAGAGAGAAAAGGTGCAGCGGCCTTACACCTACTCATTGAGCCCTTAAGAACTCGCTCTGGGTTGGAGCCGGTGTAAACGGAATGCAAGTCCGTAGGAATAGTTGTCTGGCCGGACTTAGTCTCCTAGGAATGCAGGTCCTAGGTCTATTATACCTAGGAATGCAAGTCCTAGGACTTACGTTCCTTAGAAATACTGGTCTGACTGCAAGGATATTAAGTCCGGGTCGGACAATCAAAATTTAAGTCCAGTGTTACATATAAAAATAAATTATAAATGTAAACAAAATGAAAAGCAGTTTCCTTTCTGGTTTATTTAATTAACTTGGGATACTGGCACCTCTCTTTATTTATATATTTTCTATTTATTCCAATATTTTCCATTTATATCATTTGCAAGAGTATGTACACATTTTGTTGACCTTATTACACGAGCAAAAACAAGGTCTTTATTCATTGCGTGTTGTTCCAACTAATAAATGTTTAAACATTTAAAAGTAACTCGAAAAGATTTTCCATAATTCGAAGCATGTATTAGTACTCGCAGATAAGTATAACTTGCCCATCTGATATACCAACACAGGCTGATTTTTATTGCCCGAATGAAACGAAAATGTCCGAATCTGAAACACAAGGTATATTTATATTCGCATTACTACCAAGACGCTATATAGGATTCCAAACAAATCAGTCTGCATTTGTACATGGATTACAACTAACATTGTGAGTAGAATAATGGAAATGCATGGTGAAGATTTCAGGCCAGCTCATTTTGCCCGAAAGTGTCCATTGACCCCCCAGCACTGGGGGAGTGACCCCCCCCCCCCCCTCCCGACCCCACCTCAACCCAGTCTCGAACGCTTATGATGTTCTTAACGGCCAGGTATAACAGTACACAGACCCTTTCCCCCAACTCGTCTCTTATGCTTATGATGGCCAAAACTGCCATAAGACAGTCAGTGATAATTAATTTCAAGTCTTTTGATGTTATTTTTGATTGTTCATCAGTAAAAGGTAATTTTTCATGCTTATTATTCCTGTTATATTTACAATGTAGTAGAGCCTAACTGGTCATTATAGTACTAGTTATTAGTACTAACTACTAGAACTAAGTATAGTTTTCAAAGTTTTATTTCAGGGATTTTCAGGAATCATATATATACATGTATATAAAATAAGCAAAATATCGGAAATAAATTCCAGAGGACTAGGAATACTAGTATTGAAATTCCTGTGGACCAGGAGTACCAGGAATAAAAGTCCCGCGGACTTACATTCCCCGGAATCCACGTCCCACAGACTTAAATTCCTAGGAATACAAGTCTCACAGACTAGAATTCCGAGGAATGGAAGTCCGATCGGACAAAGATTAAGAAAATCACAATTAATCAGATTGTGATTTACCGTCAAAATATAAACTTATAAAACATATTATTAAAAATTATGTTGGTATATACATAAACTGTCTTTTCCTGTTCACCAAATGTTACGTTTTTTGGAGTTACCAGTTTTCATATATATATTGTTTTTTAGATATACAAAAATTCACTCAAGTATCTGATCCACAAGTCTATGACGTAAAAAATAATTAAGTCGATACTCGAACTTAAAAATAATATTTTGACACAGAGATTTGAACCCACAATAATCTTAACAGACTCGTACACTTATCCATCACACTATGAGGGAAGGCTGCCAAAACCTCACTTTTTTTTCTCGTGTCTTTCTAGCAGCTCGTGCAAATTTCAGAGTATAATAAACGGACATCTAATTTGCGGACTAGTATTTCTGTCACTGCTGCAGAAGGAATTTAAGTCTGGTAGGAATACAAGTCCTAGGATAAAAACAACTTAAAAATAAACCAGGGTAGGACTATGGTTCCTAAGCTATGGACGTCCGATAGGACTACTGTTCCTAAGAACCGAGATCCTACGGACCTGCGTTCCTTTTACACCGGTACCAGGCTGCGAACCCTGTACCTACCAGCCTGTAGTCGGATGGCTAAACCACTGCGCCACCGAGACCGGTGTCAAATATGTCTCCTCCCCGGCGTCCACAAGCCCCATCCAGTTCAAGTTGTTCATTGCATTTAAATTTACCACTTATCAGCATTGTAACAATGGAAACATTACTGTATTACACACTAGTGTAAGATATTGCTCATGTCATAATAATCATTCAATTTCTAACTAGTGTAATATTGGCGTGATGCGAGCGTGACGTAGATCACTTGCTGACCCAGTTCGTAGAAACATAACGTGTAGTATGTCCCGACATCTGCTTACATCTGCGTTGCGGATTATTTGCTATTGGTTTGTAATAAATAAAATACTGCCTGTCATAACAAAACTGTTCACTCATTTCATAAAATGGTATGACAGGCAAGCTCGTTTAGTATTCTATAGACAGACAATAATGCGAACACCTATGAAGTGTAACTAACCGTGACAAGCCGGGTGTAGATGGCGGCAATGTCTCCTCCCTTCTGCATGGAGATCAGTCTGAGGTGGTCCTCCTCGTTCACCCACACCAGGAACGTCTTGTCCTCGTTGTAGAAGATGCCTCGCCCTGTAGGCCAGTCGTTGTAGCCGCCGGCCACCTTCAGGAACCTGGCGATAACAACGACAGCAATGTTTAATGAGGACATTCCTCTAAGAATGTGGGCTCAATACCACCATAATTATGGTGAATATGTTTTAAAATAATATATTTTTAAAGTCGCTGACCCTAGTAAGGGATGTTTTTAGGCTACACAGTAATCTAAATGACCACTTCCAAATCCAATACAAATTTATGTAAATATTTAATGAAAAACATCTGAACCTGGTAATATAGGTTACCGCACGACTCATTTACCAAGTTAACAATTCCTTCTTTTTTTATAATTAAAGTCCTTCACAGGAACAAATAATTTGTTATATAATGACAACACTGTTTTAATTTGATTGATACTTTTTTGTATTTCGTATTTCATATTTATTATAAAATAACCGGTCCACGTGTGTCGGGTGTTGTTTAATGTTTAACCTGAGTCGATTGATATGTCGTGACCTCATAGTAATCTGAACGACCATTATCCACTTATTTTGATGAAGTAATAGTTGTCAAGTGCCTTGTTTTCACTTAGTTGATGATGATATTTAAACCTAGTCGACAAAAATAATGTGCAAAAAGATAATAATGTTTTTTTACCTAATCGATAGAAAGTAAGTACAACAAGATGATGATGTCTTCACCTATTCAATGGAAGTGATGTACAAACAGATGAGCGGTTACCTGTCATGATCGTTAAAGAGGAAGTGTTCTTCTGTGAGCTGGTCCTGGGTTTCCTTGGACATGCCGGCCAGAGGGTAGTACGTGCCCTTAAGGCCACCACTCAGGGTGTTCAGGGCGTCCGACGAGACCTTCTCCATCTTGATCCGGTCCTGAAACACACACACGCTATTATCATACACAGCACTGCTAATTTATACTCTCCATGTTCTGTTGCATGATCTTACATTTCTCCAAATGGTCCATGTGTAATCCTACATATCGGACACCTCAGTATTCAACAGGACATTCCAACAGACAATGCCCTGGTCAGATGTCAATGGGTCATAACAACGAAGCAAACGTAAACAGAAATACGTTATTTAAAATAATTTAATATTTACTTAACAGTAATTTAATAAAACAGTCATTTAATTCAAAACAATTTATTTTCTAAAAGAAATGAAGCAGGATGTAGCTATATGGTAGATTCTTCTCTACTAATACATGTGCGATGAATTATACAATCATACCAACAGGTGGATTCTTCGGGTGCATGTGTGTGTGTGTGTGTGGGGGGGGGGGGGGGGGGGGGGGGGGGGGTCTGTCCCAAGCCGAGACTGATACCTGTAGTGTGGTTATACGTGATGTAGTGTTTATTAAAATCTGTTGCTATTTTTCGATAGGGTTAGGTTACGTGGTAAAATGGGTTCCATAATTTAAAATGTGCTCGAATGTGAAACAAATAGGCAAATCCTAAAACAAAAGGAATTTACAAAAGTGTAATAAACTTTAGAATGTTCACTATCATTTTACATGCTTATATCCAATTAAGGTTCAAGTGTATCCACTATGGGCCCAGCCTTTGACATCACCAGTGACAGAGTCCAGGGAAGAATTTAACACGTACATATATTGTATTCAAAATGTATTTAATGGAGGAAGCTTTACATACAAGTTTAAGGATGTTTAAACAGTTAACATACTACATTTTTTCTTCTAGAATAGTCAATAAAGGTAACAAATTATCTTAATTTGGACACTGTGAAATAAAATGTTATTGCCCAAATCATTTAGAAACCGTGTTACTTCTGTGGTTATTAACGACTAACCTCCTTTGTTAGAACTGGAGGGAAGGCAAACTCCTTGTGACTCCTTGCCACTCGGATTCTTGTAGATATAATAAGCTCTCCCTCGGGGTCAAGGTCGCCAAATCCCAGGTCCTCCATATTGCCGAAGTTGGATTCTGGGTGCGAGATGGCGTCGCTCGACTTGATCTTGTGGTAGTCCTTGATGACAGGGTCAAACAGTTCGGCGAACACCGTGTACGACTCCGGGTCTGCTGCATAGATCCCCACCCCGCTGTCCAGGTTCATCACTCCTGCAAAACACACACTTTTATTTTAAAAAGAAAAGGAATGTGTGTTCAATGTCGCTGACAAGTTCAAAGATATGCAGCTTGATTTTGTGGCATAAAATTAATTTTTAATCTTCTACAAAAACCAGACGACCAAAAGCAATCTGAATTTGCCAAGTAAAGTGGAAGTTAAGGGTAAGAGAGCTGTTATAATCCAAATAGTTTTACACTGCCTAAAACCGTGGATCAGTGGTTTTAACAAAATCTAGCAGATTTTAAACATACTATCCTGTTTGCAAGTTTTCTTATTAGACTAAAACAATAGTTTATAATATAAATCACTCGGTTTTATCGTTATAATGCAGATATAGAAGAGCACGAAATTTATTTTACCTGACTTAATGCAATCACCAAGTGTTGCATTGTGGGATGTTTTCTTTTCCTTGAGCTTCTCAAAGACATCTTTTGTGAGGTGTTTCTTCATCAGAGACTTGCAGTTCTTGGCCTTGTGCACGTGCTCAAACATTTCCTCCACAGATTCTGGTTTCCTAACAAATATATCAAAATGTAACATTATAAATGGTGGGTGGCTTGCTGTGTGACTAGTTCACCTATTAAGTGAAGGACAATGCACATTTTAGCCCCCTCTGATTATGCCCAAGATGTCATGATTTGGGACACCTTGGGCAGACACCAACTCAAGATGTGCCAATTCTAAAAATCATGTACCAAGATGGCCCAAGATGGCCCAAAATGCCACAACTGCTGAATAGTGTGTTGTTCTTGTTGTTGTAGAAACATATACGAATACCAGTATACGTTTTATACATGAATATACAGACTGCGTTTGTTTACTCAAATGAACTAATCGTAGGGTTAGTAGGTTAAGAAGTTGAAGGGCGCACATCGCTAAAATGCAAATAGTTTTTAAAGACATTCTCTTTTAAAAGCAGAATCCGCATGAAGGTTTTTACATCTTTATTTCCAGTTTTTTCTTCTTCCGTTTCATTTGTTTTTATTTTTAGAGGGTTGGGAGGGTAATCCGCCGTTTTTGAATTTTCTTTTTTTTTCTCGTGTTCGGCCCAAGATGTCCCAATAGGGAAATCTTGAGCAGTTGGAAAAGTTTGGGCTGCTACAATCCGACGGTCTGTGTGATATGAAGTTAAATCACAACCATAAACATATATATTTTGTACGTGCAGTTAACATAGACTGATTGGTTTTTTTTATCGTTCCAACCAGTTCATTACAACTGGTCAAAGGCCGTGGTATCCCGTGGTATGTGATTTGCTGTCTGTGGGAAAGTGCATATAAAAGATCCCTTGTTACTAATAAAAATGTATCGGGTTTTCTCTGATGATTACGATACAAAATTACCAATAGCCGATGATTAATAAATCAATGTACTCTAGGGTTGTCATTAAACAAAACAAACTTCTTCTTTAACATAGACAAATGCAAGGACTCATCCTTTGGAAATGTTTTCACTAGCAGACGTCTACAGTTGTTTCCCTTTCACGAGGATCTGTGAATTATTTTAACGAGCAGCATTCTTTCTCGTTATTTCTTTTGTGTGCCATTAGTTATAAATACGTTTACCAAAATATGTTGATCTATTTCCAACAGACGAATTATGCTTACAGTTACTGATTTAGAATCTGTTTTGAAAACGTAAGCTTGTTTTACTTGTGTTTCCGATAAGATGTTGCAACTGAAAATAAGACGTCTTTCTTAAGATGGCGACGATAAGACATCATGGCTGCTATTATTGTTTAGAAAGGAAACTTGTATGTCTGCCAAATGCCTTTGAAATATAGCGTACAATGATATGACACGACGCACACAGTTTACGTGTAGAGCATTAAATCACCATTAATTATTCTCCGCCGCTTAACGGCGCGTTATAGAAAGAAAGATATTGTTTCAGAAAGAATGAGAAATGAAAAGAAATTGTTTGCACAAAAAGTGCACATGATAAATGACGTCACGCACTTAAAACTGTCGGTAACACAATACAGACTTTTCGATAAAATTAATTTCTTATTGCTAGTAAATGGACTTTATTGAATGTAATTTTTATGGGCATATAGATCTATATGTAATCTTCATATTTCAAAACAAACATATATTAAATATTTACGGCGGGAAGCAAGCTTGATAAAGTCGCATCAATACAATTTACCGCTTGCATTTGCGTCATCACCAATGAAAACATCAAAGACAATAGGTTTTTGTTCTAAGGCTCCAAAGTCCATATACATGTATTTTAATATTATAGAACGACCGTCCTCCAATAAATGAAATGCATGACAGTGTTAAAGGTAGGGTTTTTTTAAAGGGACATTCCTGAGTTTGCTGCAATTTTTAAGATGTTATCGACTAATAGAGACTTTTTAACGATTGTAATTACATATCAAATATATGTTTCTGCATAAAATATTAGTGACTGTATATTAAACGTGTTTTTTGTTGTTCTAATATTTGTACTAGGTTAAATTTCATTTTATTTGCTAAAATAATTTTTTTCGTATGTACGAAATTATTTGAAGACTAAATGCAGTTTGGGCTTCTTACAAATATTAAGAGGACCAGAAACACATTGAATATCCCTGGTTACATACAGACACTGATATTCTAAACAAGAAAATATATTTAAAGGGAAATTCCCGAGTTTGCTGCATTGTAAGATGTTTCCGACTAATAAAATATTTCTACGATTAAACTTACATATTAAATATATTTTCTTGTTTAGAATATCAGTGTCTGTATATTCAATGTATTTCTGATCATCTCAATATTTGTATGAAGCCCATACTGGATTTTGTCTGTTTAGGAAATAAAATGAAATTTAACCTAGTACAAATATTAGAAAGATCAGAAACACGCTTAATATACACCCAGTAATATTTTATGCAGAAAAATATATTTGATATGTAATTACAATCGTTAAAAAGTCTCTGTTAGTCGATAACATCTTTAAAATTGCAGCAAACTCAGGAATATCCCTTTAATATGTAAGTTTAATCATAGAAATATTTTATTAGTCGAAAACATCTTACAATGCAGCAAACTCAGGAATGTCCCTTTAATGTCACCACTAGAGCACATTTATTTATTTATTAACAACAGGCTATTGGGTGTCAAACATTTGGTAATTTTGACGTATAGTCTTGGGAGTGGAAACCCGCTACATTTTTCCATTAGTAGCAAGGTGTCTTTTATATGCACCATCCCACAGCCTGGCAAGCACATACCACGACCTTTGATATGCAATTGTGGTGCACTGGCTAGAACGAGAAATAACCCAAATGAGCACACCCAGGAACGAGTTTCGATCCTAGACTGACCGCGCATCAAGTGAGTGTTTTACCACAATGCTACGTCCAGCACTTGGTATGGTATATAGTATACCGTAAACCCTCGAATAAATGTCGGGTCTTGAATAGAAGCCTGCCTTGATCAGAGGCCGGGTTTCAGAACACCACGGAAAAACAAATAGACGTCTGCTTTGAATGGAGGTCTGCTTTACACGGAGGTCTGCTTTACACAAAGGCCTGCTTTACACAAAGGCCTGCTTTACACAAAGGCCTGCTTTACACAAAGGCCTGCTTCTGCTACTGTAGCTTTGTCAGGTTAATGGCCACGTCATGCTTGTCACGTCCGTTGCCTGACGTCAAACGCTTATAACAACATGGCGAGAATAACATGAACGGAGAAGCAGGTTTGCTAGCCTACATTAGATGATGCCACAACAAGGCTATGTGACATAATTTTCATTAAACAAAAATGAAGCCTGCCGTCGCAATAATATTTTAGAAACCTATAGTCCTTCCCACATGGAACACCTTTTTTTCAGACTAAGGACTTTTACTACAAGCTATTTATTTCTGAGCCGATTGTTTTCTAAATTGACCACAAAAATAGTGCATTTTTGTTTCCTTCCAAAACACATTTGCTTTTCTTCCTACTTCAAACCAAACTGAATTTATTTACAAACAAAAAAACACCCCAAACGTTTTTAGGAGGATGAGATGGACTATCGGCAGCTATTTAAGGATTTGCGGTATATAACGGCAAATGCCCCAAATACCGGTGGTCGCCAACCGCGCGTTACCAGGATAAGTTATGCGTACCATGACAGTTCCTTCTCGAGCTTGATGAACTCCTTGACGCCGTTGTACATCTCCGTGACGGCCTGCACCTCAGACAGTCCCAGTCGTCGCTTGTTGGAGACGTCATACACCCCACCCTCGCTCGCCGTGTGCTCGCCATGAATACCTGCAAATATGACGTTATCAGACCTCGCCTTATAACGAGAGCTATCACTCCACTGAGACTAGTTCAACGAGAGTCGTTTTTGCTCCCCATAGCATATGAATTTTAAACTATTTATGTAATAAATTCAAACCTAAGCACTAACCTCTTATGTAACAAGACTCCAACCTAGGCACTAACCTCTTATGTAACAGACTCCAACCTGGGCACTAACCTCTTATATAACATACTCTGACTTAGGCACTAATCTCTTATGTAATATACTCTCAACATAGGCACCAACCTCTTTATGTAACATACTCCGACCTAGGAACTAAACTCTTACGTAACAGACTCCAACCTAGGCACTAACCTCTCGCCTGTAGATGGTACTTGTCACAGATCTCTTTGAAGTTGTCTTTAGCTGCTAGAGTTGGGATCTTTATATGGACCGAGGCTCGCAGAGTGGTTCCTAGGTTACTCGGACAGAACGTCAGGTATCCCAGGCGCTCATCGCGGGCATATTTCAACTTCTCTTCCAGGGATTTTATAGCCTGGAAAAACAACAAGTCTTTCAAAAATCAAAATAATATCTACTGAAATATGATATATGACGAGTGAAAGGTATTCTGGTATAAGGGAAAGGGAAAAGAAAGGAATGAAAAGGAAAAGAGTTGAGTGGAATGGAATAGAAATTAAAGGGAAGGGAAAAGAGGAGGAAAGGGAAGGGGAGAAGGAAAGAAAAGGCAAGGTCATGGGAGTGGAGGAAAGGGAAGGGGAGGTGAGGAGAGAAGAAGAGAAGGGAGGAAAGGGGAGTGGAGGAGGAGAAAGGAAACGATTCTCAGTACTATTTCAGCTACAGCTATCTGCAAAAATATCACTCCTTCCCCTAGAACTGCTCCTGGAATATGTGTATACCTTAACAAGTCTCTTGTAGACGGCTCCAATGTCTCCTCCCTTCTGCATGGAGATCAATCTGAGGTGGTCCTCCTCGTTCACCCACACCAGGAACGTCTTGTCCTCGTTGTAGAAGATGCCTCGTCCTGCAGGCCAGTCGTTGTAGCCGCCGGCCGCTCGCAGAAACCTGACAACAAACAGTCACACATACAGTGTCAGGTTACAACACAACAGGACCCTGTTCCACGAAGCGATCTTAGCCCCAAGATAACCGTAAGCGCACTTAAGAGGATCTTAGCTTTGTAAGATGGGGTTAAATGACAGTGAAAAGTAAGGATATAGTGAGAACCAAAAGCCAGAACTTGTCAAGTCTAAAGTCATGGGTTTTTGCGGCTTGTTTTTTTTTGTTGGTCTTTTATGTTTTTGTTTGTTTCTTCTTGTTTTTGTTTTTTTGTTTGTTTACAAAATTATGATGAATCCGCAAAGAAAGCAATGATATTTATTTTATTAAATTACTGGATGTAACACGTGCTAGGCACGGGCATGTTTAAATGATATTTATTTTATTAAATTACTGGATGTAACACGTGCTAGGCACGGGCATGTTTAAATGATAATTATTTTATTAAATTACTGGATGTAACACGTGCTAGGCACGGGCATGTTTAAATGATATTTATTTTATTAAATTACTGGATGTAACACGTGCTAGGCACGGGCATGTTTAAATGGCGGTCTGTTGTCCTTTAATGCCCACCCCAACCCCAACCCCCACCCACCCCCAACCCCCCCCCCCCAAAAAAAAAAAGAAAAGAAAGAAAACCAACAACAACAAAAAAACAACCCAAAACAAACCCGATCGCAGTGTAGATAGCCAACCCTCATTAGCCGAGGTTGCATGTCTGGAATTCAGTTTTCCACACAATATTTAGCGCGGTGTGTGTAGTAGTCGATTGAAGCTGAGGGCAAACTGATCCGAAGTGCGGCGTCAGGTAAGTAAGTACAAAGAAAGCTGTCGACAGTGCAGATCCAAAGAGAAGCGATCAGAACGATTGGAAACTGTTAAACAGGCCGTGCGTGTGATATCACAGATATAACGTCACATCACTCCTATTACATTTATGTCCCTCAGGATCATGCAAATCACATTTGACAAAATTTTGACTAGTGGAACTTGAGAAGGAATCTAAAATGTCTGAGACAATCAGAGGGCAGGCCCTCCACATTGAATCGGCTTGAAAAGCAACAACACTTTGCCAGTCACGAGATGATCACATGCCTGGTGGAACTAAATAAGAAATAAGAAATGTTGATGGACGTCAGGTCATGTACTACTCTTTATTTTTATAAAATGGACATATCCAGTTTTGGATGTCGGTATTGGGTTTGTCCCGTCCAAACCAGTGCCCCACGACTGGTATATCATAGGCGGTGACATGTGTTATGTCCGTGAGAAAGTACATATAAAAGAGCCCTTGCTGCTGAGGTGAAAATGAAGTAGCTTTTCTCTCAGACAGTGAACCAAACATTTGGCACTCAGTAGCCCATAATGAATTAATCAATGTGCTCTAGTGGTGTCGTTAAACAAAACAAACTTTTAACTCTGTATTGTTGACCTTCGATAGGGTCTTCTCTATTTGGACATAAAGGGCACTTATATTACAAGGAATACTATGTCTATCTCTCTTTTAAGCCACAATCTCGAGCATGTATATTAATAATTCCCCCAGGTGAGTCTTTCTTCGATTTAAATAGGACTCTTAATAACTATCTAGGTCACATGAAATACACTGTTAATCGTTTCGAAACACTGAAGGCGTTCCTCTTCTTTGTAGCGTACGATTCGCCCGTTGATGGCTATAACATACGCGTGTGTTAAAAGTGTAGCTTTGTTTGTATTTTACATTAGTAGCGATGTTATATATAGGATGGGAAGGCGAAGCCGCTGCTTTAACGCGGTTATTGTAGTGGAAACATTATTTATGGCATAAATTATGGCTTCGGAGTCTGTTTTATCTGCTTGCATATTGGTCTGAGTGTTTTCACGTGCGATATCGTCATTTGTAGCAAGGGAGTTTTTATATGCACCATCCCACAGACAAGATAGCACATACCACTGCCTGGAACGAGAAATAGCCCAATGGGTCCACCGACGGGAATCGATCCAGACTGACCGCGCATCAAGCGAACGCTTTACCACTGGGCTACGTCTCACCCCCACATTTTAAACTACTGATGTCTGATATATAGCATTTACATTCCTAAAGACATGAGGCAAGGGAGTGGGCACAGGGTGTCCTCCCAAAAAGCAGGACACGATCTTCTATATGCACTTTCCTATTATATATATATTTATATATATATATATATATATATATATATATATATATATATATATATATATATATATTTACAGGTAGCAGTATGCCAAATAGCAGCTCAGCGGGTCAATAGATGAGGCAGTCCTGTTATTAAGTCCTGTAATTTAACTTATCAATATACCAGCTAATATTTTGTATGAAACATGTAAGGGGTCCTATTGACATGCGATGCCAATTATGAAACAAGCATCTTAACCCCCATTATCTTCTCATTTACGTTAAGGATGAGGGGTAGTAGTATTTGTCTCCATGGTGAATGTGTAGACTGAAACGCTGCGTGCACAGTGGCCGTTTTAACCACACATGTTACCACTGTCGTCTATGGGATATGATTTGGTGGTATACGCTCCACACACCTTTGGGGTGCCAACCATTGGGCATTGTTTGGAACGAGAAAATAAAATCAAAGCTGACCGATTGTACGACCCAAGGTATCTCTACCATCTCAACCCCTCTATCCCCCCAAAAACAACCCCCCCCCCCCCCCCCAGGACGTAACCCAGTGGTAAAGCGTTCGCTTGATTCGCGGTTGATTCGCGGTTGGTGTAACAAAGGCCGTGGTATGTACTATCCTGTCTGTGAGATGGTGAATATAAAAGATCCCTTGTTGCTAATCGAAAAGAGTAGCCCATGAAGTGGCGACAGCAGGTTTCCTCTCTCAATATCTGTGTGGTCCTTAATCATATGTCTGACAACATATAACAGTAAATAAAATGTGTTGAGTGCGTCGTTAAATAAAACATTTCCTTCGCCCCCCACCCCCCCAACAAACCACAAAAAAAACACCAAAAAAAAACCCCCAACCTCCCCCCCCCCCCCCAACAAAAAACCCCTACAGAATAGCAATGGCGTCTAGCATATTCACAGCGGAGCCAATGTCATAGGTCAATGACATTCTTGTTTGCCAATCAAACCGGGAAGTCTTCCAGCTAGCCAATATGCGTCATAACATTTGATGAGCATACAAAACTCGATTAGCTAATAAAACAATACACAGGTTACTGAACACGTCTCATTTTTATCTTTGCAGCAATTGTTTCACTATAAATTCATTTATTCGAACATTCCTTTTTTCTCACATAGTAATAAATAAGAATCATGAGATATCCCTGTATTAAATTTCTTGGTTTTTTTCTTTGATTATTGTAAATAGTAAGATAAGACACTCTTCAGTGGAAGTAACAGATTTGTTGTATTATAGTGAATAGCACAATAGTTTTCCATACCGACATAACAGCTTTTCTTTTGACTATAGTAAATAATAAAAAAATACCCCTCTTCCGAAGTAGCAGATTATTGTTTTGACTATAGTAAAATTGAAGATGCCCCTCTACCGAAGTAGCAGATTTTATTTTGTTTTTGAGTATAGTAACTAAAAGACGATACCCCTCTATCAAAGTAGCAGATTTTCTTGTTTTTGAGTATAGTAAATAATAGAAGATACCCCTCTATTGAAGTAGCAGGTTTTCTTTTGGTTTTGAGTATAGTAAATAAAAGAAGATCCTTCCCTATCGAAATAACAGATTTGTGGGCACAGAAAGAGAGCTAAATAAACAAAGAGATATATTTTACACGGCACGGTAACTATCACTGTTGATAAGAACATCCCATTTGAGTAAAAGGCGTACTCCCAGTGTAAACACCGACGCACACAAAAGCAGAAACAGAACTGAAAGATGTCGATGTGATTTAAAAAAAAAAAAATCTATAAGATCCACGTCCAGATCAGCTCACCTGTTTACGCAACACTTCCAAACACCAGAGGTTGATACAAACCTCCAGGTAATGGTAACTGGGCCGGTAATTGATGCGGTGCAATAATTATGTAATTATGATGGGATGTTTTTTATCCTATCTTGATCGGAACTCTCTGGCGAAGTAAGAAGTTGTGTCCACGACAAGCGTGCTTGTACCGTTTTCACGCCCACCCCACTATCCTTGGCAAACAACTAAAGTGTCTGACCCGCCTGCTTAGATAAAGATTAACAGGTGTCAAAAAGAAAACCCGCTGTTGCCAAATGGGTACATTTACCAATCAGCATGTTTGTGTGCAGGCTCAACCTAATTAGAAGGAAGGAAATGTTTTATTTAACGACGCACTCAACATATTTTATTTACGGTTATATGGCGTCAGACATATGGTTAAAGGCCACACAGATATTGAGAGAGGAAACCCGCTGTCGCCACTTCATGGGCTACTCTTTTCGATTAGCAGCAAGGGATCTTTTGTATGACCATACCACAGACAAGGTCGTACATACCACGGCCTTTGATATGCCAGTCGTGGTGCACTGGCTGGAACGAGAAATAACCCAATAGGCCCACCGACGGGGATCGATCCTAGACCGATCGCGCATCGAGCGAGCGCTTTATCACTGGGCTACGTCCCGCCCCCAACCTAATTAGGAGGGGGGGGGGGGGTATAGAATAAATAGGTATAGAAAATGGGGAATTGAGAGAATACGATGAAAGCAAAATGGGTGTAGGCAAAGTGACAATGGGCAAGATGAGTGGGTTATAGACGAAATGAATAGTAGGCAAACTGGACATAAGCAAACTGGGTTGCAAACATACTGATAAGTGCCTCTTTTAATGCCTCTGAAAATACAAAACATGTGTAAACCATTTATGGATTTAAAAAATACCCACCCCCACTAATTCAGGTAACCTGAACGACAAAACCGTTATCTATTCATGATCAAACTCATATCTCTGCACAATGCAGAGTCGAATGGGCATTTGGCAAAACAGTGGTTAATTCCACGAATCTATCAAGTGTATCGCCTATAGGAGGACAGCCACTCTCGAAGAGATCCTTTACAATACATTATCCCTGCACCGCCCAGAGGACAGCCACTCTCGAAGAGATCCTTTACAATACATTATCCCTGCACCGCCCAGAGGACTGCCACTCTCGAAGAGATCCTTTACAATACATTATCCCTGCACCGCCCAGAGGACTGCCACTCCCCGACTAAATCGAAACGTACGCAGGACAAAGGCTGCTTGGAATAATAAAAACCTGTTAACATTTGTAGCTCATTTCTTTTTGTTTTGTGTAACAATGTAAAACGATGTCTTGAATTTAATGCGCGAACAATTATTTAACACTTGTGGCGAGCAAAATATCGTTCTTGCAATTTTCAGAGTTCTGTCTAGGCGACCCTACCTGTCATGGTCGTTGAAGAAGTGATCTTCTGCACACAAAAAAAAAAGAGCTACGAAAAATTAGACTTGCGTGTTTGATGGTCGAACAAAATATCTTTCTCGCAATTTTACGAATTCTGTCTAGACGAACGTACCTGTCATGGTCGTTGCAGAGAAAGTGATAGTCTGCGAACGAAAAATGGGTCACGCAAAATTAGATTTGCATGTGCGATGCGCGAACAAAACTATTGTTGTGGCAATGTAGGTCCCGTACCTGTCATGGTCGTTGAAGAGGAAGTGGTCGTCAGTGAGCTGTTTCTGCGTGTCGGCGTCCATGCCGGCCAGCGGGTGGTACTTGCCCTTGAGGTCGTCAGGCAGCGCGTCCAACGCCTCGCACGTCTTTTTCTCCATCTCCTCGCGTTGCTACAACACAAACCACGGGTGTACAACATTAAATACACTGTCATCATAATACGTAACATGAGTGTCTTATCTCAGTGAATACACTGTTCCGTCTCATCTCAGTGAATACACTGTTCCGTCTTATCTCAGTGAATACACTGTTCCGTCTTATTTCAGTGAATACACTGTTCTGTCTTAATACATGTCTATCGTATCTTAGTGAATACACTGTTTTATCTTAATACATACATATTTCATCTTAGTGAATACACTGTTTTGTCTCATCTCAGTGAATACACTGTTCTGTTTTAATACATGGCTATCTTAGCTTAGTGAATACACTGTTTTATCTTAATACATGCATATCTCATTTTAGTGAATACACTGTTTTGTCTCATCTCAGTGAATACACTGTTCTATTTTAATACATGGCTATCGTATCTTAGTGAATACACTGTTCTATCTTAATAAATGTCTATCTATCTCAATGAATACACTGTTCTGCCTTAACACGTCTCTCTTAGTTCAGTGAATACACTGTTCTGTTTCAATACATGTTTATCTTATCTCAGTGAATACACTGTTCTGTTTCAATACATGTCTATCTTATCTCAGTATATACAATGTTCTGTCTTAATACAGGTGTATCTTATATTAGTGAATACACTGTTTTCTCTCTTAGTACAATCAACAAACTGTTCTGTCTAAATACATGTCTACCTTATATTAGTGAATACACTGTTGTCTCTCTTAGTACAATCAACAAACTGTTCTGTCTTAATACATGCCTATCTTATCTCAGTGAATACATTGTTCTATTTTAATAAATACACATTTCATCTTTTATCTTAATGCATATAATCATTTCTGTTTTACTAACTACACATTTCCATCTTTTATCTTAATATATGTATATAAATATTTCAATCTTTTCGATAAATACACATTTCCATCTTCTCAATGAATACACACATCTTATTATCAATAAATACACATTAATACATATACACATTTTCATCTCAATAAATACAAATTTTTATTTTTATATTTAAACGTCTCCACCTTATTATCATAAAACATCTAAACATTACCATTTTCTCAATAAATATTGTTATCTTAAATAAACTAGTTAACTTGTCTCTATAAATAAACGTTTTCATTTTGTTTTTAGCATGTATACAATTTTATCTTGTTATCTAAATCAATAAACATTTCCATTTTAACATCTGAATAAATTAAAAATCTCAAAGCATTATCTCAATAAGGAAACGTTTTCATTTTTATTATCTAAATATAATATTTCCATCTTAATATTTAAGTCATAAACATTTCCATATTATTCAATATGTAAACGTTTCCATCTTATTATTTCAGTAAATAAATATTTCCATCTTATTATCTCAATGAATATATTTATCTTATTACCTTAACAAACAAACAATCCACGGGTTATCTCAGACATTTTCGAAGCATTATCTCAATAAATAAACATTTCCATGTCTTTGTTATCTAATTAAATAACATATCCATTGCCTGCTACACAAACTACAATATGATCTCAATTTGTTTTAGTTTACATCCCCCTACACATCTCAATAAATAAACATTTCCATCTATTTTATATAATTAAACAATATATCCATTGCCTTACGCTGCAGCTAAACAAACTACATTATTATAGCAATTTGTGTTACATCCCCTCTACCCCCACCCCAAATTATCTTAATAAACAAACATTTCCATATCTTCTTCTTGTGCTGTCATGTAAAATATATTACCCTCTCATTGATACGGCGTGTAATTCTCCAGACAGGTTTTTATACAAATCAAAAACAGATGGTGCGTATGTGCTATTAGGTTACAAAAAGCAGACATTAGTTCTGACGATGATTTACGGGCTACGACAATTTCCCTGTAAACCCGTTGAGATTTAGCTATTGCCAGAGCAGAATTCAGAAAATGTTCGACAAGGATAGTTTCATTTGCGCGTCGTTTGCGCTAATTTAGTTTTGCGGAACCCGTGTTGTTGTTTTGGGTTGGGTTTTTTGTTGGTGCATTAAATTTAGAACATCTCTGACATGATCATGACTGCTTACAAAAAATCACAAAATGGGTTACCTAAATTTGATTTTGCATTAACCAATAAACTGTTTACGCAAATTTTCAATTCTTAAGCCTTACAGGATTAAACACAAATTTACAGTAATCATTTTAACTTTTGTGTGTCATATGAACTATGTAATGATGACAACTAATCTGAATGACAAAACCGTATTCCGTGATAAAATAAAACGTTTCCCCGCACAAGGCAGAGTCAAAAGGATGTTTTCGGCAAAGTTGTGACTGCTTCCATGATTTACTATCAGATGCTCGTCCTTAGGAGGACCGCCACTCCCTAGAGGATCCGTAACAGGTTGTTTCATCTCTCGTGCACCGCCTGTATGAGGACTGCCACTCCCAAGACTAGCTTACAAAACCCAAATTAGCACATGATGGAGCTCAATGGAATATATATATATATATATATATATATATATATATATATATATATACATGTTTTGTATATATATATAGAGAGATATAGCTGTGATGGCATGCACCAATGAATCACTGTAAAAAAAAAAAAAAACGCGTTGATATCAGGTGTTCGCGCAAGGTCAGCATATCCTGCCCCACCAGTTGCATCCGTCATGAGCAATGAAAACAACTAAACTATTATTTTATTAGAAATCGCATAAGACTGAATGCAAATAGACAATCTGCAACAGAATGCTTAATAATCAAAGGACGGCAAAGAAAAAAGTTTGTTAATGTTTTGTTTTTTTAATGACACCGCTAGAGCATATAGATATATTAATCATCGGCTATTGGATGTCAAGCATTTGGTAATTTTGGCATATAGTCTTTGAGAGGAAACCCGCTATATTTTTTCATTAGTAGCAAGGGACCTTTTATATGCACCATCCCATACCACATAGCACACAGCGCAGCCTTTGATACATCTATCGTGGGGCACTGACGGGGATCGATCCCAGACTGACAGCGCATCAAGCGAGCGCTTCACCAGTGGGCTACGCCCTGACCCGCAGGCCCGTAGGAAGCTTAAAAGATTGTCAAGGCCTATCTTGACGTCACCATGCGTGTAGCATGTCAAATAATGCTCCTTCTTCATCCATTATTGTTTTTCAATAGATTCTTTTTGCTGCATTATGGGGCAGTTTGAAACACAGTTTGGTGAAATTTTAAGCCGGATTAACTACCTCATGCAGTACCGGTCCTCTCTGAGGGGACTATAGGTTTCGTTTTCGTTCTTTTTTTTTGTCTGTCAGTCTGTCTGTCCGAGCGTCTTACATATAGTTTTCCGGATATAGCTTTATCATGTACTATCACAGATCAAGTTTGATTTTCATGGCGATTTACTAATTTTTGTTTACAGAGTTATGGCCCTTGAACTTAGGAGATACGAAAAACATTTCTGCCCGGGACACATTTTCCGTACGCAGTACTCTCAGAATGCAGGGCAAATATGCCTGACTGGCCTTAACGCTTCATACGGCCTTGAATTGACACGACTTGGCATTTCATATAGCAATAACAACACACATGAAATATGTAACAATACTCGTGAAAATCAAGTTATCAGTACATAACACATTTATTTACTCTAGAAAGAGTGATCGTTACTACACAGAGCGTGTCGTGTGAACAGATAAACACGTCACGGCGCGAAACGTTGACAAATGATGCCCGATAGTTTATGTATTCTTTGTCCTGAAACAACATTTTATCGTTATTTCTGTTCTTATTGTTTTCACCCATTTTTGTTTTCATTCTCACAAACTATGTAATATTTTTAATTTATAATAACGATAACAGCTTTCATTAAAAAACAACGAACAACTGTTAATGTGATTAATGTGGAATATGGTTTCATTTGTCAACACATAGAAAAGCGTTGCACGGTTTCATGTAAGAAAGAAAGAAAGAAATGTTTTATTTAACGACGCACTCAACACATTTTATTTACGGTTATATGGCGTCAGACATATGGTTAAGGATCACACAGATTTTGAGAGGAAACCCGCTGTCGCCACTACATGGGCTACTCTTCCGATTAGCAGCAAAGGATCTTTTATTTGCGCTTCCCACAGGCAGGATAGCATAAACCATGGCCTTTGTTAAACCAGTTATGGATCACTGGTCGGTGCAAGTGGTTTACACCTACCCACTGAGCCTTGCGGAGCACTCACTCAGGGTTTGGAGTCGGTATCTGGATTAAAAATCCCATGCCTCCACTGGAATCCGAACCCAGTACCTACCAGCCTGTAGACCGATGGCCTGCCACGACGCCACCGAGGCCGGTCTAACATGTAAGAAGGCTGTTTTATCTGGGGTTTTTATTTTGTTGTTAATCTTGATAATTCCAACAATACTTCATCATTTAATAGTAATTACAAGTCGCAATTGCTGGTGCCTGACAAATACATTTTAAGGCATTACTTTTCGTATTCAGAAAAAAAGAGAGTTGCCTTTCTTATATTTCTGGGAATACCTTGTTATTAAATGAGTTTTGCGTATAGCACTGATAAAAGATTACTCAACATTTTTTAGAAATCATCTGTGACCAAAATATGTTAATATACAGAGAATGATACTTGAGTGTCGTTAGATACGATTTATCTTACGAGTTGTTTTAAAATGTATCTAACGAACGAAAGCGATTTTTATACGCTCAATGGTATCCACCGATAAATGGTATCCAAGACACGAATGCATTATTCTATTTCTTACATATCCTTAAAAACCAGGTTTTAAGCAAATGTTAACATCTTTTTCGACTAAACGTTATTTACAGCCCTTGGACTTACGCCTCGGACAGATGATACCGATGAATACTAAAATTATTCATCCATAAGTTGCTTTAAAAAACATTTAAATGCAAGTAAATTGAAAATTCCATCATATTTCTACACGTATGAGAGGCGATCTGAAATATTATTAAGTATTAGCGACCTTAACGGACATATATTTACACGTTTTATCTAAGTTAATCCAGTCTGTGCCTGTGGCCATCCTCTTGAGAATTCTGAACATTTCTTACTCCAGTGTCCAATCTATGACAGACAACGTAGACAGTTTTTAGCTTTGACGATTAACAAAATGCTGAGATGTTCAAAATGATTTAACAGTTTATAGATGCAAGCAAACGCTTTGACAATTTCTGACAACTCACTCACGCACTCACACACTCACACACTCACTCAATCACACTCACTCACTCACTCACTCACTCTCACTCACACACTCACACTCTCTCTCACTCACTCACTCACTCACTCACTCACTCACTCTCTCTCTCTCTCACACACACACAAACATCCCCAACTACCATGTTCATTACTTGTTTATCTGTCTACTTGTTGTTTTAAATCAGTTGTATTATTTTGTCTGCCAAGTAAAGGTTGTAATTGTCAAATATAGTGGGAGATCTTAATATAGGCATCGCCTGTTGGTCAATCCCCAACGTTAACACAAACGTCAGTATATATATTTTTAAATTGTCAGGTTAACTATACGTCACAGTGTTACTGATATCGATCGTGCCGTTTTTCCATTGGATGTATGGCATAGGTGACCTGGTCTTGAAATTGTTATCTCACGTATATGTGTAAACAAGTATGTGTTATCAAAAATAACGAATGATGTTTTCACCAACGGGAATGTAAGAAATAAACAGAACCACCTGCCAGTTGTTTTGCCATGCTGTTTATTGCACACGTTTATAGTGTGATGCCGAACTTGATGACACAAACAAGCAGTAATTCATTCAAGAATATTAACAGATGTAATATATGAATGCTATCAATAAACCGTGGATATGCGGAAATAAAACTTCATCCTGTCTCTTGAACAGAACTCTCCGGCAAAGTTATCTCATGGGGAAATAAAAACAAAATTCACACCCAAACCCACAACGTACCTCTTTAGTGAGAATTGGCGGGAACGCCATGCCGTCATGTGATCGACCAACGCGCACCCTGGTGGAGATGATGTATTTTCCATCGGGGTCAAGGTCTTCCAACTTAAGCTTGTCCGGATCTCCGAAGTCACAGTGTGGGTGTTTGATAGGTTTGTTTTCGGGGATCTTATGATAGTCTTTTATAACCGGGTCAAGGATATCCGCAAACGTTTTGTATGCTTCCGGGTCACAGGCGTAAATGCCAACACCGCTGTCAAGATTTTCAACCCCTGGAACAGAAGAAAGAGTCTTACATTATCAAAAATTAGCATACAATATTCTCAAAACATTTGAAACAAAGCTGTAATGTGGAATATGTATGAAATGATGTGGAATTGTTAAGCACTTAAAGGAACTGTCCTGAGTTTGCATCTTAAATGCATTGCCTGCTTTAGAATACCAGTGTCTATATAGCTAATGTGTTGGCGGTCGTGTGCTGACGTTTGTAGCAATCATTTTCCATTTTATATCGTACTATTTTTTTCTACAAACACTAGAACGACAAAAAGCACCTTGTTTAAACAAACATGATATTTTAAACAGGGAAAATATCGTTGATATGTAATGTAGGCTCCGTATGTCGTAAACATATCATATCATAATGACAGCAAACATCAATCATTATTATCATCAGTTAACATACACTAATCTTTCACCAATTTGTAAAACGTTTGTTTTGTTTAACTAGAGCACATTGATTAATTTAATCATCAGCTATTGGATGTCAAACATTTGACAATTATGACTCGTAGGCATCGGAGGAAACACGGAAATGTTTTCTGTTAGCAGCAAGGGATATTTTATATACACTTTCCCACATACAGGGAAGCACATAACACGCTCTTTGACCAGTTTGGTGCACTAGTTGGAACGCAAAAAACCTAATCAGTTTATTGGATCCACCGAGGTGGTTTGATCCTACAACGCAAGCACCTCAGGCGAGCGCTCAACCGACTGAGCGAAGTCCCGCTCTCCGTAAATTCTTATTATTATCAATTAACAACATATACTGTTCTTCCATAAATTCTTATTATCATCAATTAACAACATATACTGTTCTTCCATAAATTCTTATTATCATCAGTTAACATATACTGTTGTTCCATAAATTCTTATTATAATCAGGTGACATATAGTGTTGTTCCATAAATTCTTATTATCATCAGTTAACATAAACTGTTCTTCCATAAATTCTTATTATCATCAGTTAACATATACTGCTCTTCCATAAATGCTTATTATCATCAGTTAACATGCTTTTCTTCCATAAATACTTCTGACTCAGATTTTATCGGGGAGGGAATACACGCTATGCTATTACGGAGAATGCGGATGTTTGATGTGCGATTAAAAAATAAACAAAGCACGTGTCGTGTGAAATGTTACAGAGATCAGGATATGTTTTTCGCATCCCTCCAGCACATCGTTCATAACGTCCCGGATCGGTTTGCGTTTCATCTTCAAGTGAAATGGTATTTTTATGAAAACCAAACAAGTGAAAATTGTTTTTGCGAATGCCAGCCGGCAGTAGAAATGGTAATGCTGCCCCATGCACAGATGGCGCCAGGAATGTTCAGTATCCATGGCTCCGGAATTATTTATTTATACATTCCTGACCGTGAATTCAATCGTGTATTCAATTCAAATGAGGGGCTTGCTCTAACTTTAAATTACACTTGTTTTGGCACACGACCACGCGTCGTACACAGCTGTATAATATGATATAAATTGGGGGTTGTTATATTCAAAGTTGCAGCTGCATTGACTGTAGAATGCGGAAAGTGTCATATGGCTGAGATTTATCAATGGTGCAAGATAAAATCTATATATGTGTATAGTTTGTGCGTGCGTGCATGCGTCAGCGAGTGGCGTGTGTTCGTGTGTGTATCATGTATATATATGTGTGTATAAGAGCGAGAGAGAGAGAGAGAGAGAGAGAGAGAGAGAGAGAGAGAGAGAGAGAGAGAGAGAGAGAGAGAGAGAGAGAGAGAGAGAGAGAGACAGACAGACAGAGAGAGAGACAGACAGACAGACAGAGCGTACGCAGTGAGGGGGTATGTGTGCTTATTTATGTGTATAGTTTTTTGTGTGCTTTTTGTTTATTTGTTATATATGTCTATGTGAGACAGAGACAGAGACAGACAGACAGACAGACAGACAGACAGACAGACAGACAGACAGACAGAGAGAGAGAGAGAGAGACACACAGACAGACAGACAGACAGACAGACAAACAGAGCTGCGCGGGAGGGGGGGGGGGGGGGGTATGTGTGTTTATTTATGTGTGTGCTTTTTGTTTCTTTGCTTTTCCAGTATCCTAATGGTGTTTGTGTACAAGCCCCTGTGAACTAATTATTTAAATATAAAAGACCTAGCTTTTTATAAAACATCATTATCGTTTGAATGTCACTTTTATTACTCCCTCGTGATATGAACACTGGCTCGTTATGACAGCAGTATTCACCCTTTATGATCAGCGTATTATTTATGACAACAATAACATTCCATTGTAGCATCACTGGCAGTCCTCTATGTCAGCAATAGTAAAAATTAAAGTTTGTTTATCGACACCACTAGAGCACATTGACATCAACGGCAACTGGATGTCAAACATTTGGTCATTTTGACATATAGTCTTGGAGAGGAAACCCGGTACATTTTTCCATTAGTAGCAAGGGATCTTTTGTATGCACTATTCCACAGACAGGATAGTACATACCACGGCCTTTGATATACCAGTCGTGGTGCACAGCTGTAACGAAAAATACAGCAATAGTAGGTCTAGAAGAAAGCAATAATAGTCCTTCAGGCAATAACAGGTTCAATTTATAGGAACAAAAATAAGCTTTTTACCAATTAGATAGCTACGATAGCTTTTGTGTAGCAATAGTAGTTCTTCGTGGTAGCAATAACCGTTTATGTAGCAATAGTAGTTCTTCGTGGTAGCAATAACCGTTTATGTAGCAATAGTAGTTCTTCGTGGTAGCAATAACCGTTTATGTAGCAATAGTAGTTCTTCGTGGTAGCAATAACCGTTTATGTAGCAATAGTAGTTCTTCGTGGTAGCAATAACCGTTTATGTAGCAATAGTAGTTCTTCGTGGTAGCAAAAACCGTTTATGAATGGTAAGAACGGTGGTCTGCTGCAGTAACAATGTTAGTTTTGTGATTACTAGGAAATCAAGTGTCTATGTTAACCAACATACGGGAAAGAAAATTGGTTGTCTGGGACACAATATATATTCCGTGTGGGTACTTTAAATAATGATTTAACAATCATTGATTTATGAATTATTTATTAATCATTGACTATATCAAACATTTGATAATTCTGAAACATAGTCTTAATCGAAACCCCACTGGCAGTTTCCCCCATTAGCAGCAAGGGATTGATTGTGTGCACTTTCCCACAGACAGGACAGCACATACCACAGCACTGCATTTCATATACCTGTCGTTTAGCTCCGGTTGGGCTTCAAATACCAGAGTAATGGCACTAGGCCTAAATGTTGAAACAAGAAAGCGCGTATGTCGCAACAGCTACTGAACCGAATACAGGTATGGGATCCTTTATAGACATATTTCAAAAACGGGACAACACATACCACAGCACTGCATTTCATATACCTGTCGTTTAGCTCCGGTTGGGCTTCAAATACCAGAGTAATGGCACTAGGCCTAAATGTTGAAACAAGAAAGCGCGTATGTCGCAACAGCTACTGAACCGAATACAGGTATGGGATCCTTTATAGACATATTTCAAAAACGGGACAGCACATACCACAGCACTGCATTTCATATACCTGTCGTTTAGCTCCGGTTGGGCTTCAAATACCAGAGTAATGGCACTAGGCCTAAATGTTGAAACAAGAAAGCGCGTATGTCGCAACAGCTACTGAACCGAATACAGGTATGGGATCCTTTATAGACATATTTCAAAAACGGGACAACACATACCACAGCATATCTAGTCGCACTAGTTAGGAAGCAACAAAAAATGGCTCTACAGGTAAAAATAGATCACATACCTGAGACAAACATTCTAGCAGATTGTTTGACTTGGACTTCAATATTAAGACGACCTCAATATACAAAGCACGCCTTTCAACAGTAATTGGAACTAATTACATTTATAATAATACCGTCAACATGCAATGCAGATATTCTCTCTAGTTACAAAACAAATTAAGTTACATAAAAAACATATATCCATTAGAATTTGTTACGACAACCTGTAATAAGTGAGAAATTGCTATTTCTACAGAAACACGCTAAAAAACCCCACACTTTTTTCACAATCAATAAATGATTTCATTTTTCCTCTTTCACACCATTATGAATGACATCTCATCATGAAAACTAAGCACAAAACAAGAAAAAACCACACCAGTAGCACGACAGGCAAACGCATGATTGAATGCAACACGACTAATAGACCTAATCTGGTTTTATTAATGAGAAATGTAAATGTCAGGCGCAGTCCTCAGTCCAACGCGGTATCGTGCATACCACTGTTGGCGGCATCCATTACATTACAAACACGAAACGAAAGAAGTACGAAAACAATATTTTTAAATCATGAATAACGACGATTAGTATTTGGTATCTAACATACTGCTGTCATAACAGCTGGTCTAAATAGTAAAGAAACCGCTGCCGCCACAGGGCCGTAGCTAGTATTGTGTGTGTGTGTGTGTGGGGGGGGGGGGGGGGGGGGGGAGGACAACTGAGTAGTTAATAGTCTAAAACGCCTTAAACGTTTAAGAAGACAATTTTCTTTAAGTTTCTATAATTTTTATCCGGATTTTGCTCGAGATAGGGGGGGGGGAAGGGGGGGGGGGGGGGAGGGCAAGGGGACAGTTAGCTACGGCCCTGCGCCAAACAGACTATTGGTATAGAATAACAATACTAAGGGCATATTTTACATGTGAACTTCCCAACGGCGGCATTACAAATATTAAGGCCATTGATCTTAAGTCGTACGAGTTTGGTACACGGACAAAACATGAATGGTTCCACTGAGGGGCAGATATCTGTGTCCCCTGGCGAGGGTTTTATCATTGGGCTGACACAGGGATACGAACACAGAACTTATCTAGGTTTCGATATCTTAACCACATTGTGAACGCGAAACCATTAGCAGAAAGAAAGAAATGTTTTATTTAACGACGCACTCAACACATTTTATTTACGGTTATATGGCGTCAGACCGAAACCATTAGCAATTTAAAAATCGTATCTTTGCAAAAGCAAAAGGTAAAAAAAGACATTTTGACAATATCATGACTGTTGTCATGAGTCACCTTGAGGAGTGTTTGTCATTATAAACACTGCCACTTCCCAGGCCGGGTGACTTTTTCTAGTTCGTCTGAAAGAGGACTGCCACTCATAACATTAGTTAAACAAATCTCAGGAACCAGCGTGAGAACAAAAATATATAAAGATTTTTTTTAAATCTGATTTGCGGAAGATGGGCATATCCTACCCCACCGGAAGCACCAGCATAACGCCGAGTCCGGTTAAAGACGAGTATATCCTGTCCCACCGGCGACACCAGCATAACGCCGAGTTCGGTCTAAGACGAGTATATCCTGTCCCACCGGCGGCACCACCATAACGCCGAGTCCGGTTAAAGACGAGTATATCCTGTCCCACCGGCGACACCACCATAACGCCGAGTTCGGTCTAAGACAAGTATATCCTGTCCCACCGGCGACACCAGCATAACGCCGAGTTCAGTCTAAGACGAGTATATCCTGTCCCACCGGCGGCACCACCATAACGCCGAGTCCGGTTAAAGACGAGTATATCCTGTCCCACCGGCGACACCACCATAACGCCGAGTTCGGTCTAAGACAAGTATATCCTGTCCCACCGGCGACACCAGCATAACGCCAAGTTCGGTCTAAGACGAGTATATCCTGTCCCACCGGCGACATCACCATAACGCCGAGTTCGGTCTAAGACAAGTATATCCTGCCCCACCGGCGGCACCACCATGACGCCGAGTTCGGTTTAAGACAAGTATATCCTGCCCCACCGGCGGCACCACCATAACGCCGAGTTCGGTCTAAGACGAGTATATCCTGTCCCACCGGCGACACCACCATGACGCCGAGTTCGGTCTAAGACGAGTATATCCTGTCCCACCGGCGACACCACCATAACGCCGAGTTCGGTTTAAGACGAGTATATCCTGCCCCACCGGCGAAACCACCATAACGCCGAGTCCGGTTTAAAACAAGAACTGACACACGTCAGACGGTAATAAGACAGAATTACCAATGTGAGCTATCCAGTCAATCACAAAGAGAAAAAACAGACTGGCACCCTTCCACCAACACCGCTGGGTTACCTCACGACCGTATCTTTCCACGAGATTTAACATCTACATTAGAGGCTGGACAACGGCTACGCTGTAACAACCTGTCTAATAGGTGCATAAATCTCTACAAATATTGTATGGTAAATTAGCTGGAATTTATAGCGTATTGCTTTAGTCCTCGTAACAGCGAGCACGTTGTCACTTTGTCGTTATATCGGATTTGCCATTGTGGAGAATTTATCATAAGTTGTCTCCCTTGGCATAATGACGTATGGGAAAATACTACCTAATACTGTCGGCTTACGACAGATCGAGGATATGAAGTCATTGCGTGTCTGCTGCTAACTTCGGTCGTCAACAGTGCCCCACTTAACCTGTTACGGCATCTTTGATTAATCAATGTCGTCGTATGGAGGTATTTTCAGAATAACTGATTTTTATCGGCCTCGGTGGTGCACTAGTTAAGCCATCGGACATAAGGCTGCTGCTAGGTTATGGGTTCGCCTCCTGGTACCAACTCCAATCCAGAGTTTAACGACTCAGTGGGTAGATGTAAGACCACTGCATCAGCTTCTCTATCACTAACAACTAACCACTGCCCTGGCGAGACAGTCCAGATAGCTGAGGTGTGTGCCCAGAACAACATGCTCGAACCTTCGTTGAATATAAGCAGGAAAATAACTATACATGAAAATGATGTACTTTTGCTCCTGACCATGTTTCGTTTTACAGTTTCTAGCCGTACATTCCTTTACTTATGATTAGTTGTGACCATAGATTTGGGAGTGGGAGAAAAAAAACCTATTTCAAACAAGAATCTAAGTTCGTTTAACAAAGATACTACAATCCGCTGAAAGGACCCACTACTTTTAAATTCAAAATTGCTACACTGTTTTCTTGGGGGGGGGGGGGGGGGGGGGGGGGGGGGGGGGCGAGGGTATGGAGTTCTTTAATTAGTTCAGTGGTTAGCGCATGATTGAGGTCAGGTCATCGGAAGCGGGGTAGAAGTTGACGTTGTAGACGTATTCGTCTTGTAGGTTCCACTAGATCAAATCAATCTCCATCGTCAATAACGTTAACATGTCAAAAGAAAACAGTATATCGACCATCCTAGGCAGTACACACACAAATTATGGCCTTAAAGATATACATTTATTGAGTTTTTTTTATCAACAACCGTCAGTGTTTCAGAAAATCGAACGTGATACTTTTTTATAATAACCTCCAGTGTATAATATCAATATATATAGACTATATCACTGAATATAAACTTATTGCAAATTAATACTAGCATTTACGCAAATAGACAATATCACATATTACTATAATCAGAAATGCATTCGCGTTTACCGAGTACAATTCTAACTGTGTGCCATGGAGTTTAACACGAAGTCTCTGATATGGTACACTACAAGCTGTAGCGACACGCTATTGATTTCATATATCAGAAGCTTGTCTGCTATCATGTTGGTATTCTGTGAAGTCTCATATCAGATCTTTCTGTCACTCTGCAAACGTTCCACCAGGAGATCTCGCACGAGCCAACACCATCCCGTGTCACGGTGACCCTTCATCATCGGAACTGTCCAAAGACGATTTAGACCAGGAATCCGGACTGAGTTTGGCGTCGCCACGTATCAGGAGTGTCAGACAATAGGAAAACGTATGTAAAATATCCCTTGCTGCTTTTCTGTAGGAGTCGCCTATACGGCATCAAAGGGCCGCCTCATTCTCATTCTCTCTCTCTCTCTCTCTCTCTCTCTCTCTCTCTCTCTCTATACTCTCTCTCTCTCTATACTCTCTCTCTCTCTCTCTCTCTCTCTCTCTCTCTATACTCTCTCTCTCTCTCTCTCTCTCTCTACTCTCTCTCTATACTCTCTCTCTCTCTCTCTCTCTCTCTCTCTCTCTCTCTCTCTCTCTCTCTCTCTCTCTCTATATATACTCTCTATACTCTCTCTCTCTCTACTCTCTCTCTCTACTCTCTCTCTATACTCTCTCTCTACTCACTCTCTCTCTCTCTCTCTACTCTCTCTCTCTCTCTACTCTCTCTCTCTACTCTCATCTCTCTCTACTCTCTCTCTCTCTCTCTCCTCTCTATACTCTCTCTCTCTATACTCTCTCTCTATACTCTCTCTCTATACTCTCTCTCTCTCTCTATTCTCTCTCTATACTCTCTCTCTCTCTCTCTCTCTCTCTCTCTCTCTCTATACTCTCTCTCTCTATACTTCTCTCTCTATACTCTCTCTCTCTCTCTATACTCTCTCTCTCTATACTCTCTCTCTCTCTACTCTCTCTCCGCTCTCTCTCTCTCTATACTCTCTCTCTCTCTCCTCTCTCTCTACTCTCTCTCTCTCTACTCTCTCTCACCCTCTCTCGACTCTCTCTCTACTCTCTCTCTCTCTCTCTCTCTCTCTCTCTCTCTCTCCTCTCTCTCTCTCTCTCTCTCTCTCTCTTACTCTCTCTATCTCTAACTCTCTATCTACTCTCTATCTCTAACTCTCTCTCTCTCTCTCTCTCTCTCCTCTCTCTCTCTCTCTCTCTCTCTCTCTCTCTCCTCTCTCTCTCTCTCTCTCCTCTCTCTCTCTCTCTCTCTCTCTCTCTCTCTGTGTGTGTGTGTCTTTTTCCAGGGGGCGGGACGTAGCCCAGTGGTAAAGCGCTTGTCTGACACGCTTTCGGTCTATGTTGGCCCATTGAGCTATTTCTCGTTCCAGCCAATGCACCACGACTGGTATATCAAAGACCGTGATATGTGCTATCCTGTTTGAATTTTGTATATTGAAACGCACTGCGTGTTTAGAGAATGTGAAAATCCGAAAATTGGGAAATCAGATTGGGAAAGACATTGAAGTCGCAGACCCTAGTTTCAACCCGTAAAACGGACAGTAAGTTTAGTTAATCTACAAACCTGTAACACATTTAGATAATAAATATAAACATAATAAAACCAGTCTGTGGCGTTGAAATGGGAAATATCCTTAAAAATATAGACTATTTTGTTGTACTTTATCTATCTATCTAATAGTATACTAATGGAAAGAAATAAGGGAACACATGGAATTTTACACCAAATGTAATTAACAACTAGCATAGTAATTTCTGTATTTCATACCAAATTGTAATATGGGATTGAATATATGTAGTGTTGAATGAGCTGCCTATATGTTCCCAGTCAATTTCTGACAATATGAATTAATTTTTGATGCAGTCATTATTTCTTGTTGCTATCTGTGTGATCCTTTATTTCTTTCCATCGGTATATCTATCACTATATTAGACACCAGAAAGGCATCATTTATGTCCTGGGGGTGGTTTTGTTTAACAAATGTGTCTTTCTCTTCCGTACAGAGATTGATCACAATGTGTATTGTTGTTGGCGTGACCTACATGCATGCAATGAATGGAAAAACACGCCAACGAATCCTTTCATATCCTCACCCTAGCCCTGGAGTGAGCTATACGTCAATCCATCACTCAAGCTCACGTCACTCACACCACGCGTCAATCAGCCAGTCTGTTCAACGTGGACCTGGAGGCGAACCCCCCCCCCCCCCCAATCCCCCCTCCGACTCGTAGCCCAGTTAAACGCATAACAGTGACTAGGAACACGTGGGGTCCCAAAGCGCCAACCCTTTGACCAGTTCACGCTGTTGATCTGTACAACTCATGGCAGCATTCGCCTACATAGGGCTAAAGTGATATTCACGCCACACATAAATATGATAACTAGTTTCCCCGTGAATGCCAGCTGCCAATTGAACCGATAGACGTTATGAATATGCATCTAGCGAGCCGCCGTTGGGATGTCGTTTACCAGTTTGATTCATGGTGGTCATTAGAGTGACTAAACTGGATGTCTAGGAGATGAGGCTGGGAGATTGCTATCAGAACACTGCACTACAAAGAACGGTCATTTCGTACTGCATCTCCCAGAGTACTTCCCCTAGACACCGTCACAAGAATACAGACGAATATTTCAGATGAGACTCGGCTGTTCGTCATAATACTAGTTTATATAATTGTGTTTAGGTGAAGGCTATCATAGAATGTTTAACCAATGTGTGTGATTATAGTGGATGGGTTTGACCAGCAGGCAGAAACCTGTTACATTATGACCGGTCTGTTTCTTGTATTGGTCACCATACAGATTAATAACAGGTAATAATATTTTATGACTAACTTCACAACGTCAAAGACACACTTACACACACCAGAAAGACAGACAGACATGTAAGAAAAGTAGAAACAGACAGGAATATTCGGTCCAAATGAGAGAGAGAGAGAGAGAGAGAGAGAGAGAGAGAGAGAGAGAGAGAGAGAGAGAGAGAGAGAGAGAGAGGGAGGGAGGGAGGGGGGGAGAGGGAGAGGGAGAGGGAGAGAGAGAGACATAAGAGAAAGACAGACATAAGAGAAAGACAGATATAGGAGAAAGACACATAGGGAGATATACAGAGACAGAGAGACAAATACAGAGACAGGAGAAAGAGAATGAGGGGGAGAGACGTAGAGATGAGGAGAGATAGATAAAGAAAGAAGAAGAGGGATAGAGGGATGGTGCAGTAAATGAGAGTATTATTGAAATCTACATCATATAACTGAATTAGCGTTTCGCGTGTCTTGTGTCACTTGGTGGTCCTCTGTAACCCATACGTAATTTTATGAACGTGTTACACGAGTGCCCCAACAAACAATACGTGAACTCTCCCACATATCATTTGATGAAGTGAAGGCTACACGAATAACCGAACACCTAGACATTAGGTAACAGCTGAGTGATAACCCAAGCCTTGGGACGGTATCCGTATTCCAATAATGACGAAATTACTCAATCTGTACTGGAGAGAAGGTGAAAAATTCACGTTAAACAGCTCTGAGAGTTAGTTGGTAGCTGATGCAGTGTTAGAGCTAGGTTAGAGCTGGGGTAGAGCTGGGGTAGATTATGACAGCCCAAGTAAAAAAAAAAAAAAAAAATATCGACAAGGATTCAGCTGCAAACACGCCTCTTCGTGTCTGATGGCTGGGCGGAACATTATCCGGTGGTAAAGTGCTCTGTCTAGGATTGATCCCCGTCGGCAGGCCCATTGAGCTATTTCTCGTTTCAGCCAGTGCACCACGGCTGGTATATCAAAGACCATGGTATGTGCTATCCTGTCTGTGGGCTCGTACATATAAAATATCCCTTACTACTAATGGAAAAATGTAGCGGGTTTCCTCTCTAAGACTATAATAAACAATATTATGTTTTAAAATTACCAAATGTTTGATAGTCAATAGCCGATGATTAATATATCAATTTGCTCCAGTGGCGTCGTTGAACAAAACAAACTAACTTTCAAGCCTAATGCAAAATACAACCAGCTGCAGTTTTATAATGTGTCGTTATGTGATACCACTTAATTCGTCTCTCAGCTATTTTTAAAACATGCTTTTTATTAAGAGAAATTTCACAAATTCCGCTTTTTCAAATCTCATATTCTCATCAAAGAGTACTGGGGGCACTGGTTAGAATGGGAAAAACCCAATCAGAAAAATGTATTCACCGTGTGGCTTCGATCCTATGACCTCAGCATATAAGGCAAGTGTTCTACCGTCTGAGTTAGATTCCCCCAACCCCAGGATGCGGAGGAACTGTATCTTTAATATTCCTGCTGTTACGATTAGTTCACTACATGATCATTTCAGGTTTGTCGGTTTCCGTTTTATGTTTCCCTATATCTTATGCTGCAAGTCATTTTAAGTCGCAGAACCTAATTTCAACTCATGGAAATGAACGCTAAGCTTGGTTAACCTACAACCCTGTAACACATTTGTATAAAGTTACAATAGATCGAAACAATAGCAGGGCCGTAGCTAGCTGGGGGCAAGGCGGACAGTTGCCGGAAAAAAATACAGAAACTTAAGGAAATTATCTTCTTAACCCTTTAAGGAGTTTTAGACTATTAACTACTCAGTTGCCGCCCCCCCCCCCCCCCCCCCCCCCCCCAACAAAAAAAATCCTAGCTACAGCCCTGATGAGTCTATAACGTTGGAACTGGGAAATTCCCTTAAAAATAGACAAGAGCTTATCTCCATAACCGTTACTTCTCAGAGGTATATGCGTTTTTAAAAATACCAAACATAAAATGCATTTCGTGGTATAAGAAACACCAGGATGACCAGAAACACTAAGGATGTTCGGAAAGGGATAATCTAAACAATAAAATTAAAGTACATGTAATGTCTAATTCTGAATTCTGAAAAATATGAGGTAGTGTTTTAAAAACGAGTGTCTGTCACTAAGTATTTCTGTACACTCTCACCACAAAGACATACCAGTTCTTACAAATAATTCCCAAATTAAGGTAAGAGGACACCAACCAATTAAACCGAAGATAAAGTAGATTGCACATACGTAGGTGGACAGGTGGTGATTTCTGAAGACTGATGCGAGACCTCTTTCAAAGAATTGCTCTCGGGGCTATACAGTTTGAACGATAGCATCCCAGTTAATGTTTTCGAAAATAAACCCCAAGACAAGCGGGCCGACATTTCCATTAATAACTTTAACAGATGCGCGGCGTTCATCGGGCTAAGTTCCATAAGCCGCCCCTTGAACCGAGCCGATAGATAGGTCCACTTCTATCAACGTAGACGAGTAACACAGGAATAGTCAGACCCACTCATAGCCAAGTATACACGAAATACAGGTCCGTCGGACGTCCTTAATGCTTCTATATAAAAAAACATTCGTCTATAAACTGCGTCAATACTCTCATAACTTTTCTTTACCATTTTAAAAAAATTTAATAAAGAAGTTTCTCAACAAATTGTCATCAAATTATCTGTGGCGTGTGTTGGTGTGTGTGTGGGGGGGGGGGGGGGGGGGGGCACGGGTCCTGTATTAAATTTTATAAAATCATACATACAAACATACTGGTTATATTTCCTTGAACTACATAGTGTGGGTTGCCCCCCCCCCCCCCCCAAATATGGGTTGCCCCCATCTAAAATTATATAGAGTAAATCACATTTTTAATACACAGGTGAAAAAAGAAAAATGTTTTATTTAAAGACGCCATCAACACATTGTATTTACGGTTATATGGCGTCAGACATATGGTTAAGGACCACACAGATTTTGAGAGGAAACCCGCTGTCGCCACTACATGAGCTACTCTTTCCGATTAGCAGCATGGACTCTTTTATTTGCGCTTCCCACAGGCAGGATAGCACAAACCATGGCCTTTGTTGAACCAGTTATGGATCACTTGTCGGTGCAAGTGGTTTACACCTACCCATTGAGCCTTGCGGAGCACTCACTCAGGGTTTGGAGTCAGTATCTGGATTAAAAATCCCATGCCTCAACTGGGATCCGAACCCAGTACCTACCAGCCTGTAGACCGATGACCTAACCACGACGCCACCGAGGCCGGTAAATATAATAGAGGTGAAGACAAAATGCTGACTAGCCAAAGTTAAAGCCTCACTAAAGTTAGAACTGCGCGTGCGTTACCTTTGCTGTTCCATCGGTTGCCTTCACACTCTATATATATATATTTAACCAGTGCAGTTTGACTTTTTTATATACTGTAATCTATTACACATTTTTTTGGAGTTGTTATGTTTTTAAAACGTAATACTAATACATGTAATATGTTTTTATATGAATTTTAAATTTATATTTATTATATTCTATTTTGAGCTACATGCTAATTCATCAGTTTCCTTTTGACACTGACATTCATCAGTTTCCTTTTGACACAAACAGGACTATATTGAAAATATATCAATTGATTTATTTGGTTGTAATCTTTTATAGGCGTTTAGTTAAAAATATAATGCTTATATTTGAAAGCACAAGCTGATAAATAATTTTGGCGGAAAGCCGTAATTATGCAACTTTGAGATTGCATCTTAATTTTCAGCTATTTGATGCTTTCTTTTACACTTGGTCTAATTGAATGAGTAGTACCATTAAGCTACATCCTCGCACATTCCACTCCTGCACGAATTTTCGGAACACGAAAATAATATTATTGGTTATGACGCTTCACTGCCAAAAATCGCAACGGTCGGCTTAACCTTGTTGCTTTAACAAACATATCTCGTATTCCGACCTCGGCAATAATATTGTGATATAAAAGTAGTAAATGAAATACGAGTATCCCCAAAAGACAGCGTACATCCGCCATTGTTCGATTTCGTCAGTTTCCCGATTGTCGTAATGGATTTTGAAACCCACACTGCTTAACTGTCAAATAAATAATCAGCGACGGAGAGATTTTTTCCTTATTGTTTTCTTAATGCATCCGAGCAGAATGTAGCCAGCTAGTCTGATATATCTGCCACCAAACTGGACTTGACGTCGGATTCTCTTCTCTGTATTGAATGTGCAGTTGCCGAGAACAAGTTCTCCACGTCGCATTTATGGGCTATTTATCACGCGAGCTCACAGTTTTGCATTGACCAAGTGGTAAGTTAGTATTCCACTAGCTAACGATCACGAATCTTTTTTGTGTCGCCATTAATTTTCTGAAATTTCCGAAAATTTCCGAACAGACAAGAAGTTAATCTGATTGGAAAACGGCGAGTTTGCATGGTAATGATATGTAAAACTGGCGTAGGAAGCGGGGAAGCGGAGGGGGGGGGGGGGGGGGGGGGGAGGGGGGGGAGATGTGCCCCCTCTTTTCGGATATTTTGCTTTATATTTGCTTTATAATAGTGTAAAAGTGTGTAAATATAAAAGTGTGCCGCCCCCCCCCCCCCCCTTTTGGCACCTTCCTACGCCACTGTGTACTATTAACACTAACAAGATGTAACCTGTGCTTAACTTGGGAAACTGAACATGAGGTGTGGTGGCTATACACTGGGCTTTCCCAACAAAGTACAACAGCCGTGCAAATAGCCAGCCCTCACAAGCCGATACTATACACACGGTCTTCGTGTAAATAGCCACATCTATGTTCATTGGTCATTCTAGCCAGTGCTAAAACAAACTGGTGCAACAAAGGCTGTAGTATGTACTATCCTATCTGTGGGATGTTGCGTATAAAAGATCTGTTGCTGCTAATCGGATCGAGTAGCCCCCATTGGTTGGCGGCAGCGGGTTTCCTCTCAATATCTGTGTGGTCCTTAACCACATGTCTGACGCCATACAACCTTAATTAAAATATGTCAAGTGTGTCGTCAAATAAAACATTCGTCCATTCCTTCTATTATGACAATAAGTAAACCTTGATAGAGACCTTGCAGGGGCGTAGCGTGATCTGGACCTGGCGGGGGGGGGGGGGGGGGGGGGGGGGGGGGTTCAAATATAAACCAAGTGGACCTTTTTCTATTTTGTTTTTGCACCACCAGAAACTCCATATGTCATATGTATAAACCTGTATGTTTTAGTTCTGAAAGCGGACCATTTGCTTCAGCGGGGGGGGGGGGGGGGGGGTGGGGGGGGGGGGTGGGGGGTCTCTCTCGTCCGAACCCCCCTAGCCTACGCCCCTGCCTTGTGAACTTGTGTAACAGAATCGAGCAAATGAACAGTGTAACCCATATACGTTACAGCAACACAGTAAGGATTGTTGAATTAACGACACCATTGCACTTTAAAAAAAATATATATTAATATGACACTTGGTCTAGTATGCTAGAAAAGAAACCCGCTTCTGCCACGTATACAAGACTCATTCTCACCAGCAACAAGATACTAAGACTGTCAAAAATGACCATATGTTTGATATCCAATAGCTGATTAATAAATCAATGTGATCTAGTGGTGTCATTAAACAAAACAAACTTCTTTTCCCAACTAATGTCCAACGCCCGATATATATATATATATATATATATATATATATATATATATATATATATATATACACACACACATTTTTTTATATATATAAAGCCGTGGTACGTGCTGCCTGTCTGGAGAAGTGCATATAAAAGATCCCTTGCTAATGGGAAAATGTAGCGGGTTTCTTAAAGACTAAGTATTAACAAATGTTTCTCATCCAATCAGGCGCGGCAGAAGCAAGTAGACATTGAGAGAGGGGATCATTGATATAGAGGGCACAAAACAAAGTTTCTAGGGGGTTCGAGGGTATGCTCCCCCGTAAAATTTCGAAAACTAGATGTCCTGAAATGCAATTTCCTCTATATGATTATACAAGTAAAATTCATCTCTGCCTTAAGATTTACTACCATTCTTGTTTTGTTTTTTTTGTGCTCTAGTGTGACGTAAAACGAAATAAGTAAACAAAACTTTGTTTAACTGAAAACTAAAGAACGATTTTTTTTATCCGCCTGGTGCTAGCGCAAGGCAATTTTGGTGTAAACCATTTTGAGTTCTTTCAATACATTTAGGACATAATATACATGGCTGTATCGGCTTCCAAGAAAAGAAATGGGTTACCTGAAATATTTTTGGTATAAATCATTTATGAGTTTAGCAAACATTCAGATATCGTAGACCTGCTGGTTGGAACTGGAAATAATATAATATAAACGGATTTATAAACGGATAGTTATAATATAATTATATTATTCCGCATCCAAAATAAGCACACACATACACAAACACACAAAAATCCCCACCCCGAATTCCACAAAAGAGTGGAGACGGAACACATTGGACTCTTGCATATTTAGTTGTAATCAATTCACACTTTTTCATCGTCAGTGTAATAGAGCTAGCTGACAGGCGCGATCGAAAAACACAACAGTATTTTCTTTTGATTGTTTGTTGTCATCCTGGGCGTTGCTAGAGTAAACATCCGATAAACTGTTGGAATGACGTCATTAGATTGATATTAAATACATCACGACTTATGTGTTATGTGTAGAATCTGCTCTAGTGTCGATTGATTCCATGCTAAAATGTATTAGTTCCATTATTAAAAGGTAATATCGCCAAACTGGGCATGAATCTTGCGTCATGAAGCGTCATATATACAGTTCCATTAAACATATGATTATTAGTAAAAGAAAGGGTTGGGGTTTTTTCTTCTTTTTTTTTCTTTTTTTGTTTAAAAAAAAGAAAAAAGATGTCCATATGGGTAAAACTTGACAGACATTAATGCATGCAAGAACGATAAATCTGGTAACAACAGTTTAAATGTTAGTTTGTTTTGTTTAACGACACCACTAGAGCACATTGATTAATTAATCATCTGCTGTCAGATGTCAAACATTTGGTAATTCTAACACATAGTCATCATAGGAAACCCGCTATATATTTTTTTCTAATTCAGAAAGAGACCTTTTATATGCACTTTCCCACAACCAGGTAAACACATACCACGGCATTTGAACAGCTGTGGTGCACTGGTTGTCACGAGAAAAAACCCAGTCAGTTGAATGGATCTACCAAGGTTTTTCGATCCTGCGACGCAAGTTCCTCAAGCGAGCACTCAACCAACTGAGCTAAATCCCCCCCCCCCCTCCCCCCCCCGGTAACAACAGCTGCGTAATACTATATTAAATATAATAATCAATCAACTAAACAATGGGCTTGTACTAAGATTAAACAAAGGATCTGCAGTTGGACAGATTCGGGACTGAAAAATAAAGTGACAAAACATGCAACCCCATAAGCATGTACATACTGCACGACTATTACTGGTCAACAACATTGCCAACAACAACACCACTTTCTTCCATCGATTGGTAGATACGTAACTATTTTTTTAAATCTCTACCTATCACTGAAGGTATTTTTAAGAAAAAATAAGAAATGAACAACAACAAGAGAAAAAGAAACAAAAATAAACAAAAAATAACCACCCCAATGAAACAAACAAGGCAAAATACATGTCTTTCATATGTAAAGAACCATTGAAAGAGATTCATCAGTGTTTCGTTTCCTAGCAACGAATATCAATATCGGTTAGTTTTCAACGTAATTTGCAGAAGTGACTGCTTGTCACGTGTAAGGAAAAACACTAAGGTTATATGATATGACAACATATGTTACTTACTAAAAAAACATTTAAAGGCACACTCACTTACATTTTATCTTAGAATTTAGTCTTTTAAAAAACATGTATGATTCGTACCCCGCAAAAAACTTCAAGATTTAGAATCTTATCTGAAATTGTATCTGTGTGCGAGAATATCTAAAGGTAATGTGTACCATCTTTCCTTCACTTCGTTAGGTGCAAAACACAACTTTACAACATGACGACACAAACTACCTCAATGAGAGTATCAAATACAAGGAAAGTAAATGATTAAGTATGCTTGTGAATACAATATTCTACTTATTGGTAGAAAAAGTATATTGTTCCGCTTCAAGTCATGGGTCAATTATAATCAGGCAGGAGGAAAAGAAAGAAGAGTTCTTTAAAATGATGGGACGAATGTTTGATTTCTTTAGATCTGCCGATGGGTTCGACTCTACGACTTAAGCATTTTAGCGGAACGCTCTGCCGACTAGCTAAATCCCGTCCCCATATACAACCATGAAAGTTAACGCTTGTTTTGATTAACGACACGACTAGAGCGCATTAATTTATCAATAATAGGCTACTGAATGTCAAACATTTGGTATTTTGTTAGAGTGTTAGAGAAATTCCGCTACATTTTTCCATTTAGTAGCAAGATATCTTTTATACACACTTTCCTACTGACAGAAGAGCACACACCACGGCCTTTTATAAACCAATCACAGAATGGGTCCACTGAGGTGAATGTATTGACCAATGCGAGCACGATACAAGACTATTTCATCCTTCCTGGATTGACAGAATAAAGCTTGTTCGCAACCGCGCCGATTCAATCATCTTGCCAAGTTGAAAAGATATATTGGTTAATTTTATATTTAAAATCAGTATATGGCAAATCCAGTGCAGATTTTGCAACTGAATCTGTCTTTTCATTAGCCCTGATGCCAATATGTCTGGGCACTCAACAAAATAAAATATCTTTATTGGCAATGGATAAAAAGACAGACTTTCGAATCTCCATCCATGTTTGGAGACATAAAAGTGAATCTGTGAAAATAATATATTTGGATGTTATTTTCTTCTAGGTCTTTAATGATTGCCACAATTTCAGCAGTAAAGATTGGTGTCGAGTATGAGAATCTCATGGACATTATTGTGTCTGATGGGGGAAAAAAAACCCAAAAAACTGCAGCAGAACTTCAGTCCCGTGATCAGAGCTGTCCGTATAAACAGGAATGTAATCACAGTACTTGTCTAGAATGTCCATGAAATGTTTATATATAACACCATATGTACGGTCTTGTTATCAGATGTGGGTAGGTACAGCCCATATGGAAGCATTCATGGTTGATACTTTAGAAAAGCTTACAGGTCCATTTGATATGTCTGGGAGCTCTACTGCGTAAATAACGGCGGGTAGGAAAAATCACACTCCCTGTCGTCAACGTATTTCTGATATTCTGAATTGTGTTTCATTAGATAGCGTGTTTTTGTTGAAAAAACAAAACAAATTGCTGTCCTGTGTTTGGTGCCATTGTTAGATGTGCCCAAATGAGTATTTTTAACGACTAAAAAAACAAATCAATTGATTGATTTGTTTAATGATTTATTAATCATGTCACCATGGCAACAAACTCTTGACTCTACACAGTTATCGAACCGAGCCAAATAACCACGATATCAAAACGTAGTACCCTATTTTTCTTATAATGCAACCCCTTTCAAGTTATATTTTTGTAATATGTTTCAGTCAATAGCGGAAAAGAAACTATTAGTTTTATCGTATTGAAACTACTACCGGTAGTCGGACAAAAGCTGGTGCCCGAAAGCAACTTGGGAATGGCATAGCCAGCCTAAAAGTTATGTTCCCAAATTTTAAATAAATACTTTGATTATATTTCAAAGTCTGTTGTGTCACATTACAATTTTTGTACCTTTTCCTGTGAAAATAAACTCAAGTTTATGGATGACCTGAAAAAAGATCTACATCACTGACTGCTAGTGACTGTGGCGTCAGACGTTGTTCCGGTGTAAACATTCTTTGCTGGAAGCTACTTGCTGTTTTGTTTCAAAATGTTTAATTAAAAAACTGGCTGGTTCCGAATGGGAGCGAATAATAGAAAATTGAAAACTTAGAGGTAATTTGATGTTGCAGGAAGTGTAAATGTTATATTTATTTATGAAATTGAACAATTATTGCTGTAAATGGATGTTTGAAAAATGAGAAAAAAACCCTATCTACCTCAAAATTGAACAAACATCCGTCATGCGCACAACTCATTTCCTAGTGACGTGATAACACTTCGAATTATCAGATCAACAGGAAGCATGGTTGCATGATAAAGCTGTTTCGCAGTAATGTCAGTATGAATAAATGTTGTAATCCAGATTCGGGCACTTTTGTTTAATTCGGGCAAAATTTAGCCTGCCCCCCACCCCACCCCAATAAAAATGGGAGCCTGTACGCCTATGTTTAAGCATTGTAAAATATGTGTAGTTACACATGTGTAAGACATAAACAGGCTTTGTAAAATGTACGAAGCCTGTTTTTCTTTAAGCGCAGGTATTTAAGCATTGTAAATGTATAGTTACACATGTGTAAGACATAAACAGGTGTTTAAGCATTGTAAATGTATAGTTACTCTTGTAACACGAACAAGCTTCGTAAAATTTAAATTTAATTTACGAAGCCCGTTTTTCTTAAACACATGTTTTAAGCATTGTAAATGTATGTATACTACTCAAAAGAATTTAAGGGTCAGACGATATTTTCGACATTATTTTCTGAATGTCAGTTATATTAGCTAGACCATAATGTCACGCATGGTATTGTTCCATTTTGACGAAAGTGGGTCTAAGCAACCCATAAATGAATTAAAATCCACTGTCAATGACACTGTCGACTAGTTCTAATGGCGAAAATATGCTTACATTTGCACGTAAATTAGAGCGAAAGCGAAAGGTCTGCTAAGTGCCCATAACTTGCTTTTTCACAAAGCGCTTCATTTACACGCTTTGCATGTGTATTCCATGTTCCCAATGCTGAATTTCCGTATAATTGGAGCGTGCGTTCGTGTACGGTGCACACTCCAAATTCGACAATGGTACGACTTCAACTGACTATCGAAGATCGAGGAAGGGCTATTGCTTGGCTTCAGGATGTCAATACGCAAAGAAATGTTGCTCTGAGACTTGGTGTCAGTCAGAGTGTCGTTGGCCGACTGTGGCAACGGTACCAAGCAACGAATTTTGTTCGAAATTGTCCACGTTCGGGAAGACCCCGAAGCACTACAAATAGAGAGGACCGCTACATCACCAATATGGCTCTACGTCAACGCACAACCACTGCACGCCGATTACGTGACAATCTGCGGACTGCGACTGGAACTCGAGTGTCTGATCAAACCATACGCAATCGTCTGAGAGCCAATAATCTACGCTGCCGTCGCCAGGCTGTTCGACCACCACTCCTACCACGTCACAGAACGGCCAGACGTCACTGGTGCACGCTTCATTTGCAGTGGCAACGTGTTCAGTGGGGTCAAGTGATGTTCAGTGGGGTCGAGTGATGTTCACTGATGAGTCCAGGTTTAGTCTCCAGTTCAACGACGGTCGGGTTCGTGTCTACAGACGTCCTGGGGAGCGCTTCGCTGACGTTAACGTTAGACAACGTCACCGGTTCGATGGTGGCAGCGTCATTGTGTGGGGCGGCATCTCTATCCACAACAGGACCCCCCTCTATGTGGTGGATGGCAATCTGAATGGAATCCGCTATCTGAATGAGATTATCCGGCCGTTGGTTCTCCGAGGCCTTCAGCAGATTGGCGGCGGGGCATTTCTGCAGGATGACAATGCCAGACCCCACCGCGCCAGGGTGGTAACGGACTTTCTCAGACAACAAGGTATCGCCAGGATGGATTGGCCAGCATATTCGCCTGACTTGGCCCCAATAGAGCACGCCTGGGACGAATTAGGCAGGAGAGTTCGGGATAACCATGCCCCTCCGGCCAACCTTCATGATCTGGGTCAACTTCTTATGGCAGAGTGGCAGGCCATTCCCCAAGAGTTCTTCAGACGTCTGATCAACAGCATGAGGCAACGATGTGTCGAGTGTATTCGCGCCAGGGGTGGATTCACACACTATTAAACGAATGTTCTAATGTGTAAAATCCATGTTTGACAACCTTCAACTTGACAGCATGTCATGTGACTTTCTTGTATACAGTGACGTTTATTTGTGGTTTTTTGTAAATATGAAACAATAAAAAATTTGGTGTAGTTTACATCATCAATCTAATACACTCTGAAACTTATTTGGTTATAAATTTTTGACCCTTAAATTCTTTTGAGTAGTATAGTTACACGCTTGTAAAACATAAACCAGCTTTGTAAAATTTACGATGTCCGTTTTTCTTAAAGTCAGTAGTCACACGTTAGTAAGACAAAACAACAACAACAACACAAAAACCTCCACAAACAAACAACAAAAAAAGACACACACAAAAAAAAAAAAAAAAAAAAAAAAAAATAATAATAATAAATAAATAAATAAATCAGGCTTCTAAATTAGGCCCAATGGGTCTACTATGGTGGTCGGAACACAAGTTATACAAAAACCGTGTGAGGAGACTCTTTAAAAAACTACTGAAGGCGCCGGATCTATTCCTGTATTGCTGTAAAGTGCTGGGATAAGCTCTGACGATTTTGTCGTGGGTTTTTTTTTTCTTCAGGAAGCCGGGTCATGTTTCAGTTGCTACCGACTCGGCACATGAGCCAAATAGTTTCGCCGCGATGATACATTTTTATAACTCCCATGTTGTCAGGCAACGACAAACAAAACATCGCAGTGATCCAGTAAAAACGGGCCAGGCCAGACAAACGAGGCAAGTCGGTCGTATCTTTGGTTTCGGAACCGCGCAATATGATCCGTTTCAACAATTCCCCGGGCGTTACGTCATCGCTACAATTTTCCATACCATAGAGTTCAGTGGATATGTGCTATTAACTTCTATCTGATGCTCATCACGTGGCTGGGATACCAGCGGTCGCATACGTCATAGCCACTTTGAAATTCAGTACGTGACATGAACTAAAACGAAACGCATTCATGGTTGGACTATACTAAATAGAACCCCACTGGCGACAATGTGGTAGTAAAAAATACTATGTACATTATATCCATAGGCGTACGTGCTCCCGTTTTTGTAGGGGCGCAGGCTGATTTTTGCCTGAATTAAACGAAAATGCCCGAATCTGGATAACAATTTTTATTCGATTTAGCCTTACTGCCAAGCAGCTATATAGGGTTGCAAACGAATCACTACGCAGTTTTACATGGATTACCACAAGTAATATTGTGGAAAGAATGATGGAAATACATAGTAAAAAGGTTTCAGGCAGGCTCATTTTGCCCCAATATCTTTTTTTTTTTGCTCCAATTTGAGGATTTACTTCAACATTTGCGCCCATAGGCGTACGGGCTCCCATTTTTGTAGGGAGGCAGGTTGGAGTTTGCCCAAATTAAACGAAAATATAACATTTATTCATATAAGCATTACTACCAAGCAGCTATATAGGGTTGCAAACGAACCACTACGCATTGATACACGGAGTACAACTAATTTTGAGGGTAGAATAATGAAAATACATGGTAAAAAGGTCTCAAGTTAACAGATTTTGCCCGAATATCTGTATAATTTTTGCCCGAATTCGAGATTTTGCTCCAACACCCCTTTCTCGTACGCTTATGGTTGCGCCCACCCCACACCACAATTTTTTTATTATATAAATTTTTGCGTAGGAGCATGACTCGACCCCCATAGAAACTTCGCTCGCAACAGTCTAGACCCCCCCTGCATTGTAAGATGCTTCCGACTAATAATATATTTCTACGATTAAACTTACATATTAAATATATTTTCTTGTTTAGAATATCAGTGTCTGTATATTCAATATGTTTCAGGTCGTCTTAATATTTGTCAGAAGCCCAAACAGGATTTTGTCTTCAAATAATTTTGTACGTACGAAAAAAAATATTTTAGAAAATAAAATGAAATTTAACCTAGTACAAATATTAGAACGATCAGAAACACGTTTAATATACAGCCACTAATATTTTATGTAGAACAATATATTTGATATGTAATTACAATCGTTAAAAAGTCTCTGTTAGTCGATAACATCTTTAAAATTGTTGCAAACTCAGGAATGTCCCTTTAATAAACAAAAAATTATAAAAATGCCGAATATATCTACTAACCCTTTATTACTTCTGTTGAGTATATTTACTGACAGGGATCTACACATGATGATGAAGTCGAGCATAAAGCGTTCATCGTTTCCCGCTTCACGTAGGATTAACTGAAGCAGAATATCAGATCTCAGGACATCGTGTTGGTGTTCACGTAATTAATGTCAACTTGTACTTTCTCTTCGCAGTTTTTTATTCTTTAACATGGAACGCAGAGCGGTTAAATATTAATGCTTTAATTTGCTCTATCAGAAATGACGTCACGTTTAGCAAAAACTGCACAGCCTTTACATGTAAAAACTGTTATCACAGATTTAGGACCGCGTCTGTACCAAATTAACAAATGTTTGACATCCAATAGCCGATTATTAATAAGAAAAGAAAGAAATGTTTTATTTAACGACGCACTCAACACATTTTATTTACGGTTATATGGCGTCAGACATATGGTTACGGAAACCCGCTGTCGCCACTACATGGGCTACTCTTTCCGATTAGCAGCAAGGGATCTTTTATTTGCACTTCCCACAGGCAGGGTAGCACAAACCATGGCATTTGTTGAACCAGTTATGGATCACTGGTCGGTGCAAGTGGTTTACACCTACCCATTGAGCCTTGCGGAGTACTCACTCAGGGTTTGGAATCGGTATCTGGCCTAACCACGACGCCACCGAGGCCGGTTAAATTATTAATAAATCAATGTGCTCTAGCGGTATGTTGTTAAACAAAGCAAACTTTTAACTTTCTATCTTGTATTTAGATGGACACGTGTTAACAAACCAAACAAACAATGTTGCTTATATTACATCATAATGACAAGGAAAATTAGGGAGTATCAACGAACGTTAAGTAATTTTAGAAGGGGTGTTGTTACTTGGGGGTGGGGGTATAAAAGTGTCAAATTTTGCGTGAAGTAATTGTCGAACAGCCCCAAACACAAAGCAGTGGAGTGCTAGTACTCCCTAGATCGGAGTACTACAATGAATACTTTTATGTAAGAGTGAAACCAAAGGATATTGAAGAATGACGTGTAACCCAAGCTGCGGATGCAGGTACTTTTTGTTGTTGTTGTTGTTGTTGTTTGCAGGGGGTGGGGGTATCTACATGAAACTTCTTAAACTAAAGTTTATTATGGTTCATGCACTTTAAAATAAGCGGGAAAACATTTGTTTCGTAGTGAGCGGGGTGTGTGTGTGTGTGTGTGTGTGTGGGGGGGGGGGGGTCCAGATCCCTTGACCCCCCCCACCCCATGATCCGCGCCTGTGTAAAATTAAGAAACGTAATGTAAAACGTCTATTCTATTCTAGGGCGGGACGTAATCCAGTGGTAAAAGCGCTCGCCTGATGCGCGGTCGGTCTAGGATCGATCCCCGTCAATGGGCCAAATGGGTTATTTCTCTTTCTGGCCAATGCACCACGACTGGTATATCAAAGGCCGTGGTATGTGCTATCATGTCTGTAGGTTGGTGCATATAAAATATTCCTTGCTACTAATGAAACAAATGTAACAGGTTTCCTCTCTAAGACTATATGTCAAAATTATCAAATGGCTGACATCCAATAGTCGATGATTAATAAATCAATGTGCTCTAGTGGTGTCGTTACACAAAACAAACTTTAAAATAAACGGGAAAACGTGTCGTAGTGACCGGGGGGGGGGGTGGGGGGTCCACATCCCTCGACCCCCCATTTGATCCGTGCCTGTATAAAAGTAATAGACGTAATGTAAAACACATATTCCATTCCATTCCATTAGAGATATTGCACCTTTAACTGTTTATCATGCTGTACCACACACACAGTTCTTCTACAGTTGGCATATTACAGGGGAAGATCCCTCGACCCTCACCCCTACCCACCCCTTGATCCGAGCCTGTTTTAAAGTAAGACGCATAATGTAAAACATCTCTCCTCTTCTATTTGAGATATTACACCTTTAACTGTTTATCGCGCTAAAACACACCGAGAAGTTCCTGACCAGTTGACATGTTACAGGGAAAGACAGTCCTCCGTCGTGATGTTAGACGTCTCACACCTCGTCTGCGCATCCCAGCAGTCACTGGGCGACCCGACCAGGATGTCAGGCCCTTGCACCCAGCGCACCGACAATCACTTGCAGGATGCTAAACAAAAAACTAGTGCTCTTTCCTGCAACCTTGGCTCAAAAGATTTAGCAAGCGAATGTCAGTTATGTCTTTGGCTGGCGAGCCGACAGGACGTCCAAGGAGCGAGTCTCGACCTCAAGCAGACGACATCTAGTGATGATAAATCGATGTGGAGCTGTGGCTTTCGCAGAAATATTTATCGATAGTTTTGACTGTCACACATTAAAATAACGACCATAACATGTGTTTTATAAAACGGAACAGGCACCACACACACCGATTTACCGTGTCGTTATTAGCTGTTGCCTCTTAATAGAGTGGTTTAGGAAATAACTTCTTTTTTGTTGTTTTTTTTAAATTCAAAATTTTCATTGAGGATTACAGTTAAATTGACCTTTGCAGTATTTAAATAATCCAGTGTTTGGACATATTATTACCAAGTAAGAGCATTAGCAAGTATGGTACACTGTCATATTGAAATGGGTACATAATACTCAAATGTGATGTTGAGCACTTTGCTTTATAGGTGGATAATTCTCATTCCAGCTAGTACACCACGACTGGTATATCAAATGCCTTGACATGTGCTATCCTGTCTGTAGGTTGGTGGACATAATAGATACTTTGTTACCAATGGAAAAATGAAGCGGGTTTCCTCTCGAAGACTATACGACAAAATTACCAAATGTTTGACATCTAATAGCCGATGATTAAGAAATCAGTGTAAAACAAAACAAAATTATGGGTGGATAACTCAAACTTTTGTGGTCAACCTATATTGATTTGTTTTTATTTTCGTGAAACTAATACCAAATGACTGTAGATTGAAGACGTTGTCACTGATTCCATGCAATACTAGTGTCACTAGTTTATTCTGAGGCAATGTTTGCACTGAAATGCATATTAAACTAAATGGTGGTGTGTAACCTTCATTATAGACTCGATGATTTAACGACGTTTTCCTCAAATCAACCGCATCTATAGTTTGCATGAAAATGGAACCAATGAATTTGCATGTAACACCATAATTAATTAATGTTAAAACTAACATGAAACACATTATTAACTTTTAAACCTATACCAACTCCCAAAATATTTAAATTAATGTAAATAAAAACGTTTCTTGACAAATTACCATTAAATTGTATAGATTAAATCTTATTTTTAATGCAGGGGTGAAAAAAGAGAAAGACATGTTTTATTTAACGACGCACTCAACACATTTTATTTACGGTTATATGGCGTCAGACATATGGTTAAGGACCACACAGATATTGAAAGAGGAAACCCGCTGTCGCCACTTCATGGGCTACTCTTTCCGATTAGCAGCAAGGGATCTTTTATATGCACCATCCCACAGACAGGGTAGTACATACCACGGTCTTTGATATACCAGTCGTGGTGCACTGGCTGGAACGAGAAATAATCCAATGGGCCTACAGACGGGGATCGATCCCACACCGACCACGTATCGAGCGAACGCTGTACCACTGGGCTACGTCCCGCCCCTTAATGCAGGGGTGAAGACAAAATGCTGGAACAGCCAAGGTAGGCAGACGTGTTAGTAGTAAACGATAATGAAGTACACAGCTGGGTGAGGACTTTAGCGGCATGGAGCCACGACCCGACCTCGTGAAAACCACCGCCAGTTACACTTTAATAAAACAAGTTTTCTGAGAGTATGCTAAAGCAATACACTCATGTCCCCTACTGAACCAAACACATTTTCATATCTCCTAAGTTAAAGGGCCATCTCCATAAAAATCAAGCTTGATTTGTATGGTAACTCTACATGATAAAGCTATAGACCAAATTTTAGCTCACTAGATTGAAGCATAACGAACAGGAAGACGTAGTCGTCAATACCCCCCTCCCCTCGCCGCCCCTGCTAATAAAAAAGGATACCACACACATCTGGCTGGCAACAGAGAAAAATATTGAAAATGAAAACTCCATCATAGCAAATTTAAAGCCATTACTAAGACATTAGTAGCAAGGGATATTTTATAATGCACCATCCCACAACCAGGATAGCACATACGGCTTTTGATATACCAGTCGTGTTGTACTGTTTGGGCCTACCGACCCAGATCGATCCTAGACTATCCGCGCATCAAGCGAGCGCTTTACCACTGAGCTACCCCACCCCCATAATTGGACACAAGTACGAAAATACATTTTGTAAGAAGGAATAGAACTTACGAGCACCCCAGTGATAAACATTTATAAATGTAGACAAATTAAACTCGCAGTTGGCTGGCGGTGCTGATGCCGTATCAGTTACAGGATATACTAATATCAGTTACAGGTTAACGCCAATCTGAAAGATCTTAAAGCGAGAAAGATACGTCTGTCTTAATATTCCATTAAAACGACGAGATAAACTTCTTGCAATGGAACACGCAACACTTTGAACCCACGCGAATGTAGATAGGAGTTGTTTGGAAGCAATCATGTTGGGTTGAATACGAGACTGGGCCACTAGAGTACATTGATTTATTAATCATCGCCTATCGGATGTCAAACATTTAGTAATTTTGAAATATAGTCTTAGAGAATAAAGCCGCTATATTTTCCATTAGTAGCAACAGACTTTTTACATGTGCCATCCTACAGACCACAGCCTTTGGTATACCAGTCGTATTGCACTGGCTGGAACAAGAAATAGCCCAAATGGGCCCGCCAGTGTGTGCCTAACGGCGGTTCAAATTTGATTACATGGGGGCAGTTTTTGTATGTACTTGAAATTTGTTTTGCAGACATTGAGCTGAAAGTTTGAACATAGCTTTATCATGTAGTTACATACATGGGTGTGCGTGTGCATGTCAGTGTGTGTGCGTGTGTGTGTGAGAGAGAGAGAGAGAGAGAGAGAGAGAGAGAGAGAGAGAGAGAGAGAGAGAGAGAGAGAGAGAGAGAGAGAGAGAGAGAGAGAGAGAGAGAGAGAGAGAGAGAGAGAGGGAGAAAAAGGGACAACTGGATGGATGGATTGATGGATATAAAGAGATATATATATATGGAGAGCGCGCGCGCGAGAGAGAGAGAGAGAGAGAGAGAGAGAGAGAGAGAGAGAGAGAGAGAGAGAGAGAGAGAGAGAACGCAAGTAGGAGACAAACTGATACCAAAACACAGGAGATGGGTGTTTTATATGAGCTTCTGAAAAGACATGACGGTCCACACTACGGTTGTGACTGGATAAAATCAGTGCTCACCGAGGGTGATAGATAACCTATCTAAGATCCTACAATCGTTTACCCACCATCTCCCTGTCATTCGTTCTACCACCGAGCTACATCTTAGCTGTATTTTGCCAGAACGTTGAGCTGTACAGCACCCCATCCCAACCCTAGTCATTCGTTCTAACAATGAACTACATCCTAGCTGTCTCTTGTCAGAACGTTGAGCTGTACAGCACCCCATCCCACCCCCACTTCCCCAGTCATTCGTTCTAACACTGAACTATATCCTAGCTGTCTCTTGCCAGAACGTTGAGCTGTACAAGGTGTGACGGAGAAGAGCACTTGTCGCGTTTATCGACAATAGTAAATATTTTCCACCACTGGGAATGCTCCGACTGTTTGATGTTGAGGTCGTCCCGTCGACCCAGACATGTTCCCGTGTTTGACTTGTTGTCGTCACGCTCCTCGATTTACTCGTGACAAGTCCTCCTCGCCCATACATCGTCCTCAAGCAACGTGACCCAACCGCCCCACCATACAGGAGGGGTTCTACTGGACCAAATCAATTCACTTCACCGATAATGTTAACAGAAAACAACTTTCTTTATCACCTGGGTGGGACGTAGTCCAGTGGTGAAGCACTTGCCAGATGCGCGGTCGGTCTGGGATCGATCCACGTCGGTGGAACCAGTGCACCACGACTGGTATATCAAAGTCAAAAGGTATGTGCTATCCTGTCTATGGAATAGTGCATATAAAAGATCCATTGCTCCTAACAGAAAAATGTAGCGGGTTTCCTCTCTATGACTATATGTCAAAAATTACCAAATATTTAGCATTCAGTAGCCAATGATTAATAAATCAATGTGCTCTCGTGGTATCGTTAAATAAAACAAAATTTAACTTTTGTTTACCGAAAAAAAGTTTCTTACAAAGCCGGTAGAAGCGGTTTATCTGCTGAAGTAAATAATTTGTCATTGCCGATAAAGTTAGCATTGTCTAAATAAGGCAGCATAAGTAATAAAACAGACTATTATCAACGTCATATATTACTACCAATGACAGCTGCAGCTGTTTTTTACTATCTGATATAGTACAATGCAATGGGAACGAATGGCCTAGGTGGCCTATAGATTATGTTAGATCAAATCAACTGTCATTGCCATTAAACTTCACATTTTCTAATAAGAACCGACCTAATCAGTGAATCAACACTCGCAGACATTACATTTGATTTACCGGACAGAAGATGGTGTGTCACGTGGTATTAACATATATAATGAATGCTTTTATTGGGAACCTTGGACTTTACGACTTTGGATACTACAAGATTTGGTACAGTGTATTTAACTAGAAGCCAAGTTATCCTAAACTGAATATCCAGAGTAGTGAGTGCGCAGTTTAGTGTGTACATGAGGGGGGGGGGGGGAGGGGGGGGGGGGGGGAGGGGGGGAGGGGGGAGGTGAGGCCAAGGGGGAATTTCACGGAGAATAGCGAGAGGAATCGTCAATCAAACCTTAGGTATGAACTAAACCTCGAGGCTGTGGCGATGGTACGTAGCCCAGTGATAAAGCGCTCGCTTGATCGGAAGGTCTAGGATCGATCCCCATCGGTGAACCCATTGGGCTATTTCTCATCCCAGCCAGTGCACCACGACTGGTATACCAAAGACCGTGGTATGTGTTATTCTGTCTGTGGGATGGTGCATACAACTTTAACTAGAACTTCTTATGACGAATGCAGTGTTTGTAAATGTTTAAAGCAAAGATTATTTATACATGTATATAATGTTAATAAAAATGTTAGGTGGTATGTAACCTTCAATGCTACATGTTTGATATACGTAGCTTAGAGAAGACCATGTGAGAAGCTAGACTCCATAAGGGAACGATACGCCTCCCCCCCCCCCCGCCCCCCCCCCCCCCCCCCCCCCCCCCCCCCCAGTGCTCGAGCAAATCCGGAAATTCGGGCCAAAAATATACAGGTATTCGGGGGAAATGTGCTAATCTGAGACCTTTTTTCCATGCATTTCCATCATTCTACCAGCAAAATGAGTTGTAATCCATGAAAAGATGCGTAGTGATTCCTTTGTAATCCTACATAGCTGTTTGGCAGTATTGCTATTTTATGAATTAATGTTATCATCTAGATCCGGGCATATTTGCTTAATTCGGGCAAAAATCAGCCAGTCCCCTACATAAATGAGAGCCCGTACGCCTATGTCAGACTGTTCATACTGAATGTGTAACTTATTACAAATGTTAGTAAACACGACAGAATATATATAATTATATATCTTGAGAAATGTTTCACTTCTTAATGGTGGTGTATAATCTTCAACCAGCTCGTGTAAACAAGACAGAGAATATATACATATAAAAATGAGAAATGCTGCAATTCTCTTATGTCTGTGGTGCGATATTAGCCTGGACGTCTAGCGGAATACATCACCATTTATTAAATCAAGTGAAGCAAAAACCATAAATGACTCTTCTTGTAACCGATTTAAAATAAACCGAGAGCGGGCGGAGTGTGCCAGGGGCGGAGAGGAACTAGATTACATGCAGGATTTATTCCTCCCTGGGGTAACAAGGAAATATTTATTATATTCGCATGTTGCCTTTAATTCCCAACCTGTCGCGTTTAGGCAACACACTGTATCTCATGTTTTCCGGGATCCGCGAAACTCAGCAGTTTTTTCCGTTTCAGAAATCGATGAGTTGTTTAGGCAAGACGTCGCCGACACAGTGCTGGATATATTGCCGACCAGAATTGTGGAAACACGTTAATAGCAGTAATACGGCTTGTAACAGATATTGTGAATCAAGGCCATTTTGCAACACTTGTGCACCGCAAGGCGTGAAAAACAATATACGCGTGCAGATGACCCAAAAGTACTCTAAAAATGGCAGTAGTGGCAACTATCGTACTGTCAGCTAATTTGGTTTAATGTCACCTATTGTATTACCAGCAAAATTAAATTTTTTAATAAGCAGTTAACAACATATTTATATTTATACAGAACAGCACAAATCATGGCCTTTGATAAATCAGGCTTGGAAGACTACCTGAAACAAAATCCAATAAGTTCTTCTATGGGGTTAATCCTACAACACTTCACGCCATAGCCAAACGCTTTACCGCCGAGCTATCCACGGATTCCTTATTTAAACAGGCACATTACATAAATATATTATTGCTGTGAAAAACTATACACTAGTTACGCATTTCAGTAGTAATTTGCTCGCCTGGATGAGCGATTAGATCTCGGATCGATCCCCTTCGGTGGGCCCACTGGGCTATTACTTTTTCCAGCCAGTGCTCCACAACTGGCGTAACAAAGGCTTTGGAATGATACATATAAAATGTTCGTTGCTGTTAATCGAAAAAGAGTAGGCCATGATGTGGCGGCACGGGTTTCCTCTCTGGCTATCCAGTAATCATATGTCCAACGCCAAGTTGTGTAAAAAAATAAAATAGTCCTTCCTCCTTCCGAAAGCCAGTATGCTGAATAAACCGTTGTAGCATAAACGGTACATATCAAAGACCGTGGTAAGTGTTGTTCTATCAGAAGGAAATATATATATATATATATATATATTGCTCCAAAACGATAACAAGATTAAGTCTCATTTTGTAGACCACGTTTGTGTTCAGCCACAGCAAACAACCGAACGTTCGCAAACGTTTACAATGGTTCCAGATGTGGTCATGTAGTTTAACGTGAAACTGGAAACAATCATTCTAGCGAGCGTTTTCCGTGTTTGACTGAACTCGGCTCAGGTGTCACGTATTACATGCTAGAGGCACCCGTTACCAACCGAGTAAATGCTGGGAAGTCGTTAATTAATAATTAAGGATCAGTTTCCATTCAAAACAGATACCTGCGTTAATAATTATACCATCACATGGCATCTATAAATAGTCTTTATAAACTACCCTGCCTGTTTTTAATGAAAACCAGAAATGCCTATGACGTTCTTAAACAATTATATACACGTAGTCGATTTCCGTTACTGAAAAACGTGTATATAATTCAATTTGCACTCGCTCCAAGTCTCACCAACCCGTCAGTAAATGGGTGTTCCACGCTCCTCAAACCTCTCGCCCCGACTGCTAGCGTCCGCCGACAGAGGCGTGCTGTGAACGCGGCTGGGGCTCTTCTCGTTATCGGCCGGGGTATCGTTAGCTAACTTTTAAAATAGGCACTTTCCAGCCGCGGCAAAATTCACATCAATCGTACATGAACTCAAGTCGAAACAAATCTCAGCCAATTAGCCAAGACGACTTCCATGCACTACTAGCATTTGTTCGTTAGCCTCTCAATGATTTTAAGCTAAAAGTCGCCGAAGCTGGTCTTGGTGGTGTTCTACAAATAAACACAGTCATGAATGGGCCTAATTTACAAAGACTGTTTTTCACTTACACGTGTGTAATAGCTACATAGGCTACATGTATACAAATGAAATGTGAAAACACGCTTCATGAATTCGACCCAAAATTACCGACTGCTTAAAATTATTTGTAGACGCGACCTGTCCAATTTTGTTTGTTTTACATTCTCTTGTTTGAAACGACTTCGGTAAAAGGCATAGTAGATATCTATATATATTGTTAATACTAAAATGCAAAACTTGGTTTACAAAGTAGACAAAACCATGGGCAACATTAACGATTAGAACCGTGCTTTCTCTACGTTGTCTTCATACCTGCTTTGTAAAATAAGATTTAGCCTATGCAATATGATGATAATTTGTAAAGAAACTCTTTTTATTTACACAGATTTTTTTTTCTCAAAAAAAGGAGAAATTATTTGAGTTGGTATGGGTTTAAAAATTAACAATATGTCTTTATATGAATTTGAACTTTATTCATTATAGAGTTATATGCCAATTCATCGGTTCCCTTTTCACGCAAACCGACTGTAGCCCTGTTAAACGTAAAATACGTCGTTTTTCTCCCAACACACTCCCAGTTAAGAAATACAAATCATTGTACCTTCAACTCCAAACAGTGCGTCGTTAAATAAAACATTTCCTTTTACTTCATCTCCACACAGCCACTGCCAGTGGTGTAAAGTTACAACAATGAGTTCATGTATGTAATATATCGAGATTTCCGTTTCGTTCAGCAGCGGTATAATGCTTTTTCTCAAGGTGATGTTACTGCGGACTGACAGGAACCTCAGCAATGAATCATGTCATCTGCCCACAACGATAGAAAGCAACTACCTTGGCCGCAGGCAACAGGTGTGGCACCACTGCCAGACTGGAGCTGGTGGGTTTTTTTTTATATGATATGCAGGTATGGTTGTACGCAGTAGACTCAATGAGACATACCTACTAATATAATCTTAAATCACTGGGGATTTCATGTAGAACGTAAACCAAACTGGATAATGTCTTCAAAGAAATTCGTTAACAGCACTAAGGTTTTTCTTATTTGTTAGAATAACTGGGCGTTGAAAAAAGCGATGATGGTAAGCAATCTGAGACAGGTGTGTTTTCCGGAGGGCGCTACTGAACCCCGACAGGTGAGTTTCTACAGACCGCTTCTGATCTTCCGCCGAGTAATTACATCGTTATCACACGACTATAGCCAGCACTGTATTGTGTATTCTGGCAATAACGACTTTTTTTCTTCAAAAATAATATTGTCACGAAGAGAGATGACTGCATTGTGGTTGCCAAGGATCACAAATATTGTTTCTGAACCGGGCCGACACGGCGAGATCAGCTGATCAATGATCGTGGCCCTATTCTCAGCGAAAGAAATTTTTAAAAATCAGCAAAGATTTAATCTTTGAATAATATGCCAAAGTGTCGCATAACAATATCGCATGCGGCAATCAGATACATGACATTCAGCTTGAAAATTAAAATGTCATATTATGTGTACACATAGTCAATACTGACTTTGATATGAATAGAGCCACTATCACTGTACATACCACTACCTTTGATACACAAGATTTTAAGTCATGGATGTTTTGATGAAGTGACACAAAACTAATATTTATAGGTGGGGGTTTTACTGGAGGTTATCGATTCTACGAAATAAACAAACAAAAGATAAATAAAAAACCGAACAACACACACACACGCACGCAAAACCAAACCATAAGCACACATCATTATACAGGCACTGACTAGTTATCTAATGTAAAATTTCGGCTATTAATTTTGTTATTGTTTCATTGTTAAATTAGCAATTACATACACGTTTTGCTTCAATTATTAATTTTTAGTAAAAAATATATCTGGGGGTCTCTAATGTTCGTAGAGCATTTTACGTGTACTAGAAAAACAGTGTATTTTGGAACTTTAGTGTTAGTGACTGTACATGCTGCATATCAAGATGACAATAATCTAATTTACGCCAATCAGGCCGATTCTACGACCGACTATTTAAGTAAAGCAACACTAATAACAAATTTTCTTTTTTCTTCATTATGTACGTAAATTCGTGTTCGCAGAACTCATGTATTCACGGAAGCCAGCCAGACCAATAATGCAAATGGACAAACTAAATGGGTCGAAATGATTGCCAAATTTGTTCTACGACTGCCACGGTGAACCAGAGTTAAACCCTTTGACGCATCAATAGTTCGAGTCAAAATAAAAACAAGGCGAGTTTTTGCGTGCAGTCGGGTTTCTCATCCAGTAGTGTCGTGTTGATCTTCCTCGACGAGGTGCTACGACGGAATGGGAGGGAAATACAACAGTCATATTTGACTGGACACCGTGCCAACATGGCTGATCGACGTTTAATAAACGAACTGAAAACATCAGAGGATGTTAAGATAATTAGTTGAATCCTCTTTACAAATAAATATAATTAAATGTCGTACATGGTAAATTATAAACTTGATTATTTTATATTTCATTTTTTTAAAGTCTGGAATTACTTCCCCTTACCACCCACCTCTGTGGCCTGTTCAGGAGGACGAGAGATAACGTTCATTCACGAAACTGGTTTTTGCGCCTAACATTAGACAAACGTGATGTGATAACAGAGGGCGGTACCAGTCAAATAGTTTGCGAGCACTCGGCCTCCTGAATACACCATTGGACAGATGTATCTGGTGACTGTGGCAACAGCTTGTACCCATGAAGTCCGTGCTTGAACCTTCAGCTGATAGAGAAGAGTACTCAACTTATAACGGCAAAGTATATCTATGAAGACTTTTTAATTTCAATTTTAAAACATTTCAATCATTGATAGGAAACTTCGTCAAAATTGGCCCATTAAGAAGTTATCTGGACCCGTGCTCATATAACTTTGAAGTCCATTTCATTTCATTTCAACTTATTTTCGTGCTTATATCCAATTAATGTTCAAGCACGCTGTTGTGGGCACACACCTCAGCTCTCTGAGTTGTCTGTCTAGTACAGTGGGTTAGTTGTTAGTGGTTAGTAAGAAAGAAGATGGTGTAGTGGCCTTACACCTACCCATTGAGCCCTTAAGAACTCGCTCTGGGTTGGAGCCGGTACCGGGCTGCGAATCCTGTACCTACCAGCCTGTAGTCTGATGGTTTAACCACTGCGCCACCGAGACCGGTTTGAAGTCTAAACAAGACTTTAGAAAAGTCTCCAACTAAAACTACCTGATGAAGAGTTGAATTTAAAAGTACATTACACACATAGCTAGTCTGCCCACTGAAGATATATCTCCTCTAACGAAACCAACAAAGGATTTCTTAGCTCTGGGTTTTTTTTTTTTTATCCCACTGCTGTCTTTGGTATGTCAAAGTTAAGAATGATGATAAAATCCGTGGTCATATCTCTAATTAACAAGGATTCCTAAAGGCCATTCTGCTTATAGCCAATGCTAATTATATTTAGCCTGTATTCCCGTTCCAAACGAGACTCCACCCGTTGTGAGATGTTAAAACGAGATGGCATGTCAGACTACTTCTTGCAGGAAATCATTTCCCCATGTTGTCTGTCAAATACGAACTATTTTACCAACCCAGATGGAATCAATTAGCGTACTTCACGAAACTCCGTATCCAGCCTGATACGACATAAGCATCTATCAGCGTTATCACCTACTATCGGATCAGTTGGCAAGTTTAAGTTTCAGCGTCAGGGCAGTTGCGTGCTGTTTGAGTTTTCAATATTTACATTTGTAGAGTCATGGAAGGGTCTGGAGGTCTTGACTACTCACGAACGAAAAGAAAGAAATGCATTTTCTTTTTAACTGAACATATTTTAATTACTGTTATATATGGCAACTGCAGGCGCTTATGCAGGAAGTTTTGCGGGTGGGGGAGAAGGGTTCTAAACTGTGGCGATCAACGTTTCTAGAGGGGCCGGGTCATCCTCCTTCGGAAAATACATTTAAACAAGAACAAGGGGGTTTCAACCCCAACACCCTCATTGCACACGCGCCTGCGCTGACATATGGTAACCGGCCTCGGTGGTGTCGTGGTTAGACCATCGAACATAAGGTACAGGGTTCGCAGCCCGGTACCGGGTCCCACCCAGAGCGAGTTTTAACGACTCAATGGGTAGGTTTAAGACCACCACACCCTCTTCTCTCTCACTAACCACTAACCAACTGTCCTGAACACAGCACAGATAGCTGAAGTGTGTGTGCCAAGGTCAGCGTGCTTGAACCTTAATTGGATATAAGCACGACAATAATTTTAGAAGAAGAAGACATATCGTTAAGCACAACATAATTAAGCAGGGCATAAAATTCGATTTTCTCCAGTGGTTGAGATACAAATGGAAAGGTTAACCGGCAACGGTAATCAAATGAGAATCTAAGATGGGCGATTTTCGTAGCTTTTCTCCAAATTCTTATCATAAATACTAAATTATTATTATTATTTGGTATGCTGGGACTAACTTGAAAGCTGCCATTTACATTTCAGCACACTACACCATCGGTTCTGTTACAAGGGAGTACTTGCTGGCGCCAAACAATAGTCTGAACGAAACGGGGATTTCCCGGAATCTTTGAGCTTCCGGGTCTGAACGGAAAGACCCGAAGTTCTGCGAATCCTCGATCGATCCAATCGATGCTGCAACTCAGTGTTTCATCATGTTCTAATTTCCACTTCGTTATTTTAAAGTCCCTTATTAAACGTACTATTTTCTTCACTGTGCCGACTTTGTACTTGACCGCGATGTCGAGTTCAAACGGATACATTGTTTTTTTCTCACACCTGCAATGCTAGGCCCATTCTCTTATTATTTTATTCTAAAAATAGTTATATTAGCCAAAACACGTCAGTTTACATTTTCCGACAAGCGATTATAGTTTTTGCACGAACGATCCGTCGTTCGTGTCGATATTGGTTTTGCATAACCGACAGACGAACGACAAAATCGTTTGCCAAATTTTATGCCCTGGACTATTATTCCACAGACAAGATATACTATCCCACAGACAAGATAGTACGTACCATGGCCTTTGTTGCACCAGTTGTGAAGACGTCTGAAATGAGACTACTCACCAATGAGTAAATATCATTACAAATACGGGCAGAACGTAGCGATTACCATTCGAGGAGTAATTTGTTTCCCGTCCCGACCAGTGCTTCACGACTGGTACATGTATATATCAAACACCGTGGTATCTGCTGCCCTGTCTTATGAGAAAATGTGTATAGTTACTACTGGCAAACAGCAGGTTTTAGTGTTCACTAACTAGACCAATTTCGTGTTCAGGGACAGCGAGCGAGGCTAACATTCGCGAACTATTTGACTGGTCCTCGATGTCACCTGCTCATTTGGTTTAACATGAAGCACATAAACCCGTCTTGCGAACAATTTTCTGCACGGTTTGGCTGAACTCAGCCCAAGTGTAGCAATAATTATACATTATACTAGACAATAAATAGTCATAGCTTAAACTATGTAGTGATATCACTGTATAGATATTTCTTTCTCGTTTATTTCCATTAAATATCCAGGGCGCTGCATGTCGGTCGCCGCAACCACAATTGCCAATAGCGACACAAATATATACAAAATCCATTATACATCACCTACACAGGAACTGGTGTGTACGAAGTCTGTAAAATCTATATTTCAATCACGCACAACGACGTTACATTACGGGGTTTTGTTGTTGTTGTTGTTGTTGTTTGGTGTGGGGTTTTTTTTTTTGGGGGGGGGGGGGGGTGTTTGGCGGGGGTGTTTTGTTTGGGTTTTGCTGGGTTTGTTTTGGTGTTGTTTGTTAGTTGTTATTTTATTTGTATTATCTTTTATTTTTAAATTAATTTTATCAAGTGGTTTTTGTTTTTGTTTTCGTTTTATTTCAAACTGGTAGACTGGTGTAGCAAGAATTCAACATCCAATCGTGACAGGTTTAGTTTTCTTTGAAAACCAGAACTGAACCATTCCATTTATTATTCCCTAGAATTAAGAAAATGTCTGCAGCTAAAAAAAAAACAATCCACACAAAAAACTTCACCAAGAAACCTCGCTTGAAAGTGCAGCGGAGAATTAAAACCTGCACGTCAACCTCCACGAGGGTTGATTTATAAAAGAGAGGGCAATGAAATTCCATGAAAACTGTCGTAACAAAGTTTTACAGAAACTGGTTTCAAAGGAATTTCCATACTAAAATCTAGTTCTAACAAAGTCCATGGATATCGACACTGAAAGTACTACAAGACTCTAATGAATTCGATCCAAACATGACTCTTCAGGGAACTAGCCGTAACAAGGCCATAGGAACTGGTCTAGGATGAATTCTACTAACTGGTCCTAACCGGATTCACAGACACTGTTCCCTCCTAGCAACTATTTCTACTCGAATTCCATAGAAACGAGTCAAAAAGAAAGTCCTATAGAAAGTTTGTACGAAATTCCACAGAAAGCCTGCTGTAGCTAGCATCCACACGCTCCGCCCTAACTGGCTGTTAGTGGCAAGGTGCAGTGTCGCTATGGCTCTATTTGAGAGTTTTATGCACACCACTTGGCGTAAACCCATCAAATACACGTCTTACTAACACAGATAAGAGGCTATCAAATCACTGAGTGTTCCCATCTCTGTTACCAACACCGCGCATGTTCGTTTCTAAACGGAAGGTGGCTAATTTAACTGCACGCTTTCTAATTTTCTTCAATTTGATATGCAGCATCAAGATCGCAACTTTATTCGAAAATGCTCCATGCGGTTAATCATAACAAGTTGGTATTTAACTCGTTACTCGTTTCCATATGCCACTTTATAGACGATAGGGTAAACATTTGTTACAAATTAATCACAAAGAATGCCATCAACACAGATATACGGTGTGATGATTGATAAATTCAGAAGAGAAATGACCTCCACCCTCCCACCCTCCCACCCCCACCCCCTACCCCTAAAAAAAAACCCCATCACAGACAGCTACATTTGATGTGATTTCACAATCTTTGTAACACCAACTTCCTGGTGAAACTGCGATTAGTATATGATAGACCGTGGTGTATTCTGTCTGTGGAAACGTGGACGTGAGAATACCTAGTTGGTATTTGACAGGAATATCTTATTTGGCGGGAACATCCTTATAAAGAATTACGTAACAATTAACATGTGTTAAACTTAAGGACAACTAGTTCACAATCAATAATATAGATTCCTTTGATTTCTTGATTATAAAAGCCACTATTTTTGATATATGAAGAGCGAGTGTGCCTTATTGTAAATATGTCTTAAAAGACAAAGAGAAGTCGAATGCAGTTATTATGTTTACATAATCCAACAGTTGAACAAACATACTGGCTGGCAGGTAGGCAGACAGACTACCGAGCAGGTTGTACACGTCAACTACGTTTACATTAAAAAAAAACCACCAACAAACAAACATAAAACCAAAAAACCCCATCAAACACACACTACTGAATAGGGACGCGGACATGTTCCAACAACCAAACTCCATAGATTGCCTACTACTGGCATATTACCCTTGACAATGAGCTGCTGTTGTCCTCGGCAACAGCTGTCGGTCATCAGCCTGATGAATAAGAAAACCAATGACAGATTTAGCCTAATCCTACTCGACAGATTTGCCAGTGCCACTTCAGGTAGCACCAATCAGGACTCTTCTTCTTCACGAGTGGCACGAAACACGATTCCTTCTTTCGCAAAAAGAATAACAACCCAAGTGACCAGGTCTCGGCACGAGCTGCGCAAATAACACGCATTGCACGCGCTGCTAAGTACGCGGAATACCACATGATACCCTCGCTACGGTTGGCAGTAAAGAAAAACAGATGTGGAATTTTCACTGGTCATTTCAACTGTAGTTATTACAGTTCTAAATTCGCAAACACAACCAAACTGGCTTCTCTTCTCTCAGTGCTAGAACACAGACCATTTCCCGTTCTCCCAACTACTAAAACACAAACATACCAGTGCCTGGGAATTCAATACTAAAACACACCAGTTCCTCTTATTCTAATACTAGGACAGAACAGTTAGTGTTCTCTTAATGCTATAATATACAAACCAGTTCTTGTTATCTCAGTACTAAAATACAGACCAGTTCCTCTGCTCTAATAAAAAACAAATCTTGTTCTCTCAATACTAAAATACAGACCAGTTCCTTTTATCCTACTACTAAAATAGAAACAGACCAATTCTTGTTCTCTCAATACTAAAATACAGACCAGTACCTGTTATCTCAATACTAAATTGCAGACCAGTATTTGTTCTCATCATACTAAACCAGACCAGTTCATTTTTCCTACTACCAAAACAGAAACAGACCAATTGCTGTTATTTTAATACTAAAAAACACACCAGTTCCTTTTTCCCTACTACTCAAATAGAAACAGACCCATTCCTGTTATCTCAATACTAAATTACAGACCAGTTCCTGTTCCCTTAATACTACATTCCCTGGAATATTTCTATTATTTAAGCATATAGAACAGAAAATCAAATTACGTTTGGTGCATATATGACGCCGCACTCCGCATTGGTTTCACTACGCTGGCTTATTCAGGTCAAAAACAAAGCTATGAATTTGAAAGTTGAACACTTTTGATGTGCTCGTACCGATCTCGGTTTTCATTAGCTTATCACAAGTATAGAATTCACCAACGAGATCACGTGAGATTTCGCAATTTTTGAACAAATGTAACTGTCTTGATTGAGGGGTCGTCTCATATCTCCAAAACATATTTATATCCATAGAGGTATGGTACAACGCCTTTCCAGGGGTAGGTGAGTGGGGGATTTGCCTTGAAATTTTGACAGTGGCCAGCTGTTGGCATATATGCGTTACATGTAAGGGGGTGTTACTAATTACGTAACGATCTAGGGGTAGAGGAAGAGGGTACTGTGTTCGATTTACGTAACATTTTTCAAGACTATATGTTATTTTTATTCATTACTTAGACCTAAAAAGGTAGGGGGGGGGGGGTAAATGCACGGTCAGTCTAGGATCGATCCCCATCGGCGGGTATACAAAAAGACCATGGTATGTGATATCCTGTCTGTGAAATGGTACATATAAACGATCCCTTGCTAAAAAAAAAATGTAGCAGGTTTCCAAGGTGCGGGGATTTCAGCGGGGTTGGGGTTATAGACTGTGTTAAGCGAAGTTTATATGGGGCCATGCTCCCCCAAAAATACATTTTTTTTTAAGCTTGGGCAGGTAAGGGTTTCGACCTCCAATACCCTCCCCCTGCACATGCACCCGATTCCTCTCTAAGATTACATGTCAAAATTACCAAATGTTAGACATACAACAGCAGATGGAAGGAAGAATAGGATATGTTTTATTTAACGACGCACTCAACACATTTTATTTATGTTTGTATGGGGTCGGATGATTATTAAATCAATATGCTTTATCTTTGATGTCGTTAAACATAATCCCCCCCCCCCCCCCCCGCCAACTTTTCCCTTTCCAAACGAAATAATATTTATTTGAATTTGTCGATTTTAACACGTAAAATTAAGAAGTGAAAACGTTCATTGTCTACTTTAGTATATTTTATTTTTAAAATATATACATGATTAATGTGTTACTAGTATACAAACTAAACTTTGAAAGTTCTACTAACACTTTATAAAATATCAATTCTGAAATAGGAAGGTACGACTGTCGATAATACGTTAAGATCAAACCGGTTTTAACTACAGCGCAAGATTTCTCTTTTAATTTTCTGAGACGAACCCTACAATTTGAAATCGGCAAACGCACGTGTTAACTGAAACTGACAACAGGCTGTCGTTTGTGCTTTGCCGAGTTATGGCGGCACAGGCGACGAATCAAGCGTATACGTTTGACGATATCCGTTCATAGCGAACACACACTACCTTTTTAAAAGTGCATTTGAGCTTGTATTTCACATTTGTACATGATGTTATAATATGGTAACCAAATAATGTAACTTTAATATTAAATCACATACCAGTTCCTGTTATCTCAATACTAAATTACAGACCAGTTCCTGTTATCTCAATACTAAATTACAGACCAGTTCCTGTTCTCTCAATACTAATTTACAGACCAGTTCCTGTTATCTCAATACTAAATTAGAGACCAGTTCCTGTTCTCTCAATACTAAATTACAGACCAGTCCTGTTATCTCAATACTAAATTACAGACCAGTTCCTGTTCTCTCAATACTAATTTACAGACCAGTTCCTGTTCTCTCAATACTAATTTACAGACCAGTTCCTGTTATCTCAATACTAAATACGTTGTTGTTATTGTTGTTGTTTTGTTGTACACTAATGCTAATGGTATTAGTGTCCTCTGGTGTGTTTGTTTTGTCGGGTCTTGGTTGGGGTTTTTTTTTTTTTTGGGGGGGGGGGTTTGGGGGGGTTGGGGAGTTAAATCGTAGGGCCACTTATTCGTATTTTCCAAGGGGATAACTGCCTCTAAACCTCCGCTAGGTACTGTCCTGTGTTAACACTGTACGCATCCACCCACCGCCCCTGACAAGGGTGGTGACCTGTATTCGTCACTCCATCAGTGAGTACCACCTGTCACCAGTCAACTCTGTCACAGATAGGTCAACTAATCGGCCAGCTTTTTCTGCCATTGTAATCCAACTTGGTCACCATTTACATTATATGTATTGTATGCTAATTAATACGATTTAAATAACTCGTACTTGTGGCAAAACATCCATGTAACTGATTGGGTTTTTCTCGTTCCAACCAGTACACCACAACTGGTGAAAAGCCGTGGTATGTGCTTTCCTGTATGTGGGAAAGTTCATATAAAAGATCCATTGCTACTAATGAATTTTTTTTAGCCAGTTTCCTTTCTAAGACTATGTCAATTACCAAAGGTTTGACATCCAATAGCCGATGACTAATCAATCAAAGTGCTCTAGTGGTATCGTTGAACAAAAGAAAACTTAACCATCTTGGTCACCATTTACATTATATGCTAATTAACACGATTTAAATAACTGGTGCTTATAGCAAAACAAACCTCTTCTGCGGAGTTTATTATTATTATTAATTTTTTTTATTATTATTATTATTATTATTATTAAAAAAAAATTGCTTCTTATTTTCTAATTGTTACTGGCTGGGATTGTTTTTATTATTATATTTAAGACACCATACCGTTAATCTCTGTTTACAAAATCCTGTTCAAATTGAAAATAATGACTCGTATTATATTCCATTATATTGTTGAGCATGTGTGGGGGAGATTTAAGACAGCACACAGAGACAATTCTATGCGAGCGGCTGTAAAATACAGCTTACCTTACAACGAGTTCTTTCAAAACGCGTTTAACGCGGGAACTCACGTCGATAATTCTGAAGCTCTATTATAGCCCGAATAGTTTAGTCACGATTTGAAATTTGAGTACTTTATGCACAACGAAGACTTAATTTAAGTTGTTTTAGATCTATCAATACAAGGGCATATAAATTACTATTTGGAAATAAAAAGTGCATTGCCTACGTAGATACATCAACATAACCGTACGAGGCAGGGGCAGGCAACTGCCCCCCCCCCCCCCCCCCCCCCCCAGTGCTGGAGCAAATCCTCAAATTCGAGCAAAAAGATTGAGATATTCGGGCAAACCGAGGTTAACTGAAAGTTTTTCACCATGTATTTCCATCATTCTACATACAATATTAGTTGTAATCCATGAACAAATGCGTAGTGATTCGTCTACAACCCATGTCGCTGTTGGCAGTGCTACTAATATGAATATTTATTGTTATCTATATTCGGGAATTTTCGTTTAATTCGGGCAAAAACATGTGCGCCCGTACGCCAATGTACAAGCTTCTGGATCAACCGTTGTAGGTCTACTATGTCGACTGGTTGTGAAGAACCACAAAGAAACAACAATTCAGTTGATCGAATTACCAGCTTGTTCTACTAGCGTGTACGTTTTCTTTTTCTTTCCTCTTATTCGTTTTCCTTTTCTGTTTTTGACGATAGGCTTGGCCTATATTTCGACGCGTAGGAAACCACGGTTAAACGAGGTCCATACGCGTAGCACCCAGGTTGGGAGTTCGGTGCCTTAGTGTTAGACATTATTGCACAGTTGTTCAAATCTGCTTCTTGCGAAAACAAATGCCACGCTTAGTAGCGTCTGCGCACCCGACGATTCTGTGCCCATCGCTTAGTGAGTCTTCAAGAATATTTGATCAGTTATGATCATATTGAGTCAGTTAAACTTATAACGTGTGCCTGGGTTTGGGTTTTGAGCGATTCAAGTCTTGTGAAAATATTAGTAACTGGTTTGGTAGCAGGCTGTTCACAGTATCAAGAAACACGAACCGATGAATAAAACCAGTTTGAAATATGTTACTAGCATACAACGTGCATTAAATAATTTAGAGATAATAACCCTCCAAAAACTTAGTCTGTCATTTTACAAAATGTAAAGTATTTTACTAAAACTTCTGTTTTAACATTAAAAAATAAATAAATAAAGGTAACACAATTTCATCTTCATTAAAAGTTTATTCTGTTTAACAACACCACTAGAGCACATTGATTTATTATTAACCATCGGCTATTGGATGTCAAACATACGGTATTTAGACAGTCATAGAGAGCAAACCCGCTACATTTTTTCATTAGTAGCAAGGGATCTTTTATATGCACCATCTCAAAGACAGGATAGCGCATACCACGGTCTTTGATATACCAGTAGTGGTGCACTGGCCGGAACGAGAAATAGCCTAATGGCCCCACCGATGGGGATCGATCCCAGACCGACGGCGCACCAGGTGTGCGCTTTATCACTGGGCTATACCCCGACCCTAATCTCCATTAAGTGGATTCGAACCAATAGTCTTCAGGGTCAGAATCTATAGCTCTACCGACTACTGACAGCAAATATGGAAATGTTCACCAGCTACAACCAGCAGTAGCGAAACACTCAAACAGTGCTACACGAACAGACATTGTTCTGTTAGGATGTGTCGTAAATGTGTTCTCACCATCTTAAAAATAATAAGAAAGTTATCCAGAAATACAAAACTGGAATTGAACAAGTCCCAAAAAAGCATTGCTGTTAAAAAAGAAAAAGAGGGAAAAAAAGAGAAAGAAAATGAAAAGAAAAAGAAAGAAAGACACCCCCCCCCCCCCCCCCCCGAAAACCGTTATCAAGTGAAGAGCCATCTATCACGAGAAGAGAAACCGTTCGTCTCGTTTGTTTGGCCCCTCTGTATGTTTGTAATCATCTGCACGCGGTTTACAAACACATACCAAAACAAAAAACAAGAAATGAAAGAAGATCCAGTCCAGGCATTGCTTTGTGCGTGTAAATACCAGCCTAATAAAGTATCAAAGCACGCATATAACATACCAGACTTATGGCGTGCGTGATTAAGCAATTTGAATACCAAATTGCACTAACATCAGAGAGATCTTTGTAATTATATATCATAATGACCTATCGTTGACTGACACAGACAATTTATCTAGGATCTGAATGGTCGCTGGAACCATTAGAAAAACATGTAAATGTACTTAATACATTGATTTAAACATTAAAAACACGTGACTCTTCGCGGCGTCGACTTTTTACGCAGAGCCTGATATGTAGTGCCATAGTTAGAGCGCACGCTTGGACAAATTGGGTGTATCCTTAAGGCATTGACGTAGCCCGAGGACGGAGGAAGCATAGAAGCCATGGTCTCCAATCATACCTTTTTTCTCCCACCACCTTTTATATTGTCATGTCGCCACATAACACAACTCACAGTGTGGTTACTCACCCCTCCCCAACCCACCCCCAATGCGTGTGCCCCGAAAATAAAATCCGGTTTACGCCAATGCTTAAAGGCCATTGGAACGTTTGTGACTGAAGCTATTGCAACAATGTTTCTGCTAATAGAGCCATTATAGCGATTGTAATTACATTTTACTTATATTTTCTTGTTTAGCATACTAATATCTTTCGTAGTAATCTCGTACCTTCTAAAACAAGAGGTAAAACGAAGTAGTAGGACCATGTACAGCATTCCCAACATTTCGGAATGCGTGTTATAGAATATATACACCTGACAGTACTTCTCTGGTGGAAAACAGTCAAAACAACCTTTGGACTGCTTTGTGCAGAGATGTGACTTTTTAATGCGCGAATGGATTCGTCGTTCAAATTTGGGAAACGGCGCGAACGTGTTACTAACTTGACCGGAAGTAAAGTATGGCGACGGTGTAGACATCGCTTCACCGATTGCTTTCATGCATACAAACATACCTCCTTACAGGTTACCAGTAACACAATTCCCCTGATTGACTAGGAATTCCCGGCGTAATAAATAATCACTGAATACAGATTAGTTGTAAACCAACTCCGTGGAACAGGTTATTAGTGACAGTATGCATAATATGGGAAGCTTGTACAACGCTCAGTGCATAGTGTGTGTGGATAATCGGTTTATTTGGTAGTTTCTTTGGCGGGCAGATCATCTTTCAGTCGAATTGGAAAGCATGATTTACCGTTACCTCACATCGCTTAAAGGGACACACCCTAGTTACGGCTATTTGTTAACCATTACGGCGTTGTTTTTCGCTATTAAACCCCATTTTTCACAAATAAAATTGCACTTGACTTACATTTTATTATTTAGAATACACATTTCCATTCACCTGAAGTGCTTTTTGGTAATCCTGATGTTTGTAAAACCACGAAATGCATTTTTTGCATTTTTTCACAAGACGTGCTGTCGAGAAAAAACCGTTAAGCAAGCGAGGTCCAATCTATTTTTAGAGGGAATCTTCCTGTGTAAACGTCACAGATGTTGGTATACCACGTGACCGTTATCATTTTGGTTCGGTTTGTTTTCTCGTGCACGGTTCGCGCAATCAACATCCGATTTGTTGTTGTTCATTTGTGAGATGTTTCTTCACAGTTCGTGAACATTTTCAGTAACAATAAAATTCAGACAAGTAAGTGTCTCAATACAAAACGTTACAAACCCTTAAAACCAATAATTACGATATCTGGAGAGGGGATACAACCAGGACAGAACAGTTGGAACATGTCCCGGAGAGGTGAAAAGAACGCACCCCAACTTTCAAAATTATTTCAAGCAATTGGGACATGGGGATTCCCATGGTATTTGTCGATATAAAACCTGCTTTTTCACTCCATTTGATAAAAACATGATCTAAGTGTGTTACAGGTTTGTAGATTAACCAAATTATAATTTATTTTCGCTGGATGGAACTAGGGTGTGCGGCTTTAAAGTATACAGTGGTGGAATTAAGAAGGGGCGGAGTGCATACGTGTGAACGTCACACCTCGTCAAAAATAATCGTCCAATGTGCGTAAATCACTACATAATAAAATACACCATATGCATGGATTTCACGATACCTTCACATACATCTGTCTCTATATTTGTGACTCAGTCTTTTTTTTTATATATATCTCTCTCTCTCTCTCTCTCTCTCTCTCTCTCTCTCTCTCTCTCTCTCTCTCTCTCTCTCTCTCTCTCTCTCTCTCTCTCTCTCTCTCTCTCTCTCTGTATAACTCTCTGTCTCCCCCCTTGCTCTCTTAGAAAAAGTAACTTAATTAAAATATCTATTTCTGTTGGCTTTTTTTCTGGCTTTTTTTCGAGCATGAAGATGAAACAAGTGTTATTCTTCCCGTAATGATTTCATTCTACTATACGTTAACACCCAACATATATACGCACACAATGACACACATACGCACTATATAATAGGCATGTCATCAAACGTTTAATACCCTTTCAAATCCATCGACTATAGAATACATTTAATCATATGCTGAACATTTTCTCTATATTTCATACTGGCTAAAACGTAAGTGTGTTCCCATATACCATGAAGCTCAAAGCAATGAAACCCTGGTAACGCAGCGTGCCCCCCCCCCCCCCCACACACACACACCACCTCCCTTGTAACCCAATCTAGAATGAACGTGGGCCCAGCCTCTAACGCGATCAAAATGACGAAGCCGTAATAATAGGGTGGTTCTGTGGCCAGAATGAATTTATCCACGTATTTAACCAAATTACTTTTAATATCACTGTACTTTCAATACTGGAAAAACACTACAATTATTTGACACTCACGTGATGAAGAAGAAAACAGAAGAATTGAAGAAGAAAAAGAATGAGGAAAAAAGGAAGAGAAAAAGAAAGAAGCCGAATGATGTAAGCGTTTTAAAATTCAAATACGTTAGGATTAGTAACACAATTTAAAACATCATTTACAGATAAATGAGAAAAAAATCCACAACAAATGGAATTCTGCAAATAAACGACAAAATACATGTTCAACAGACGTGCCTGCTTGGCAATTGTAATCGCGGTTTTAAAAAGCGGTCGGAGAAAACAAACAAATTCAAACATACCTGATCGAATGCAGTCGGCCAAAGTTCCGCCTAGAGTGGTCTTTTTGTCTTTAACTTTCTCAAATATCTCCTTGGTCAGATGCTTTTTTAACAGAGATTTACAATCGTCTGCTTCAGTTAGTTTCTTGAACATCGCTTCTAAATCTTCTGCCATGATTGCAACAAAATTCTTTAATAGTTCACTGCACTTTTAATATCTCCTTACAGAGGTATGAAACCTAACACGAATTGCACGTGTCAATCAACTCAGTGAATCAGTTTCGGTTTATGATTTTGCGGAGAAGAAAAAAAAGGAGATGTATGCGAAGTTTAAATGCGTCGATGAAGCTATTACCAATAAGTGAAATGTCCGATTTAAATCCACACTCCTAATGTTTTCCCGCAGCAGACTGAATTTTAGTTGCAAGTTTATATTTAGCACTGAACTCACTGCTGCACCCTCCAGCAATAACTTCAACCAACACTGCTGCGGTAAAATCGATTTACGGCGGGCACGTAAGGGGCGGGCGAGGTTTGAATTCTTTATGCGCTATTTCCGCTTCGCGTTGGTAACCAGAGTCACACCACGTCACTGTTCATGCGTAACGGCTAAATCAATAAAAACAAAACGATACTTTGAAATAAACGCAACAGTAATCCTGGAGAGCGGGATTTGTTGATGTTTGTGGTCTGTGAATGGAGCACACCGCCCCTTCGGACCTCAAAGATGCGAAGTTGACTTCGTTAGCAACAGGCGGTACGAAACCTACTGTGTGAAAATTGCCTACATTTTTTTCTGACAAGTAAAAATGCTGGATGTGCTGTATTTATTACATCCCTGCAAGGAATTCCAGCAGTACTAGTGAGGTGCGAACCAGTTAAACTAGTTAGAATCAGGGGAAACCGGTATCTTTATAACACATTAGATTTCTGTCGGGTTAGAACAGATGTGTTATGGACACTCGCATAAATAACAGAAATATGCTATAGTGGGCATAAACCTAGTTCTACTACTAACAAACAAACACACGCGCGCGCATTAGACACCCACAAAACAAAACAAAAAACCCCAACGCTTGTTTACTAGGGCCTACATTTTGAAAAACTATTTATATAAATTTAATACTACTATAGTCAAAATGAAAACTTTTTATCATAATGTGCGAAGTAAACTGAACCCTGGTTAGCAATTTATCCATAAAGACATCTCAATTGCCAGTTTGGTATTTGAATGTTACTACCTCTAAATAAAGGCCACCTGTTCATAAAGTCCACAACTTAAAGGTTATTGGAGGTAATTACATTCTTTGGAGGATTTGTTTTTACTCGTCATAGAACTTCGCAAAATCAAGTCACTGATCCTAGTTCCGTATGTTTTTTGTGCGTGTTTTTTGTTTCGTTAAATGCTTTCAGAGTTACTATAAAAATCAGAACAACCTAAAACGCACTGGATTTTCCAAACTTAACAACTTAAGCAACAAATGGTGAGTAATGTGTAATTAAACTAGTAAAAAAAAAGCAGTGATAGCAAAAAAATATTTTACACAGCATAAAAAACTAGTGTCAATGCCTTTAAAGCTGGAATTAGAAATACATGGAAGATCTGTGTAACGGGCCGCGAGTGCATACAATTTATAGCTGGAATTAGAAATACATGGAAGATCTGTGTAACGGGCCGCGAGTGCATACAATTTATAGGCTTTTAAATGCACTGAATCAGCAAATTGAAACCTACACGTGACCAGCATATTTTGGCAAAGGAACAAAACACTGTCATCGTGTATGTTGTGTCTGGAACTGTTAATGATCCATATCTACTGAAGGTTCAAGCACGTCTGTGCTGGATACGAACACGAAAATCACCACAGATGCTGTCCAGGATGGAACCTGGGGTGGAGGGGAGGTAGCGGTGGGTACCACAGTGAATCTGGAAGATATAATATATTGTTAATTTTGATGCTTAGACATTGTATGGAAAGAAATATTTCGTTTAACGACGCACTCAACACATTTTATTTACGGTTATATGGCGTCAGACATAATATGGTTAAGGACCACACAGAGTTTGAGAGGAAACCCGCTGTCGCCACTACATGGGCTACTCTTTCCGATTAGCAGCAAGGGGTCTTTTATTTGCGCTTCCCACAGGCAGGATAGCACAAACCATGGCCTTTGTTGAACCAGTTATGGATCATTGGTCGGTGCAAGTGGTTTTACACCTACCCATTGAGCCTTGCGTAGCACTCACTCAGGGTTTGGGGTCGGTGTCTGGATTAAAAATCCCATGCCTCGACTGGGATCCGAACCCAGTACCTACCAGCCTGTAGACCGATGGCCTAACCACGACGCCACCGAGGCCGGTAGACATTGTATGGATATTGCTTTAAAATATAATACTATCTTAATTTTGATGTTTAGACATTGTATGGATATAGAGTTAAAATTTGTTTTGTTTAACGACACCACTAGAGCACACTGATTTATTAATCATCGACTATTGGATGTCAGACATTTGGTAATGTTGACATATAGTCTTAGAGAGGAAACCCGCTACATTTTCCCGTTAGTAGCAAGATATCTTTTATATGCACCATCCCACAAACAGGATAGCACATACCACGGCCTTTGATACACCAGTCGTAGTGCACTGACTGGAACGAGAAATAGCCTAGTGAGCCCACCGACGGGGATCGACCCTAGACCGACCGCGCATCAGGCTAACACGTTACCACTGAGCTACATCCCGTTCCTGTATAGTTTCAAGATAAAATATTATGTTAAATTTGATGTTTAGACATTGTATGAATATAGTTTTGTGAGATAAATGGTATCATGTATTATTCTATGTCTTACATATCGTCAAAAACCAGGTTTTAAGCAAATTTTAACATCTTTTTCGTCTAAAAGTTATTTACAGCCGTTGCACTTGTAGCTGACTTACACGTCACAGACACATGAATGTCAGGCTACGTCTAATCGATATCCATCGTGTAGTTTTTCATTGGCTGTATGGCACTGGTGACCTGGTCATCACCTAGGAGCAGCCAGTTGTATGTGTTGAAATTGTTAAGACACGTACATGTGTTAACAACCATGTGCAACCAAAAATAACGCAGGGTGTTCTCACCAACGGATGTGTAAGAAATTGTGGTTCCCAATATATCGTTCCTACGATCCTGTTTGGTAAGTTGTGTAGGTACAGGCACTAGTCACCCTATTAAGATTAAGGACGGAAGGAAGGAAATGTTTTATTTAATGACGCACTCAACACATTATATTTACGGTTATATGGCGTCAGACATATGGTTAAGGACCACACAGATATTGAGAGGGGAAACCCGCTGTCGCCACTTCACGGGCTACTCTTTTTGATTAGCAGCAAGGGATCTTTTATATGCACTATCCCACAGACAGGATAGCACATACCACAGCCTTTGATAAACCAGTCGTGGTGCACTGGCTGGAACGAGAAATAGCCCAATAGGCCCACCGACGGGGATCGATCCCAGACCGACCGCGCGTCAAGCGAGCGCTGTACCACTGAACTACGTCCCGCTCTCGTGTTAAGATTACGTCGCGGGGTAGTTTAAGTCTCTGTGATCACCTTCTCTTTAAACTACGCTATAGTCATTCCGCAGCTTAAGTAAATAGGGGGCCCATTGGTAAAGCGCCCGCCTGATGCACGGTCGATCTAGGATCGATCCCCGTCGGGGGGCCCACTGAGCTATTTCTCGTTCCAGCCAGTGCACCACGACTGGTATATCAAAGGTCGTGGTATGTACTATCCTGTCTGTGGGATAGTGCTTATAAAATATCCCTTGCTACTAATGGACAAATGAAGCGGGTTTCCTCTCAATGACTGTCAAAATGACTATATGTTTGACATCCAATAGCCGATGATTAATAAATCTATGTGCTCTAGTGGCGTCGTTAAACAAAACAAACTTCTAAGTCAATAGGTTATGCTGCCATAAAAAGTAAATACAAAAACATTTACAGTACTATTGGTTATGGCATAAAAAGGGTTAATAACAATTGTTTCTAGAAGCAGTACCGAAAACCTGTTGGCATCTCCTCTCCGGTTTGGCGGCAATGTGGAATTAAAAATTGTTGCCCCACAACGTGTGTAAACTGCTGTGGTATGTGATGACCTGTCTGTGAGGAAGTGCATGAAAACGACGGAAGAAATATTATTTAACGACGCACACTCAACAACATATATATATATATATATATATATATATATATATATATATATATATATATATATATATATATATATATATATATATATATATATATAAAAATGATAAAAGAAAACAAGTGTACAGTATATATGTATTTTTAAAAAACAATTTAAAGAAATAATGATCCTTTTACATGTTTCAATGTTATCTTCAGAAAGGATCTGCTAAATAACTGCTAAATATGACGTCATACATATTATGACGTTACTGTAGTAGAAGGGGATTGATTTAATTACGTCATTGTTGCTTTTAGCTAACGAAGAGCATTAAGAAGTGGACAAAACTTTCTAATAAAATACATTTCCTTTGTCTTTCTTTTCATTTCATCATTGGTATCTATGTGATAAAATGGGAAAATGGTGAATTTAATATCTTTTTGTGCCGCACATGTATTTAAATGTGAACTCAAGGGTATGCATCTTGTTTCAGGTTGTTTTATTTGCTGTTTGTGTACGCGTACTCTGGCTCTCAGCTGATTGGTATGACCAATGTATTGTTCTTTGCAACCTTGGCATGTAATTACATAAATAACATTGTTAACGGAACAATCCATATCCCTGTGTACCCAAAATAAACCTTTGTGGTTGAATTCTATATGTGTGCCTTCTAAAATATGTTGGCATGTACCACAGTTACTTCGGTTACACTTTTTGACACCGCATTTATGTTCTACTATATATATATCACGGCCATGGGCTATTCGGGATAGTACCTACCACGACCTTTATTACACCAATTGTGGTGCACTGGCTGGAACAAAAAATAGCCCTATGGGCCCACCAGCGGGGATCGATCGTTGAACGACATCGCAACAGCCTAGTGCTTTACTACAGACCGTGATATGTGCTGTCCTGTTGGTACTAAAGTGCAAATAAAAGATAATTTGCTGATAATGGGGAAATGTTGCGGGTTTCCGTTAGGTTACGACTATATCTCAGAATTACCAAATGTCTGACATCCAAGAGCCAGTGATTAATAAATCAATTTGCTCTAGTGGCGTCATATAACAAAACAACTTTCAAGCCATTGGTTTAACCATTTAATCATCGCCGCAGCTAGCTTTTGTTTGTTTGTTGTTTGTTTAGTTGGTATTAAGTGCGAGTGCGAATAATTTGTACATGCTCATATACCACTAGAGTTTCGAGAGCATGTCCGTCCCGGGGCCTGTCTCTCGATAGCCAGGGGCTTTTCCCGGGTCAGAAATAAAATAAGCGGACAATTTAGAAATTTACATCCAAAAATTAAATAGTGGGCCTTTAAAATTTTGATGCGCATCTCTAATATAATTAATAAAGAAAATTCTAGTCATTAAATTTGGTCGCTAGATTAGATTAGGTGGTCAAAAAGAAATTAGATAAGATGGGGGGGGGGGGGGGGGGGGGGGGGGGGGGTAGAGTTGAAAATGGGCAGAATTTTGAAAATAGCAATTAGTAAAAAAGTTAATAGAATTAAAAAAAAACAAAAAAAAAAACAATTACACGCCAAAAAAAAAAAAAAATTGACTGCTCGGTCGAATATTTATATAATTTGGAGCATTTTAGAAGGACAGTCCAAAAATAAATAAGAGAAAGAAGAGAGGATCGGACTATTTAATAATATTTAAAAAACAAGAAAGTAATTTCGACATAAACTTTTGAACGAAGGTCTAAAAGTTTAAATTCCGATATATATGTCCACGTGAGTGGCCTCGTTAAGGCCGTTAGGTTAGTTTCTACTTCGGAGAGGCTGGAGATTCCCGGAGTGTCGGCAGTTGGTCTTTTCGCTGACGTAGTGTCTGAACTACACTGGAGTAGCCGGGGCCGCAGACTGCACTGATCATCTTGTGTATGGATCTGTTGTCGATCTTGGCGAACAAGATGCACTGTCTGTAGGTCTGGTCCCTCCGGTGCGTGACGACTACTCCACGTATTCCACTAAAGATCTTGTTGTGTAGCTCGTAGCTGCTGCCGTCATCCAGTGGTCTCCAGTCCGCGTTGAGGTATCCTCCCCGAAGTCGTTGTGGATCCCGCATGTCCCCCTGCATATATTGGTGCAGTTGGCGTCGAAGTCCGTTGATGGCAAGGACCCATTCGGCGTCGTCAGGGGGCGGGGCTACCGGCGGCGGCTTGGTCTTGGCTGGTTGGGTGGTCGGTGATGTCGCCTTCCGCTTCGCCGCCGCAACAACAACATGTCCCTGTGCCGACTCAACGGGAGCGGTCGGTATAATTGACCGCTGCACCGGAGTCGGCGTCCAGGGAGTGGAGGTCGGTGGTACCGCCCATGGAGGCTGGCACATCGCGATGTCCAGGCTCGAATACGGCCGATCCGGGGATGCAGGCGCCGATGGCGATCGCGTCCTCTCCGGCGAACTCGGTAGGGTCGGCGACGCAGAAGGGACCGCCGCTGGCGGTTGAGCCGCCAGCTTTGTCTCTCTCTCCCCCCCCCCCCTGAGCCGTCCCTGGCACGGGTTTCTTCTTCCTCCTTCCTTTTCCAGTCCCTCCGTTGCTCTTCTTTGGAGGCGGGTCACCGTATACCAAAGACACGGTCGCCCGTGTCCCGGTATAGGTAACCCGTAACTCCAGTAGAGCCCCAAAGCTGGCTATCAGTCCCCCCAGGTGGGGGGGGGGGGGGGGGGGAGGGGACAACTCGAGAGCGCACGTAGACACGTCTACTCGCATCGCGAAAACAGTTGGGAGTCGTTGGTATTAAGGTGTTTTATTTCGACGGTTCAAACATGTTTACTGTGGACACAACCTCTGAATCAAGTCAGGAATGAAAGGGGGAATTCGATGGGAAGAAATTTGCAAAAGTTTTAGTTTAGTGATAAAAAATTAATTAAGTAAAAAAAAACAAAAACAATTAAGTGCACTTAGGTGTTTGAAACGTGGCTATAAATGTAAAGGTTCAACCCCCGATCTAAATTTCAGATGAAGAAGATGACGAAAGAAGATGATGAACAAGATGATGAACAAGATATGAATGGATGAATGAATTATTGCTTAACGACACCCCAACACGCACAGAAAAAAACATCGGCTATTAGGTGTCAAACATAGGTAAGTACTTGAACAAGAAAAAGACGACAAAAAAGAAGAAAACGAAGAAGAATAAGAAGGTCTATAATTAAAGTATTTGAGAAAAGTGATCGTTAGTAAGAACGTAAAACTAGCCAGGAAGCTAGGAGCGGCCGTTGACATGTAATTACTTTTTCTTTCATTAGTTTCAATTAAGCCAAAGGTTTTTTCTGATAAACGTCAATCCCTTCTCGTTTCTTTTGATCAGTACATTTTAAATAAATCGATTTGAACGATGGAATATGTTAACTCTGTTGTTGAATATCACTGATTTATAGTGTTTGTTGTTGAATATCACTGATACATTGTGTTTGTTGTTGAATATCACTGATACATTGTGTCTGTTGTTGAATATCACTGATACATTGTGTCTGTTGTTGAATATCACTGATTTATAGTGTTTGTTGTTGAATATCACTGATACATTGTGTCTATTGTTGAATATCACTGATACATTGTGTCTGTTGTTGAATATCACTGATTTATAGTGTTTGTTGTTGAATATCACTGATACATTGTGTTTGTTGTTGAATATCACTGATGCATTGTGTCTGTTGTTGAATATCACTGATACATTGTGTCTGTTGTTGAATATCACTGATTTATAGTGTTTGTAGTTGAATATCACTGATACATTGTGTCTGTTGTTGAATATCACTGATTTATAGTGTTTGTTGTTGAATATCACTGATACATTGTGTTTGTTGTTGAATATCACTGATGCATTGTGTCTGTTGTTGAATATCACTGATACATTGTGTCTGTTGTTGAATATCACTGATTTATAGTGTTTGTAGTTGAATATCACTGATACATTGTGTCTGTTGTTGAATATCACTGATACATTGTGTCTGTTGTTGAATATCACTGATTTATAGTGTTTGTTGTTGAATATCACTGATACATTGTGTTTGTTGTTGAATATCACTGATGCATTGTGTCTGTTGTTGAATATCACTGATACAGTGTTTGTTGTTGAACATCACTGATACATGGTGTCTGTTGTTGAACATCATTGATACATTGTGTCTGTTGTTGAACATCACTGATACATGGTGTCTGTTGTTGAACATCACTGATACATTGTGTCTGTTGTTGAATATCACTGATACATTGTGCGTGTTGTTGAATATCACTGATACATTGTGTTTGTTGTTGAATATCACTGATACATTGTGTCTGTTGTTGAATATCAGTCTATTGTTGAATATCACTGATACATTGTGTCTGTTGTTGAATATCACTGATACATTGTGTCTGTTGTTGAACATCACAGATACATTGTGTCTGTTGTTGAATATCACTGATACATTGTGTCTGTTGAATATCACTGATACATTGTGTTTGTTGTTGAACATCACAGATACATAGTGTCTGTTGTTGAATATCACTGTCTATTGTTGAATATCACTGATACATTGTGTCTGTTGTTGAATATCACTGATACATTGTGTCTGTTGTTGAACATCACAGATACATTGTGTTTGTTGTTGAATATCACTGATACATTGTGTTTGTTGTTTCGTGTATGCGACAGATTTGATTATTTACAAAACTGAAGTAAAGAAATAATCGGAACATTGATAAATCCTTTTTTTTTTTTTTTTTTTTTTTTCTTCTTTTCTTTTCTTTTTCTTTTTTTTCTTCTTTCTTTTCTTGTTTTTGTCGACATTTTAAAACACGTCATGTTTACGTGCTATGTGAATTACACAATACGACAGAATACAAAACGGATTTTAGTAGGATTAACCCACATACACCGTTATTGACCAGTCAGCGGTCATGTATGTACATGCAGAACGTGTTGAATATATTTAACATTACGCGCGAACTCACGGCTTTAGTTGTTGCTGGGTTAATACGTATTATCATTATGATCTTTTCAGTCGGGATAATTTACGCATTGTCAAAGTTAACTCCTTAATAAGCTTTGTAAAAGGCAACCATTAAAACCAGGAGGGGTTACTAAATGATAGAGACGTGCATTGTTTCATAAAGATTAACCAATCGGAGCGACGTTACCAAGTGCTTTGTGTTAAAACCAAAGCACAAAAATCAAGTTAAAGTGAATAAAACAAATAGAAAATATTTTCGTCGTTCGGAGCATGCGAAGGGGTGGCGTAAATTTAGTTTACACTGATGAACTGATACGGATGCATTTAGTTTGTGTGCGTCAAAGGGGAACCGATGGATTGGCATAGAGGTTGTTTTGTTTAACGATACCACTAGAGCATATCGATTAATTAATCATCGGCTATTGGATGTCAACCATTTGGTAATTCTGACATATAGTCTTAGAGAGGAAACCCGTCACATTTTTCCATTAGTAGCAAGGAATCTTTTGTATGCACCATCCCGAACACAAGATAGCACATACCACGGCCTTTAAAATACCAATTGTGGTGTACTGGCTGGTCATCAGAGGAAACCCGCTACATTTTCCCGTTAACAGCAAGGGATATTTTATATCATTTCCCACAGACAGGAAAGCACATACCACAGCCTTTGACCAATGTTGGTGCACTGGTTGAATGGATCCACCGAGGTGGTTCGATCCTGCGACACAAGCACCTCATGCGACTGCACTAAATCACTGACTGTGCTGAATCAGATTGGCATATAATGCTATAATGAATAATGCTAAATCTCATATCAATTTAAGTTTTAAACTAATACCAACTCGCACAAGGTTGTTTCTGAAAATTAAAAAACCCAAACAACCACAAAAAACAATCAAAACAACCACAACCCCAGAACAAACAACCAACCAAATAAACAAACAACAAAAACGTTTCCTGAGATTAAATCTCATTTTAACAGGGATGAAGACGAATGTTGGAACAGCCAAGTAAGGAAATTGCACCTGAATTGTTATAGGCTATTGGATGTCAAACATTTGGTAATTTTGACGTATAGTCTTAAAGAGAAAACCCGCTATATTTTCTCATTAGTAGCAAGGGACATTTTATATGCACCATCCCACAGACAGGATATCATATACCACGGTCTTTAATATACCAGTCGTGGTGCACTGGCTGGAACGAGAAATAGCCAAATGGACCCACTGACGGGGATCGCATATGGCGAGCGCTTTACCACTGGGCAACATCCCACCCACTTAGACCAGGAACAAGTTAAACTGATTTCAATCAAAAAATTCATACGTAATGCCCAATAAAGTCAGCAGCTGCTTGCATGAATTCCACTGTAGAACTCGTGGTAAAGTGAACAAAAACACATGTCTGCACATAGTTAGGTCGTAAAGCGTTCTAATATGTTCTCCGCCAGTCAACTGCGACTACTGTTACCAACTCGTCTTTTAGCAGCTACACTACAGCGCTATCTACTTGCACAAAGTAAATATAGACAGACCCACGACAGAACAGCTAGAAGTGAAAAAGAAATCTTCGTTGTAAATAAACTCAACTCATCCTGTGTGCACGTCGAGCTTTTGTGTTACAGCTTCAAAGAGGGCTGAAACGAACAACACAGGTATACCTCAAACATTGCTAAAAGGTTTTTTGTTACAGTAGGGTTTTTTGTCAAAGATAAAACAAAACAAAAAGACACACAAATAAACTGAGAGAGAGAGAGAGAGACAGAGAGACAGAGAGAGAGAGAGAGGGGGGTGGGTGGTGGGGGGAGGTGCGTGAGTGAGTGAGAAGTTTGTTTTGTTGAGTGAGTGCATGAGTGAGTGACAAGTTTGTTTTAACAACACCACTGGAGCACATTGATTAATTAAGCATCGGCTATTGAATGTCAAAGATTTGGTAATTCTGACTCGTAGTCATCAGAGGAAACCCGCTACATTTTTCCCAATGCAGATAGGAAAACACATATCACGGCCTTTTTCCAGTTGTGGTGAACTGGTTGGAACGAGAAAAAACAGAGGTGGTTCGATCCTGCGACGCAAGCACCTCGTGCGAGCACTCAACCGACTGAGCTAAATCCCACCCGCGTTTCCTCCCTCCCCCCCCCTCTCTCTCTCTCTCTCTCTCTCTCTCTCTCTCTCTCTCTCTCTCTCTCTCTCTCTCTCTCTCTCTCTCTCGCTATTGATAAAATATCAAAATATCCATATGTAAGATATCAAATTGCTGTAGTTTAAAATGTGCCGAAATGTTAAACGAATAATCCTTCCTTTCTTCGTCATACTGCTACAGAGAACAATGTCGGCAGACAGACTTCATGAATTCATGATGGGTGCGGTTTTTGAAACAGAATCAGAATGAGTTTATTCGCCAAAGCCAGCATGGCTATTGGCACAAAACTGAGAAGAATACAAACAGAAGCCGATAGAATTATGCAGTGAGTTTCAATATCTACACCTGGAAATTAATTAAGCCCCAAGTGAACTGCATTGCAGCGATGACATGGATAAATTACTTTTGAGAAACACATCAGTGTGATTCCGGCTCCAGACTTAATTACCATACATTTCCATGTATATTTATGGTTTTGTCTTTTTGCCTAGAACACGTTAACTACTGATGTCGTGGCAGTGTCACATGCCGTCAATCTTTTTCAATATCCTTTGTACACACGGATCATTAATTTCAGTGTTTTGTATTCACGAAACGTACACAGTTACTAACGAAGTACATGTATGTACTTTAAATCATTATTTATTTGTGTTTGTTAAAAAGTACCTAATGACAAAATGACATAAATCATATAAACATGCTTTATTTTCATTAATAATTATTTTAAACTCATTAGTGACATCGTGTTTCAAATACGAAATTTACCGGAATTATACCCGTTTCCGTGAGTAACTAAATGTCAACCACATTATTCATTGATGGCACAAAAATAATCTCTTGAAGTGGACTCTTTCTTACCACCAGTTTATATCACAAGCAATGAAAACTAGCCCATAAAATGATTATTTAGTTAGTTAATTAGTCGCTTCGATGACATGCCTTGACATGTGGATACCGTTTTGCTGTGTATTGAATCGTCTAAGACTTCAATGGAGATCAAAAGAATATGTGTCAACTACAAGTTCTCAACTTTTGCATGAGTCTCGCTGCACAGAAGCATAGCAGACATAAGCCTTATGCGTACAGTGTATTTGTTTTGTTGGAAGGCGCTGGTTACAGCTATCTACTAAATTATTTATCTTTGACAGTAGTTTCGAACTCACAAACGTCAGAAACAAGACTGCTTTCAGTTACATAATTTAGTTGTGTTCATTTATGTCTACGCCTTCTTACTGTGTATACATTTTAACAGTTGACCAATGACAGTCGACCTCTTATAATTACTGTTGCATGAAGGGTATAGTTTGGAACCAGACGTCAAACGCGATTATTTATAAATATATTTTCCAAATAATTATTATTAAATGAAAAATATATATATAAAAAATAGTAAAATTAATTTTTCCAGGTGTTTTAAGCACTTTCCAGGATGAAAATAAAATTTAAGCACTTTCCAAGGTTTTCCAGGATGCGTGCGAACCCTGTATTACGAAAAATGTCCCTTCTCAAGAAAGCTTTAATAAGTATAAAAAATATTTCCCAAGATTCCTTAAAGTTCATATATATGTTTTGAGCACAGAAGTTTAATTCTTTAACAAACTAATAGTCTGGTATTAGAAAGTCTTTATACCAGATGTGGTGAAATGAACTTTTTTGGACTGCGTTCGGTATACAGCTTTGTCACGAATACCCAGTTGCGATTTGATTGGTTATCGGCTTATTACATTCAAGCGCCAAAATCAGACACTGACCTTAAAGGAGGAGACAATTAAGGCATTTGGCCTGGTATGCATATTCAACGATATATAATGCACATTATTGCTTAATATCAACAAGTATAAACGTATAGTTAATTAATAAAACGGTTAAATGTGACGGTTATTATATATAACGGGCGCAGCCATTTTGTACCATCCCAGTGAATACGCCAGTACCTGTGGTTCCTGACTGGCAGGTGTATATTTAGACGGTCCCCAGACACTGTGTCTAGACACACTAAAAAGACGTGCCTCTTTTATGAATATCACAGGGTATTGTGTGATAACAGCATGGATACACTTCAAAACGTAATGGATATTACCAACAGCCCTGCTGTATTACTGTAAGTAATTCTGTAAAACCCTTGATTAAGTAGACTTTCCCATCTAAAATCACAAAACTGACCAATTGCGTCGTCCCAAAGAAAAGAAAAGTATCATTTGGGTATCGTGAGTGGTCGTTTTTGCTCGAACGTGCCCTACCAATCGGCCTACTAATATGCATTTTTTTCTTTGGATTTAATTTTTTTTTTTAAATACTATAACTCCATTTCGTTCTATTGGTGTAACCTGAAATATATTTAGTTAAGTAGTTTATTATTATCAAGTCATTTATGTTGTTTCACAAGTCAGGTTGACGAAAGCGAAGCGCCTTGTCGTAAATTATAGCGTTTGTTTACACTGTGCATAGAGGAGATGGACGGAGCTGACGTCACTTCGCCCCAAGCTATGCCACCGGACGTCACAAAAACGAAACAAAATGGCTTCCCCCAGTTAGCAGGAATAATCATGGCTTTTTATTAACTCTAAAATGATGCGTTTTTCATTTGTTAAAGTGTCAGTATGTGTTGGTGGTCCGGGTATGCATCTTTCCAACACATAAGGCTCTTGTTTGAGTTGACCCTACCTTTAAACAAATCAGGCTATCGAGCGTTACGGAATACCACGGAGCCTCTCACGTAGATTGAACGTAGCACTTAGTGTTGTCATGCAGTTCATGCACATTGTTCTTCTTGGGAGTTTTTGTTTTATTGGGGTTTTTTTAGGGTGTATGTGTGTGTGTGTGTGGTTTTGAGAGGTTGTTGTTTTTGTTTTATTAGGGTGTTTTTTTAGGGTGTATGTGTGTGTGTGTGTGTGGTTTTGAGAGGTTGTTGTTTTTGTTTTATTGGGGTTTTTTAAGGTGTATGTGTGTGTGGTTTTGAGAGGTTGTTGTTTTTGTTTTATTGGGGGGGGGGGGGGTTAGGATGTATGTGTGTGTGTGTGGTTTTGAGAGGTTGTTGTTTTTGTTTTATTAGGGTTTTTTAAGGGTGTATGTGTGTGTGTGTGGTTTTGAGAGGTTGTTGTTTTTGTTTTATTAGGGGTTTTTTTAGGGTGTATGTGTGTGTGGTTTTGAGAGGTTGTTTTTGTTTTATTGGGTTTTTTTTAGGGTGTATGTGTGTGTGTGTGTGTGTGTGGTTTTTTAAGGTTGTTGTTTTTGTGTTATGAGGGTTTTTTAAGGTGTAAGTGTGTGTGTGTGGTTTTGAGAGGTTGCTGATTTTGTTTTATTACGGTTTTTTAAGGTGTATGTGTGTGTGTGTGGTTTTGAGAGGTTGTTGTTTTTGTGTTATTAGGTGTTTTTTAGGGTGTATGTGTGTGTGGTTTTGAGAGGTTGTTTTTTGGTTTTGTTTAATAATTTAGACAACTTCATATTAACATATTAATACATGTCATTACATTTTTCCTGGATTGAGGTTGTTATTCACGTAATATATATATTATTATTAAAAAATGCGTAATGTCAAAACTATCCCCTCGCTAAGTTTCTAAAATAAAATGGGCGCAAACTAATTCAATGGTATTTGGTATGGTGGCAGCCGTCTTGGATCTTTTATATATATAGATATGATATCATCCTATTGCGTTAGACCTTTATTATATCTTATTCAGAATCAAGTGGTGATTTGCTTGTAACAAACCCTCAATATGATACAGATCCCCTCCCTACACTTCTTCTTAGCTCGAGTGTCATCCAGCCCTGCCCTCTTTAAATGTTGGCTGCGACATATAAACACGGCAGGGCTAGTGGACACCCGCCCCAAGTTCAGCCAGCAAACGTTTCGCTAACGTTCGCGAACTATTTCATTGGTCCAGTCTAGCGGTTGTTTTTCTGCTCGGTCTAGCTATACTCAGTGCCGAACTAACGTTTGCTCTGCTGAAATAGTGACAATTTACATTAAAGGTCACATTACAACTCTGTTTATTCTTGCGTCACGTGGAGTTGGCTGCGCTTATTCATTTTCGGAACGTAAAGATAATTAAAAAAAAAACCGCTTTGACAGTCTTAAACATGTTTTCAATCAATGCTTGGCCTTTTGAATAAATGTCGCTGCAGATATTTATTTCTCTCTCACCCTTCCCTCCCCTTCCACCCTCCCCACTTCTGTGGATTTGTTGTTGTTTGGTTTCTGTTGTTGTTGTTATTATTGTTTGTTGTTTGTTGTTTCTACTACCTGTCACAAAGGTAAATGCATAATTATAATATCACTTGTGAACCTAATCACAAAGGTGATTGTGTGTTTTGTGTTAATCCTGGTTTCCATAAACTCGGTAGCACGTCACCGACAGACGCAGACTGGCGCAGATTGATGCGCACAAAAACAAACAAATAAATAAAATTTACAAGAAGATAGTTGCAGATGCTTTGCGTCGGTCTACAACAGATCAAGGAAGTAAAACTTATTTAATATTTCATATCTGTTAAGTAAATGAAGCTTTCTCCAGTATTAAACAAAATGTGTGGGTTTTTTTTTTTTAACTAGTCACGCAGTAACAGGACAACCACTGAAAGGTAAATCTGATCGGGAAGAAATTAAGCATTGTCTCCCCTGTAGGCCTACGCAGCAATACGTTGAAATCTCATACATCGTTTTCAATAGGCTTGTAGGTCATACATACATCTTTTTCATTAGGCTTGTAGGTCATACATACATCGTTTTCATTAGGCTTGTAGGTCATATATACATCTTTTTCATTAGGCTTGTAGGTCATACATACATCTTTTTCATTAGGCTTGTAGGTCATATATACATCGTTTTCATTAGGCTTGTAGGTCATATATACATCGTTTCATTAGGCTTGTAGGTCATATATACATCGGTTTCATTGGGCCTGTGGGTCATATATACATCGGTTTCATTGGGCTTGTAGGTCATATATACATCGGTTTCATTGGGCTTGTAGGTCATATATACATCGGTTTCATTAGGCATGTAGGTCATATATACATCGGTTTCATTAGGTTTGTAGGTCATATATACATCGATTTCATTAGGCTTGTAGGTCATATATACATCGGTTTCATTAGGCTTGTGAGTCATATATACATCGGTTTCATTAGGCTTGTGGGTCATAAATACATCGTTTTCATTAGGCTTGTGGGTCATAAATACATCGTTTCATTAGGCTTGTGGCTCATATATACATCGGTTTCATTAGGCTTGTGGGTCATATATACATCGGTTTCATTGGGCGTGTAGGTCATATATACATCGGTTTCATTAGGCTTGTGGGTCATAAATACATCGGTTTCATTAGGCTTGTAGGTCATATATACATCGGTTTCATTAGGCTTGTGGGTCAAAAATACATCGTTTTCATTAGGCTTGTGGGTCATATATACATCGGTTTCATTAGGCTTGTGGATCATAAGTACATCGGTTTCATTAGGCTTGTGGGTCAAAAATACATCGTTTTCATTAGGCTTGTGGGTCATATATACATCGGTTTCATTAGGCTTGTGGATCATAAGTACATCGGTTTCATTAGGCTTGTGGGTCAAAAATACATCGTTTTCATTAGGCTTGTGGGTCATATCCTCCAGTTTAATTGTCCTTCCGTGACACGCCAATCTTCGATTTATTTCTACTTCTATCTACAGACTGATTCACACACAAATAGACTGTTAGGGTGAAGGGTTTGATAACTATATAAGTTCCAATGTACCAATTCACTTCATATTACCGATAATGTTAACTAATAAATTTTATATAAGTAGCGTATGAACACACCCAGGTGGTACACCAACAAAGGGTGTGGCACCTCACATTTAATTCACACACAACAAAATGGGGGTCGCATACCATTTAAAAGATTTAATTAATGATTTTATTAACAACCCTTTTTTATGCTGAAAATCACAGCTCCATTTTTAGGGATACTCTGCATTAGTTTCAACCTCTGTTGTATACCGCATAACAACTATATAACAAATAAAAGTGAATTTATTTATTGGCAATGGATAATAGTATTTGCACAAATAATCAATATGACATATTACTACCAATCACAGCCACAGCTGTTTTTACTCCATAACTATTTGACTGTGCACCTCGAACTTTGACATAGAACTTTATTATTTGGTACAGTGCAACCTGTAGTACCAAGCCAATTGATGAATTATAGTAGTACCCGCTTTCTAATATTATAATGAAAGGGAGAACAACTCTGGGAATTTTCTAAACGTAACAAGATGGAATGGCTGTTCCGGAATAATTGATTACGTCATTTGGAGAGGAGTCAAACAATAATTATAATTAGTTTATGTGTGATCAGTTGTGCAACAATCCTTAGCTAAACATGACACTTCAGATTATAATTCTTTAATATATTTTATTTATTGATTTTAAACAGAAGAGAAAAAAACCCTTTGTGCTAATATTAGTTATAGTTGTTATTGTAGCCGTCGTCGTTTCTGGTGTATTACAAAATCATTATGATTTAATGAATACATATAAAAAATCCTACAGATCTTCAGAAGAACACTTTTATTTTTCGTATTTTTCAGGTGCCTTCGTTATTTTTTCTTTTCTTTCTTTTCTTTAAAAAAAAAATCATTGTTTTTCTTTCTTTCTTTTTTGTTCGTTCTTTCTTTCTTTTCTTTCTTTCTTTCTTTCTTTCTTTCTTTCTTTCTTTCTTTCTTTCTTTCTTTCATTCTTTCTTTTGTTTTGTATATATATATATATATATATATATATATATATATGTGTGCAACCTTCCCCAGTTTTTTTTCGCATAGGTACCGCCCTCATACTATAATGCTTGTGAGTTGAATAAACATATTCAGTCTGTTACTGAAATGGTCAGAGGCGGAGTCATGAAAACTTTGTGGGGGAAATAACGGGAAAAAGATATATGAACCAACTCGCCAACAGAGCATCCAAATGAAAAATAGTATTAAAAAAGAAAAGAAAAAATAGATATTTGAATTATTATTATTATTATTATTATTTTATTTTATTTTTTGACAGGACCCCTGGCGCCCACCCTGCATGTTACTTGACATTCGTTAGATATAACCTGTGTAATGGACTCATTTTGTCAGTTTTACGTTAACTCCAACACACACATTTCTCTGCATTTTCAAGCTGAAACTATTTAGTAAATACACAAACTCACATAATTATATGTTTTTCTGATTTTTGTATTTTACGAATGTAGGCACTACCGTATTTCCTGTAGGAAACCAGGATGTTACAGACAGGGGCAGGTACAGCAACCAGAAAACCGCATACATGTCGTAATACATGATATTTCACACTTTACAGAAATTCACTAGAATTAAACAAAAACAAAAATAATCCACATCATTTCATTTCAACTTATTTTCGTTAGTTGGTTAAGAACTCGCTCTGGGTTGGAGTCGGTACAGGGCTACGAACCCTGTACCTACCAGCCTGTAATCCAATGACTTAATCACTGCGCCACTGAAACAGGTAAAGACACATCGAGTTTGACCGTTATCTACCTGCAGCAAGACAACTGCTGAAAAGTAAATTAGATCAGAAAGGAATGAAAGTTGTCTCCCCTGAACTATAGCGTTAAGTAATTATGAGTAGGGCAGGGGCAGGTGATTGGTGATTTGGTAGCTAATGTCCGTTTATTATGTTTGATATATTAAACGATTAGTGATTAATATCTCGTATTCCTTGGACTTCATTTTACATATTTGGTTTTAAATAAGTACCTTATTGACAGAAAATGTTTTAATATTGTTGAAAATATTACATTTTTCAACATTCGATCGCTTTTAAGGCAATATCTATTTCCACAGATCTTGTTCAGTTAGATTTTTGTAATACCCCAAATTCTTAATGAAATTTTAATTAATGTAGTATCTGACATACCAGTACGCACAGAAGTATTTAAATAGATCACATAATTATATGGCTGTAGGCAACAGGTCTTCAATTAATTTTAAAATTTCTATTATATTATTTGCCATGATGATGCATGATTTGATATAGAGTCGGACATTTACATTGTGATCAAACGATGAATTTAAACCAACCGACTTAAGATTAATAGCGTGGTTAAATTTAAAACAAAATTACAAGAGCGATATGTGTATAAATATCTTTAAAATAAATGTCACGTTCATCCAAAATATTTATTTAGTGTTATTAAAAAACATAACTCCAGATTATCAAAGAAGACAGAAATAAAACATTAAACAGGGACCTTATCTCATATTCAAAACTTTCGTTGTTGTGGCTTCCTTCAAGTGTTAAACGAAAAGAAAGTTAAAGTTTGTTTTGTTTAACGACACCACTAGAGCACATTGGTTAACATTTAGTAATTCTGACACAATATCATCAGAGGAAACCCGCTACAGACAGAAAAGCACATACCACGGCCTTTGACCAATTTGATAGATCCACCGAGGTGGTCCGATCCTGCTACTCGAGCACTTCCAGCAAGCACTCAGCCGACTGAGACCGGCCTCGGTGGCGTCGTGGCAGGCCGTCGGTCTACAGGCTGGTAGGTACTGGGTTCGGATCCCAGTCGAGGCATGGGATTTTTAATCCAGATACCGACTCCAAACCCTGAGTGAGTGCTCCGCAAGGCTCAATGGGTAGGTGTAAACCACTTGCACCGACCAGTGATCCATAACTGGTTCAACAAAGGCCATGGTTTGTGCTATCCTGCCCGTGCGAAGCGCAAATAAAAGATCCCTTGCTGCCTGTCGTAAAAGAGTAGCCTATGTGGCGACAGCGGGTTTCCTCTCAAAATCTGTGTGGTCCTTAACCAGATGTCTGACGCCATATAACCGTAAATAAAATGTGTTGAGTGCGTCGTTAAATAAAACACTTCTTTCTTTCTTTCAACTGATTGAGCTTAATTCCGCCCCTAAACGAAAAAACGTCTGTCGTATAATGTTGGTACGAATAACAATTCGCAGAAGCTCTAATAGCGGACAGCAGGTATCCACAAAGTCCTCGAGTTTTCCAAATAGTCCCACCGGTCGTTCAACAGAGGTTCAGATATATCGAAATGTTCGTCTTAGGGTCAGGATTTAGGAAACCAATTTGACATTGTAGCAAATTAATGCTGCTTCACTATATAGCTAATCTTTACCATTTATTTATTCTTTAATACATGTTATATTGTTTTAAAAAATCAAGAAATACAGCCTTAAAGTTGTCCGACTCAAGATCAGTCCCAGCTATTAAAGGGCACATTTTGCTGGCACGGATCTCTGCACTATAGCAAGTTAGACTAAGGACATCGATTGGTATCAGGACTGGGTATCGCTGTTTTGTCAGCACCCCTCCGAAAAATGTCAATGAGTATGCATTGCAATTCTGGTACCAGCTCCCTTTTGGTTAGATAGCACATATGGTGTTACCTGAACCAGTGGCGGATCCAGAAAATCCATTTAGGGGGGCCCCAGTGACATGAGGCGGAATGCCAATGGAACTTTGGTGGAGGTTTGGATAGGATCGTAAAAAAACAAAAACAAAATTATAACTGTCGCAAAATGTCTTTTTTGGAGGGCCTGTCCCCCCCCCCCCCCCCCCCCCCCGATCCGCCTCTGTGAACTAAACAGGTTTGTCAGCTCCACAACAACTGAAAAACAATTCCAGCAGAATCCTATTTTTAGACAGGTACAAAGCAAAGATCTTTGCTAGGCTGGCCTTATTTTCACTTATGCTAAAAAAGTCATTTATGGTAATATCTCATTTAAAAAGAAAAAGGTTGTACTTCGTTTCATGGTTACCTTACATAGAAAAAACACAAACACCTGAATGAATTGAAAAAGGCCATTTAATAATAAATGACGGACAAGTTAGTTAATTAAATTACCATCACATTGTTAAGGCAATTTCTCTAATTTTTTACAATTCTCTCTGAACCATGAAAGATGGGGGTTAAAACCCGCCTGCAACTTCTAAATAAACAATGTACTCAGTATTGACATATACAGACAACTATGACATTTAATTGTAAACAACATAACAATTTTTTCCTGAAAAGGTAAACAAATTGACATATCCACATGTAACCGTATTATGCAATAACCCATTCTCTTCACCCACTTTCATGGGTTAATCAATTATTATTATGGTTTATTATTTTTATTGTTTTTTTTTTTTTTTGAAAAACAAATGGAATTAAACATACAGAATTTTTCTGGGGGTAGGGTTGGGTGGGAAAATAAATTTTCAACTGGACTGATCCAAATAAATCTTCCTTGTTCATAAGAATAATAATTTATGTTAATGTGATCGTCGATTAAATTTTGGTCCCAAGGGAGATAACGCGCGAAATACTAAAACCCACACTTGTAAACGTTACCTATTGTCTTCTTCGTACGAACAATTTACCATAAATATATTTATACTAAATAAATACTGATTTATGGTAATATCTCATTTAAAAAGAAAAAGGTTGTACTTCGTTTCATGGTTACCTTACATAGAAAAAACACAAACACCTGAATGAACTGAAAAAGGCCATTTAATAATAAATGACGGACAAGTTAGTTAATTAAATTACCATCACATTGTTAAGGCAATTTCTCTAATTTTTTACAATTCTCTCTGAACCATGAAAGATGGGGGTTAAAACCCGCCTGCAACTTCTAAATAAACAATGTACTCAGTATTGACATATACAGACAACTATGACATTTAATTGTAAACAACATAACAATTTTTTCCTGAAAAGGTAAACAAATTGACATATCCACATGTAACCGTATTATGCAATAACCCATTCTCTTCACCCACTTTCATGGGTTAATCAATTATTATTATGGTTTATTATTATTATTATTTTTTTTTTTTTTTTTGAAAAACAAATGGAATTAAACATACAGAATTTTTCTGGGGGTAGGGTTGGGTGGGAAAATAAATTTTCAACTGGACTGATCCAAATAAATCTTCCTTGTTCATAAGAATAATAATTTATGTTAATGTGATCGTCGATTAAATTTTGGTCCCAAGGGAGATAACGCGCGAAATACTAAAACCCACACTTGTAAACGTTACCTATTGTCTTCTTCGTACGAACAATTTACCATAAATATATTTATACTAAATAAATACTGATTTATGGTAATATCTCATTTAAAAAGAAAAAGGTTGTACTTCGTTTCATGGTTACCTTACATAGAAAAAACACAAACACCTGAATGAACTGAAAAAGGCCATTTAATAATAAATGACGGACAAGTTAGTTAATTAAATTACCATCACATTGTTAAGGCAATTTCTCTAATTTTTTACAATTCTCTCTGAACCATGAAAGATGGGGGTTAAAACCCGCCTGCAACTTCTAAATAAACAATGTACTCAGTATTGACATATACAGACAACTATGACATTTAATTGTAAACAACATAACAATTTTTTCCTGAAAAGGTAAACAAATTGACATATCCACATGTAACCGTATTATGCAATAACCCATTCTCTTCACCCACTTTCATGGGTTAATCAATTATTATTATGGTTTATTATTATTATTATTTTTTTTTTTTTTTGAAAAACAAATGGAATTAAACATACAGAATTTTTCTGGGGGTAGGGTTGGGTGGGAAAATAAATTTTCAACTGGACTGATCCAAATAAATCTTCCTTGTTCATAAGAATAATAATTTATGTTAATGTGATCGTCGATTAAATTTTGGTCCCAAGGGAGATAACGCGCGAAATACTAAAACCCACACTTGTAAACGTTACCTATTGTCTTCTTCGTACGAACAATTTACCATAAATATATTTATACTAAATAAATACTGATTTATGGTAATATCTCATTTAAAAAGAAAAAGGTTGTACTTCGTTTCATGGTTACCTTACATAGAAAAAACACAAACACCTGAATGAACTGAAAAAGGCCATTTAATAATAAATGACGGACAAGTTAGTTAATTAAATTACCACCACATTGTTAAGGTAATTTCTCTAACTTTTTACAATTCTCTCTGAACCATGAAAGATGGGGGTTAAAACCCGCCACCATTTTGTGTGTAACACAAAATCCCCCCCCCCCCCCCCCATCTAAACCTTTTTCTGCTATAGGAGCATCAAAACTATCATAATTTAGTGGTAAGCGATGCTCCTATACCAGTACGACCGAGGAGGAAAAGAAAAGCCCCCTAATAAACAGCATGTTAAATTCCATATAGGTTGTTATAATTATGTAGTCGGGTACATGTAAGTAATGGTAACCGAGGCCCATGTCCCCAGGTTACCCATTATAATGAAGCAAATACACACAAACCGACAGTACCTCTAGACACATTAAAACATACATAGACACATTTACATGTATATGAAATGCTAGCAGGTTCGTAAATTAAGTCAATTCATATTATATTTAATAGACACAACTAGGCATGACTACAAGCACGACCGAAGTGCAGAGGCCCATGTCCCCGTGCAATGGATTCGAAAAAGAAATCGAGGCCCATGTCCCCAGATCTCAATTAGTAACTAGATAGAATGTAGGATTAAACAACAATAAAAGAAACACAAACTCAGCATAATAGTAACTACAAACATGGCCGTGTCCACAGATCCCGCTTCATGACTAGACAAATTGTAACAATAAACAACAGTAAGAAGGAAACCCAACTCAGCATAGTAAATACAAACATAGCCCAAGTGCAGAGGCCCATGTCCTCATGTACTGGACTATATAACTTCAGTGAATGAAATCGAGGCCCATGTCCCCAGATCTCGCTTCGTGACTATATAAATTTTAAAGTGCTGTTCCAGATGTATGATGTATTGAGCTATATCAATCAGGATATTATTTAATATGATTAGAAAATTAAAAACAAAAATGTAAAAAAATTATATACCGGTATATTTTCCATTTAAAAATATTCTCCTGAAAAACAGAACCAGATGAATACGTTTCGGGAATTTCCGTAAGATTTGATCCGTGACGTCACGAAGGGAACTCCTTTCGATAGTCAGCGCCATTGTTCATTGCTTCTTTTGTGTTTATTATGGTTAAACGGCGTGTTGTTGGCGGCTGTAGCAATACAAAAGCCGATAAATTTGGTCTTCACGCATTTCCTAGTAATGTTGCTGTGAGAAAGCTGTGTGTGAATTTGATTAAAACAATGTGGAAATACTGGACAGGAAGAAAATGCCGGAGACCGTGGCGACAACCGACACTTTAGTTTCGATTCGTCCGAACTGGCTTGTCGGCTTAAGCGAGATATGGGAATACCATGTGTTATGGCTTTTAAAAAAAGATGCCGTACCAACAGTTTTTCTGCGACACAAAACAAATGACAACAAGCCGACGTCATCCACACCGAAACGACCTTGGGGTGCATATCGTCAATGTCCCAAATTGCGTTGTGCTTTCAACTCCGGTCAGTTTGTTTTCTCATGCACAGTTCGCACGTTATTTATTTATTTTTAGTCAAGGAGCTAAAAATGATAATATGCATGCTGTTCCACACCCCCTTCCCAATCTTCCACGCCTCTTACATTTTTATACACAAAGCACGTTTTCTCGCATTTTGTACATCTGCAGCCAGTTGGGGGCGGGACGTATCCCAGTGGTAAAGCGCTCGTTTGTTGCGCGGTCGGTCTGTTATCGATCCCCATCGGTGGGCCCGTTGGGCCATCTCTCGTTCCAACCAGTGCACCTGGTATGTGCTATCCTGTCTGTGGGATGGTGCATATAAAATATTTCTTGCTGCATTAGGAAAAATGTTGCGGTTTCCTCTGATGACTACGTGTCAGAATTCCCGTATGTTTGACATCCATTAGCCGATGGTTGGTTATTATATGTGGTCTAGTGGTGTCGTTAAACAAAACAAGCTTCTGCAGCCAGTATGGAGGTTGTACTATATCAAATAATATCCCATATGCGACAATGTTCACGTGTGTGGTTAAAAACACTGTATGCAATATATGCACCAAACTATGACCCATAGATTACTCTTTTTTTCAGTTACTACAACCCCTCCCTCAAAGTATTAACTGAAGAAGTTGACCCTCTTGTTGCTCTATCAACACTTCGGTGCACCTCGAACTTTGACCCAGCCGGATGTTATTTTGTTTAGTACTACCTGAAATTCAGCAGCTACTTGTATTTCATTTGTGCCTAATTACAAGTGTAAACTGGTTAAAGCAGTGTTCAAGATTAATGGTATCCCGATATCCCGGGGATACCAGAATTTAATTTTGGATACCAGACTTCAATAACCCAGTATCCCACCGGGATGCCATATAATACTAAATTCTCAGGTGGGATACCAGATTTTGAAATGTTAGTATCCAACTGGGATACTGTCCAAAAAATTTAATCTCGAACACTGGGTTAAAGCCGCTGACCCTAACTATTATTTTAGACAGTGTAAAATAGTTTTCTCTAGAACATGTTTTTTGTTTCTTTGTTTGTTTGTTGTTGTTTTTTGTGTAGTTTTTGTTGTTGTTGTTATTGTTTGTTTCTTTTTTGAGGGGTAGGGGTGGGGGTTCTTTTCTTTTTGCATTTAAGGTACACATCGTTTATAGCATTTTGTTCCAGTTATACATTTTTCTGGTAGCCATGGTCATAGAAAACTAGGATCTGCGGCTTTAAAGCAAACGTATCTCGGTTAAGTACAAACAAAACAGAACGGAGTGAAAATAGTAGTTTTAATAACTCTTCAATTCACACTCAAAACATGCATATTTTTAGCTGAAACTAAGTAAAACAATAATCACTGTTGTGACAAGGTTTTTGTGTGCAAATGACTAAGTTAATGACGTCCAAACCAAATGTCAATAATTTCAAACCACCTAAAGGAATCCTCTCGAAGAAACAACCACGAGTTGTATCATCATCTGTTGTTTATTATTCTTCTGATTTCTGCAACCAGACCACTTCCTCTACCCGCTGCACGGACAAGCCGTCCGACACTAACTGGCGTGGGCACCTTTCTCAGAATAAGAACATTTATATACATTCTGGGCAATGGCAAAGAATCAACGACCGATCTGAAGAACATACTAACACTTTGTAAATAGAACCTACTACTGGGATCGTTGTCCAAGCAGAAATAAATTATAATTCTTTGCACTTCTTGTGGAAGGTATTCTGTGGTTAGTACTTCAGGAGGGTTCTCATCGGGTGGCAAGTTAGATCTGTTGGGTTGGAAATCAACTTCTTCATCAGATGATACAACAACGAGGTTCTCATCGGGGGGCAAGTTAGATCTGTTGGGTTGGAAATCAACCTCTTCGTTGGATGATACAACACCGAGGTTCTCATCGGGGGGCAAGTTAGATCTGTTGGGTTGGAAATCAACTTCTTCATCAGATGATACAACACCGAGGTTCTCATCGGGGGACAAGTTAGATTCGTAAAGAGGAACATCAACGTCATCAGATTTCACCAGATCGGTCTTTTATCGTGGAGAGTAGATGCACTAAAACGTCACGTTTAACAGCCACACTGACGTAGTGTTCTCCTTCATTTTCTGGAAAATAGCCAAAGGTTAACAGAAATATGCCAACGTTATATGTCCCTGTCGGAGAAACAAGTGCTGTGTGTGCGAGGCCTCGTGCAGAAATGACGAAAAACTGTACGTTTAGCTCTTTTGACAATGCTAACAGTGTGCAATGATCGCCGTATGTGCTGTCTTGTTCCATTTGTGTCAAGTACGTGTTTATGTCTCCTTCAATGAATGGGCTGTACTCCTTGGAAAATGTAGTTATATGTTTCACTGCCTCACGGCGGAGTATTTCAGCTGACCTATGAATGGAGAAGAGCGATAGCTGATGCGCAACTGATGAAAATTGACAGGAGCCTGGTTGGTCTTGAGGATCGTAGAGGACCTGAACTCCACCGTTGCTGAATATATCAAGATCATTCAAACGGTCATTGTGAGTCATAGAAATTAGATATGTTTGACGGTGGACCAGCTGTTTTTTCAACGTATTATTGTGCATAGCTGTTAAACGTTTTCGCCGCTTCTCCTTTTCAGCAGTTATGTTTGTTATGTCACTGACTTTGATCCACTCCGAGACAATTTCTCTATCTGGTGTTGTAAATTTTACAAAGTACAGACCATTCTGAGTGTTTCGTTTCACAACAACTCCTTTCAACACATACCGTCTGTGCGGTGCATATCTCTTGGTGCCTGTTGATGGATGCCTGACAAGGACCCGCTCTCCCTCCTTATAAACCGATAATCGGGTATTTCCGGAACACCATTTTATCATCCTATTTGAACATCGACTAGAAGCTTCTTTAACTTTTTTCACAATTCGACGACAATTTCGGCTCGTGTATACCTGAATTGGACACATATATCCAATGACTTCTTTTGGTAATCTGTTGATGGCTTCCTGTATTTTGTGCAGATCCTTAGCCCAGTTGAAGCCTTGTTTCTTAGAAGAGCAATATTGGATTTTGGACCTCACACCTCTGTGGCTCACTTCACATTTTTCTTGTGACTGTGGATGGTATGGGCGGTTTCTAATAACTTTTATGCCTCTTTTGTCAAGTATCTTGGCGACTTCAACTTAAATTCTGTGCCTTGGTCGCACTGTATTATCGTTGGCTGGCCATGTTCAGCGAAGACTTTTTCAAATTCTCTGGCAAGGACGGAACTTTTCTTTCGTTTCAGCGGTCTCAAGATTAAAAATCTTGAAAAAACACCCAATACCGAAACAATGTATTTGTATTCTTTCCCTTCATATATAACTTTATCTTTTATCATATTAATGAGGTCGACTTGCCACCTTTCGCCGACACGTGAAGCTGTAACTGGTACCGGGATTGCTTCATTGCAAAATTTAGCGTACATATGTTGGTATTTTGTGGATTTCTGTAACACACCTCCAACTTTCCGCCGGCTAACACCTATGTATCTGTGTTTCAGCTGATGTTGTATTGGACGAGATCCACTACCATGGTTTTCTTCGAATTGTTTCATTACTACTTTTCGAACACAGTCCTTTTTCACCACTTCTTTTTGCTTGTAAAACAGCTTCCCGTTGTTGACTGAAAATTTTGATCTGTTTCTGTTGTACTGTTTTATTGCGTTCATCTATATTCTAGATCTCTCTTTCAAAGCAACATTGAAATTTCCTTGTACTTTCTGAACGATTGTATCGTACTGTTCTTTTGAAAACGACAACAACCATGTGCGTTGCCGTTTCTGTCTCCTTGATTTATCATCCATCATTTTAATGTTGCTGATCTCCAGTTTAGCCTGCAAGGAGACAAATAATAATAATAACAACAAGAATAACAACAATTGGATCCCGTCGGGAATTTGAAAGAGAATACACATATCGGTGAATGTGTAACGTGTATTGCTCCATTATAATTATGTGAAATTTGAGAAATGAATGGATTAATAGTTTGTTTTGAACCAACTACTGATGGTACTATATCCATTAGTGAAGGTACCGTCTAATAAAGTCATTGGGTTTTGTTATTAGAAAGTAAACATCTTTCTAGCATGGGAAACAATTTTATGTTGGCAGAAAAACAGTTTATGTATGTGTAATAGCAGTATGTTTACCGTCATCCAAACTTGTTCCTGTACGGAGGTCCGATGGTATTACATGTCTTGGTGTCCAAAATATAGTCCGGACAAGAAAACAACAACAGGCGAACGGGGCGGGACGTAGCCCGGTACTAAAAATCATGTCTGATGCGCTTTCAGTCTAGGATCGATCCTCGTCGGTTGGCTCATTGGGCTAATTTTAATTTCAGCCCGTGCACCACAACTGGTATATCAAAGGCAGTGGTATGTGATATCCTGTCTGTGCATATAGAAGATCCCTTGCTACAAAAGAAAAAACTAGCGGGTTTCCTCTCTAAAACTATATGTCAGAATTACCAAATGTTTGACGTGCAATAGCCGATGATCAATAAATTTGTGTGCTGTAGTGGGGTCGTTAAACAATAACAACAACAAAAAGTCCTTTCAATGGTATATCAATGTTGTACCACCACCGTGGAGGTGTTATGCCTAATTATATATGATTAAGATTATAACTGCTCGTACTACATACCTCAATGAGAGCTACCACTCCCGCTCTCCATCACTTCCATGGGACTAGTTCAATGGTATATCAATGTTGTACCACCACCGTGGAGGTGTTATGCCTAATTATATATGATTAAGATTATAACTGCTCGTACTACATACCTCAATGAGAGCTACCACTCCCGCTCTCCATCACTTCCATGGGACTAGTTCAATGGTATATCAATGTTGTACCACCACCGTGGAGGTGTTATGCCTAATTATATATGATTAAGATTATAACTGCTCGTACTACATACCTCAATGAGAGCTACCACTCCCGCTCTCCATCACTTCCATGGGACTAGTTCAATGGTATATCAATGTTGTACCACCACCGTGGAGGTGTTATGCCTAATTATATATGATTAAGATTATAACTGCTCGTACTACATACCTCAATGAGAGCTATCACTCCCGCTCTCCATCACTTCCATGGGACTAGTTCAATGGTATATTAATGTTGTACCACCACCGTGGAGGTGTTATGCCTAATTATATATGATTAAGATTATAACTGCTCGTACTACATACCTCAATGAGAGCTATCACTCCCGCTCTCCATCACTTCCATGGGACTAGTTCAATGGTATATTAATGTTGTACCACCACCGTGGAGGTGTTATGCCTAATTATATATGATTAAGATTATAACTGCTCGTACTACATACCTCAATGAGAGCTATCACTCCCGCTCTCCATCACTTCCATGGGACTAGTTCAATGGTATATCAATGTTGTACCACCACCGTGGAGGGGTTATGCCTAATTATATATGATTAAGATTATAACTGCTCGTACTACATACCTCAATGAGAGCTATCACTCCCGCTCTCCATCACTTCCATGGGACTAGTTCAATGGTATATCAATGTTGTACCACCACCGTGGAGGTGTTATGCCTAATTATATATGATTAAGATTATAACTGCTCGTACTACATACCTCAATGAGAGCTATCACTCCCGCTCTCCATCACTTCCATGGGACTAGTTCAATGGTATATCAATGTTGTACCACCACCGTGGAGGTGTTATGCCTAATTATATATGATTAAGATTATAACTGCTCGTACTACATACCTCAATGAGAGCTATCACTCCCGCTCTCCATCACTTCCATGGGACTAGTTCAATGGTATATTAATGTTGTACCACCACCGTGGAGGTGTTATGCCTAATTATATATGATTAAGATTATAACTGCTCGTACTACATACCTCAATGAGAGCTATCACTCCCGCTCTCCATCACTTCCATGGGACTAGTTCAATGGTATATCAATGTTGTACCACCACCGTCGAGGTGTTATGCCTAATTATATATGATTAAGATTATAACTGCTCGTACTACATACCTCAATGAGAGCTATCACTCCCGCTCTCCATCACTTCCATGGGACTAGTTCAATGGTATATCAATGTTGTACCACCACCGTGGAGGTGTTATGCCTAATTATATATGATTAAGATTATAACTGCTCGTACTACATACCTCAATGAGAGCTATCACTCCCGCTCTCCATCACTTCCATGGGACTAGTTCAATGGTATATCAATGTTGTACCACCACCGTGGAGGTGTTATGCCTAATTATATATAATTAAGATTATAACTGCTCGTACTACATACCTCAATGAGAGCTACCACTCCCGCTCTCCATCACTTCCATGGGACTAGTTCAATGGTATATCAATGTTGTACCACCACCGTCGAGGTGTTATGCCTAATTATATATGATTAAGATTATAACTGCTCGTACTACATACCTCAATGAGAGCTACCACTCCCGCTCTCCATCACTTCCATGGGACTAGTTCAATGGTATATCAATGTTGTACCACCACCGTGGAGGGGTTATGCCTAATTATATATGATTAAGATTATAACTGCTCGTACTACATACCTCAATGAGAGCTATCACTCCCGCTCTCCATCACTTCCATGGGACTAGTTCAATGGTATATCAATGTTGTACCACCACCGTGGAGGGGTTATGCCTAATTATATATGATTAAGATTATAACTGCTCGTACTACATACCTCAATGAGAGCTATCACTCCCGCTCTCCATCACTTCCATGGGACTAGTTCAATGGTATATCAATGTTGTACCACCACCGTCGAGGTGTTATGCCTATTATATATGATAAGATTATAACTGCTCGTACTACATACCTCAATGAGAGCTACCACTCCCGCTCTCCATCACTTCCATGGGACTAGTTCAATGGTATATCAATGTTGTACCACCACCGTGGAGGTGTTATGCCTAATTATATATGATTAAGATTATAACTGCTCGTACTACATACCTCAATGAGAGCTACCACTCCCGCTCTCCATCACTTCCATGGGACTAGTTCAGTGGTATATCAATGTTGTACCACCACCGTGGAGGTGTTATGCCTAATTATATATGATTAAGATTATAACTGCTCGTACTACATACCTCAATGAGAGCTATCACTCCCGCTCTCCATCACTTCCATGGGACTAGTTCAATGGTATATCAATGTTGACCACCACCGTGGAGGTGTTATGCCTAATTATATATGATTAAGATTATAACTGCTCGTACTACATACCTCAATGAGAGCTATCACTCCCGCTCTCCATCACTTCCATGGGACTAGTTCAAGGAGAGTAATGTTTTTCCAATTATTTTCCAATTAAGGTTCAATCACGCTGTCATGGGCACACACCTCAGCTATCTGGGCTGGCTGTATGGATTAGTTGTTAGTGGTTAGTTAAAAATAAGTAGTAGTGCTCGTTAAAACTCTCTCTGGGTGAGAGCCGGTACCGGGCTGCGAACCCAGTACCTACCAGCCTTATGTCCGATAGCTTAACCACGACATCACCGAGGCCGTTATAGTCGGTACCTGGATTCAGACATATTTTCGAAGTCACACCTGGGTCGGATGTAATATGCCTTTAATATAGTGGCGACTTCGAATGTAGGCCCTACGCCAGTTATTGGTAATTTTGCATATAATCTTAAAGGCACTGACATATTTCCACTAGTATGTTATATGCACACAAACAAGATAGCACAAACTACAGGCTTTGATATACCAGTCGTGGTGCACTGGCTGGAACTATAAATGGGCCCAAAGGGGATCGATTTACGAACGCATTGCCAACTTTCAAGCCATTGTGTGTCCATATACTAATTACTATGCATCTGTATTGTCATTCGAATAATATCGGGTATCATATTATGCTGCATAAAATAAGTGTAATGGGGTGCATATCTGGGGGCATTATATATTATTTTTACACGTATGTAAATTTTTGTTTATACTTCTTAAAAGTAAATTTGGAACAAAACATAAAAATATAGTAAATTTACTATGCATCTGTATTGTTTACTTCTGCATAAATTTACTATTACTATCACGGAACAAAACATAAAAATATAGTATCACTATCACGGAAAATTCATGTACAAATTAATTGATGTATTATTGTATTAAGGCTTAAAAGTTGAGTGTTTCCAGGAACCAAAGAAAAAAGTCGGCCGAACCCATTTTTTCCCTTTAATGTTTCGATTTAAAAAAATAATATATAGGTGAAAAGAGTAAAAATGTAGTTAAAGATAATTTTAAACGCCAACCGATTATATCTAATTTTTTTAATTTTTTTATAACGTTCCTGGCAACGCACATTTTTTAAAACCCTAACATAGCATACTGTTAAAGACGGATACACTAGTTTCAGCCCGTGAAAATATACACTAAGTTTAGTTAATATACAGTCATGCAACACATCTGGATAAGGCTATAAGAGAGAGAAGCTATTTAGCGTGTGATGTTTTAAACCGGTAAATACCATCAAAAACTAACAAGACCTTGTCTCGATAACCATTATTTCTAAGACGAACTTGCATTTGTAGAATTATATATTTTTAAAAATGCATTTCAGGGTATTATAAAAATCTGGTTGACCAGAACCACTTCAGGTGTACGAAAATAAATATTCTAAATAATTTTTAAAATGTTAAAAATGACGTTAAAAGTAAAACAAAATAGTCAGATTGTTTAAAAACTAGGGTTTGTCACTTTAAAACAAACGTAATACAAATATGTCAGTTGAGCAATGTACAGAACAATATTCGATAATACTTATAAAAATTGCAAATAAAAATAGAGAATAATAGTATACTGTACCTTTTTCTAGCTGTTGACACAGCTGATCTTCAGTCTCGGAATGACCAATCTTTTCTCAGCACTAAATTAAGTAAAAACATAACTCAGCAATGGCCTTCCAGTTGGTCCGATCCACGGCAATCTTCAAAAGCTGTACGTTTGATGCAACCGACAAAAGAATAGTAAAATGTCCAGGGTGTGTATGTAGTGGAAGAGGGGGTAACACTTGTTTCATATTGCAGCCTTGGCACCAGGGGAGGTATATATTTAATTAACTTAAAAAGACAACCAAACAATCAAATTCACCGACTAGGTTATATACTTTGGAAGTTCAAGAAAAAACTGGACCCCCCTCTCCCTCTCCCTCTCCCTCCCTCCCTCTCTCCCTCTCTTAAAATCCGAACAGAAATATATACACATGTACATATAAGCCAGTGCCAGTTATCACATGTCCACATCTTCAGGTACAATAGGAGCGGGATCTAGCTCAGTTGGTTGCGTGCTCGCTTGAGGTGCCACGGTCGCAGGATCGAACCTCCTCAGTGGATATCTTCCATTGAGCTATTTTCCGTTCCAACCAGTGGTCCACAACTGGTTCACCAAATGCCGTGGTATGTGCTGTCCTGTCTGTGGGAAAGTGCATATAAAAGACGCCTTGCTGCTTATCTGCTTATCGTAAGTAGTAGATTTTGACCCTCAAAACAGATTCGAACATCAATACCATTTTCAAATGACAAACAGAAGCTGAGAAACATAAGTCTATTCATTTCGGCGGCCATCTTGGATTTCATTATCAGTTGTTATCTTATGCTGTTCTAATTTGTAGAAATCAATTCTCCGACACTCAAAACATATTCGGACATCAAAATCCACTTCTTACGATAAGCAGAAGATAAGAAACAGGTTTCATTAATTTTGGTGGCCATCTTGAATTTCATTAAAAGTTATGTTATACTAATCTAGTGTATAGAATTCAATTCTCTGACCCTCAAGACATATTCCGAGATCAAAATCATCTTCATACATAAAGCAGAAGCTGAAAACGTTAACTTTTATTAATTTTGGCGGCCACCTTGGATTTTGCCACCAGTCGGAGTTAGCCCACATTTTTGAGAGGGTCTCCCCCTCTATTTTATTAAGAAGGCATCGAAGTTGTGAAAAACACATCCAAACCTTGGTCCCCGTGAATTGGTCACGGAATCCCATTATTTTGCCTCTACTATATATGTTTCTGTTTCAACACTATTCATCAGTTGGGACATTTTGGGCTGACTTGGCACATAATTTTTAGAATTGGGACATCTTGGGCAATTGGGACATCTTGGGCTTTCACGTGCGCTCATGTCTCTTGATTTGTTGAGCATTCTCTGCTATAACTTCGTTTTTGTGGCCTATCATATACATTATATGTCTCAGTTCAAAACCGGAGTCGTTTAAAGCCTCAATTGTCAGTCACTCAGTGCAGACGAACTTGTTCACCGAGAAAGTGCAGTTTTTACGTTCATGGAAGAATGAACGTTGGTTTTTTTTAGACCACGTGATAATATTTTAACCAATCAAGACGCCTATTACAAAACAGCTATTATAAAATTTAATTATTTATTGATAAAATAAATTTAATTTTTTTTGTTAAGTCAGTATACTTTTTACACTTAAGTAGTACATGTAGTTGGGTCTTCAATACAAAAAAATAAAAACTCGTCATTATTTCTACAAAAAGGGCACCATCTTTGTTCATAGGTTATACATGTATTGTTAAATTTGTCAGTCTACAGCTAATCCAAAGTTATTGCATCTAAACTTCGACAAGGCCCTTTTCACATGTACCGCAAAATTAAGTTGCAAGTACCGTTAGATATTCAATAGATTTATACTGCTTGTACTAATAACATGAGGCAGATATATTTATATCAGCTGACCATTGTTACTATAAATTGTCATAAAGTCGGTTTAAACAATGAGATAAAACAAATAAATATTACCTACTTCCTGACAGCCATACAAAATCAAAATAATAAAATAAAATTTGTTTCACTTTTGTAGCCCAATTAATGTACCCAACAATATTTTAACATCAAATAACTTTGACAGTAATCTGAAAAGTGGTAGTTGATTACGTTTACAACAATATTTGATAACTCTTATCATATAAATAAGTTAAGATGGACCCTACCACACTCGCCCAACAATAATTTTTTGCCGATTTCCCAACCGTAAGCAGGTATTTCCATTGTGTAGATGGTTTTCAATATAAAAACTGTACGTTGAAACGTTTCAGATTTAGTGATTGGTCATACACTTAACACTGTGGTCACTACCGCATTTATATCGATTTTAGATGTCTTCTGTATTTATCGGTGTGTAACAATTTGATATTTCAGTTTAATAATATAATTATATCATGTCAACTTTAATTTTCTTTTGGTATACAGGTTTGTTGCTTAAAGACTTTTTAAATAGCATTTACGTAGGTATTGACCATACAAACAAATACAGTGAATGTATTTAATATGGTCATGCATCATAGACAGACATCATTTAAGCCACAACTTGTGTAACAAAGATCGTGGTATGTAATATCTATCTGTGGGATGGTGCGTATAAAAGATCCTTTGCTGCTAATCTAAAAACGAGTTGGCCCATGAAATAGCAAGTGGGTTTCCTCTCAATATCCGTGTGGTCCTTAACCATATAACCGTAAATAAAATGTGTAGACAGTCGTTTAAAACTGCTCCCTTCGTTCCAGCCAGTGCACGACTGGTATATCAAAGGACGTGGTATGTGTTACCGTGCGTATAAAAAGATCCCTGGCTATTAAATGCAAAAAAAAAAAAATTAAAAAAATTAAAAAAATGTAGTGGGGGTTCCTAAGACAATATTACCAATGTTTGACATCCAGTAGATTAGTAATAAATCAATGTACTCTAGTGGTGTTGTTTAACAAAAGCAACTTTAGTCTTATTTAATAGATTTTCTGGTTTAGAATAGAAAGTGTTTTTATTTCCAACATTTCTTGTCCTAATGTGTGTAGCATCTTCATTCTATAATAACTGTCAGTTTATTTAACGACACCACTAGCGCACATTAATCAATCATTGGCTATTGATGTCCAACATTGGATTGATTGAAACATACACCTGTCGCGGTTAAGATTTGAGGACTGGAATGTGGAGGCGACGGCCAAGGTTTGAAAGTTAGCAGATGTTGCATCGGAAAGAACGATATTGAAATCAAAGAAGCCAGTTTTGTGGGTGGTTTTTTTTAAAACCCACAAGCATTCTTGAATACTGGTAAAGCAATAAATGTCCCCTATAGGGGCAAACCAATGTTCGTATCTCCAAAGTTCACAGGCCATTAACTGCCAAAACTGGGGATATCTCCATAAAATTCTAACTTTACCTTTAACAGTACATGATAAAGCTACAAACAAATGTCAGCTAAATGTTTTGAGGCCTGAAAAATGTAAATATATTTTTTCTCAAGTAACTGTTCCAAGGACCATAACTGTCAAAAATGGGTAAATCGTTATCAGACTATGGCTAAAATTTATGAAAATAAGTTTTAGTTTTGCACCGCATTAATAGTAAATGCTCTTGATAAGCAAGGTCTTATTTTTTTTTTTTTTTTTAAGGGTCAGCTACACAATAGTACAAACTGATTTTAACTGGTATTGTCCATCAGTTAGCATCAATATGGGTCATACCAATGATTTTACAACTCCCAACAGCATTTTCAGACAAGGGTATTCACCTGTACTATACAACACAAATATGAAAATTGGTACCGACCAAAAAAAAATAAACATTTGGAAACAAAACTATTTGTTCTCGATGGTAATGAATGCTACCTCACCAACCTTGTTATCTTTCCTTTGGCACTGTCATGTATAAAGAACATTATAACATTTTAATACTTATAAATAGTTAGGGTTAGGGTTAGTGACAGTGCCAAAGGAAAGTCCTTCCCCATCCACATTCGTTGTCACAAAGACTTGCTTCTAGCATCTAATATTTTATATTATGAATAAAAAACAAAATCAGGCAAATAAATCTGCATTTTTTTTTTTTATTGGTTTTGAAAACAGCGGCTTGGTGCGATAACTGAATCCTATATCACAGGTTATCCTGGGAATTGGGTGAAAATATTAACACTAAGCACACATCTGTATCCACACAAACTAGAGTATGACTGGGAAAACAATTTTGTTGTCATAATCACCAGACGAATGTTGAACACGTGGTTAACCGAATTCAAAAAGTCTGTTAACAAGTTGAGAATCTTCAGTGCTTTTTGTCTGGACATCTCTGGTGAAATCAAATTCCCAATTAATTTTTAAAAACGGGTTTCGGTACGTGGAATATTTACAAGTCTGCTGTACAACTGAATACTGCAAACATATCAGTTCAATTTCCAGCAAGTTTCTTTTCCTCAGTGATCACAGCTTCGACTCCCTTTCGCATTTCCTGGACTGCTTCGAACTCTGTCAGGCCAAGACGACGCTTGTTGGAAATGTCGTACACTCCGCCAACACTTTCAGTGTGCTCACCATGGATTCCTGCAAAATAAAGAAAAAAACAATGTAGAAATTTGCTTAGTGATGTAGCACATTAGCAATGCACATTCCAGGATGGTGATCAAACCCTTGTACATTACTGGCTATATGCAATTGTTATGGTTGGGTGTTAAGAAAAATTAAACGGGGTGGGTTTTCGGGGTTACAGAAAGAACTATTTGTTTTACTAATTTAAAAAGAAAATGTTTGTACTACAGAGGTCAACTCACAAAAAATATCTAAAAACATTTCAATATTTTGAATTTACTAAACGACTCATTAAATGCGAGCTGCTATACAAAATAACTGACATTGTTAGGTGAAATGCTGCTAACGGTTCAGTACTTTCTCAATTGTTTCAAGTAGTAATCTACAAAAACTAGGAGTTGTGTAGACTATTTCTATTTCTATTTATTTTTCTATTTATCTATCTATTTATCTATTTATCTATATATTTATATATATATATATATATATATATATATATATATATATATATATATATGGTAAGCATGGTGTTGTTCTTTCAACACATTTCTGCCAATAATTAATATAGCAGACTGTTTTGAGGACAGTGTAACAGCACCTCTGCACCTGTAAATTCAATACTGAGTATCTCTTGAACAAACCACTCACCCCCCCACCCCTCAACCCTCCTTAATATTTTAAGCACATGCAACACCCCCCCCCCCCCCCCCCCCCCCCAACTCCTGGGTTTTTCAAAAACTAAGTTTGTAGGACTTTTCTACAATAATCTTTCTGCTTACCTCTAGCCTGAATGTTGAGTTTGTCACAGAATGCCTTGAAGTCTGGAGTTGCTGCTAGTTTGGGGATCTTGATGTGGACCGACGCCCGCAGTGTGGTTCCCAGGTTGCTGGGACAGAATGTCAGGTATCCAAGACCTTTGCGCTTGGCAAACTGCAGACCACTCTTTTGTAACTGATTGACAGCCTAAACACAAACATTGCTATTAACATTGGGTGCATTATTATAATTAATATTCACATGTTATTTTCAAATTAAAATCATGTTTGGATTGTGGTTGTCCACAATGGCAAGTCCTCTCAATCAATATTCATTATCAATGGACTCGCCAACTCCGCGTTCATGCCAGGGCTTTACATTGCACCAAGGCGGGGTAAAGAATGCCGAAAATAAGCTAAATTAAGCACAACCTCAAACATCACCTTTAAAATCAATGGAATGTAAAGCTGTAATTAGATTAAAATAAACTGAAATGCATTTCTGAATATGTATAATAGTCTCAAGACTAACAGTAAATTATAATAATGCCACAATTTATCAATTAAATCAAAATCTTATTAAATGAGGTTTCAAAAATAATGCTAAAAGCAACATATGGTATAAAATGTTTCTATAATGCCAAACAAATGATACAATCCATTAGCCCCATTGCTACTTATTGAAAAAAACATTCCAGGGGGAATATTTATATATCAAATTAGAAATGTAACTACATGTATGTTGTAATAAAGTGTTGAAATTTTGCATTTAACTTTTTAAATAATTTCAGTTTTTAGATTTATTTTGGTAAACATGGGTAATTACATCACTTTGCGAAATTTTTCTACCGATAAGTGTTAATTATGTATATAATTACAATTTAATATTTTTTTGCTGGATGTCTTCAGCAGTTCTTAAATAGAAGCATACATGTTTCAATACAGATATTAAAAAACAAATTTTAAAAGGCTGCTTAAAACACAATTGTGTTAAATAAAAATGACTTATGTCGAGAATAGTGCAACTTGAGACTGCACAAGTGTTATAAGCACGAGTCCTGGTGCAGACCTCACAGTATAAGGATGTTTACAAGCCTGGTGTAGACCTCACCAGAACAGTATAATAAAGAAATGGCCTACGTACGTTTACGAGCCTGGTGTAGACTTCTCCGAGGTTTCCTCCACTCTGCATGGAGATGAACCGGAGGTGGTCCTCCTCGTTCACCCAGGTGAGGAACTTTTTGTCGTCCGAGAAGTAGATCCCGCGGCCGGTGGGCCAGTCTTGGTAACCGTGGGCCTCGCGCAGGAACCTGTCGTGGTCATTGAACAGGAAGTGGTCATCGGTCAGCTGCTTCTGGGTCTCGGCGGTCATCCCCTCCAGAGGGTAATACTTCCCCTTGAGATCACCGGTCAGGGTGTTCAGAGCCTTCACAGTGTCCTTCTCCATGTTAACCCGGTCCTGAAACGACACAATGACCGTTTGTAAATAAAATAGCATTCCAAATGAACACTGTCCATTTTGCCTGATGAGGGAAGATTTTCTGCGGCAAGTAAAAAATATAATGGTTGTCCAAATTGTGTGTAGTTGCACAAATTGCAAAAATGTAGATATGGAGTCGCATGATCAAATCAGGCATGGAATCGCATTAATGCAAAGCAAGCCTAAGATAGAAAGCAAACATTACTTCTGAAACTAAGATTAATAAATTGGATTTATTAATCTATTGGATGTCAAATATTTGGTAATTTAAGTTTAGAGAGGAAACATGTTACATTTTTTCATTAGAAAGAATCTTCTATGCCCCGCCCCACCCCACAGACAGGATAACATACCACTGGGCTATCTTGCCCCACCAATCGTCAGAAATCATATTGTTTATTTTGAGCAGCATTTGCTGCCTGACGCCATCATTTTAAGCCTTCATTTAATTGGTCAAATTTCCAAACTCAGCTCCCGATTAGCTTCACTTGTTAGTTTATTAGCCAATCTATTATATGGGTATACCAATGTTAAGATATTGTTCATCCCTTGCCAAATAGCATCGATAACCATACAATGGAACCACTCGTATGGCCTGGCTACACTGAAAAAAACAATAGGGTTAATCTTGTTTAGCGCTCCAAGAACTTACCTCCTTGGTGAGGACGGGTGGAAAGCCATAGCTGTCATGACTGCGCCCAATACGCACTCGCGTGGACACGATCATATTGCCCGATGGATCAAGGTCGCCGAATCCCAGTTTGCTTGTATCACCGAAGTCTGGTTCCGGGTGATCGAGTTTGTCAACCTTGTGGTAGTCCTTGATCACCTCATCCAAAACCAGAGCGAATGTTGTGTAGGCTTCTGGGTCGCAGGCATAAATACCAACACCACTGTCCAAATTGATGCATCCTGAAAATAGTATATCACAAAATAAACACTGAATTTGGGGATTACACTGGAATTGTACATTTTCAATATACTGTATTTTTGGATTGTGGGTTGCAAACAGAAATACCAACACCAGTTGTCCAAATTAATACATCCAAAAAATAGTCTTTAGGCATATCATAAAATATTGTTGTTTCCGGTTACCCGACTGACCCTAATTTGAACCTGCCGACCCTAAAACTTTTTGTATATCCAATTTTTCTTTTTTAATGTAACGATTTTCACGAAAACATTCCAAAACTATCACAAGCACTAATTTGGTGTCATTTAGGGGATAACCCTACTGTGTTTTTCGATTTGCGGACGTATATCAGTGGTTTTACTGTCGCAAATTTAGTTTTATTGGCGACCCGTTAGCCACGAAATGTTTTCTTCTACAATTGATTGATGGAGTTACTTCCCTTCAAATAGAAGTTCGGTAACTTTCGTGAGATATCGGGCGAAGCGTCGGAAAATTGTTTTCACGAATATATGCGACCTTTTCCGATTTATTCTACATCTAGCATAGCGAGATGTTCCGATTAATAATAATAATAATAACTATATTTAATGATTTACTCCAGCAACAAACTGGCTGTGTAGAAATTTAGTGACCTTCTGATAAACTAGGGGAGGGAATGTTTACTGATACTGATGGATTTTACTGCCAAATCAAATGATTAAATATGTCCGTAAGATCTCGATGCGTTTCGATATTTTTTTTTAAGTGGTCACTGGGAACTTCGCGGGTTTCCGCTAAAAACAATGTCAGAATGACCATGTGTTTGACGTCCAATAGTCGATATTAAAGATAGAAATCAATGTGCTCTAGTGGCGTCGTTAAATAAAACAAACTTTACTTTTCAACATTCGTTTGAGCATCCTGAGCATTTGTTCTGCATTTCTCTTCATTGGACCAATTGACTGCTTCAAACCAAGTGTGTACTTTAATACTGGATGCATACAGAATAAAACTAAACTTGCAAATTATAAAATTGGTAAGTCTTACCATTTCTTCGATACACTAGGAAAGATAATATTCACAATTTTTTTTTTTAAATGTTATTATAAATATAGAACCCTTCTTTTCAGTTTTCATTAAAAAAAATTGTTAACTTATTTACTGGTTTCTATCCAATTAAGGTTCAACCAAGTCTGTCCTGGACCAGTATAGAAGTTAAGTGTTAGTACGAGAGTAAACCTTCTGCCTATTATTAAACAGCAAGGGGTCTTTTGTATGTACTCTCCCTTCAAAATCAAAATGCCTTGCCTTTATCTTTTATAAATTTATAAGTTGCCCATGTAAAAAGAAGCCTTTAAACACCTATGTGGATAGTACTACATATTTCCTTTTTTAATTAAGTTATGAAATAGATATAGAAAATAAAATTGCCTTAAGGTTTTTGTCCTTTTAAAAATTGTATAATGGGGAAAAAAAGCCCTTATATTTAAAACTGCACATGAAATATAAAATGCCCCCAAAACGTCACTTTACCATACCTTACTTCATTTCTAGGAAAAACACTGATGAATGATATTGTTGCTTTGCATAATGCATTTCTATACATGCAGAGGTTATTTTGGATACCAGTAGTCAACACCTTTATTTAATATCCATAAATAAATTATTTTCCAAAATAAAAAAAATGTCCTACCTACCTACCTACCCTATATTTTTCCAGCATGTAATAGGAAACAAGTAAAAGAAAAATTTCAGCCTTATCACAAAAACATACACAGGTACCCAATTTAGGAATATGTTTTGGGATCGCATTCCAGAGTTAGAAATTATCAAGGGCAGACCCTGGAAATATTTTAGAGACCAGACCAAGGGCAAAAGAAGTTTGTTTTGTTTAACGACACCACTAGAGCATATTGATTTAATAATCGGCTATTGGATGCAGGCATCGAAATAAACATTCTGGTAAACCATTTACAGGTTACCACAAAATATAGCCTGGTAACCTAAAGGTTACAACTATATGAAAGTTAGAACTGAATTCCTGTTACTATTTTTAACGCAGACATTCTGAAATTATATCTGCATGAACATTGGTGCAATTTCGTACGAGAAAACGAAATGTGAAGCGGTTTTACTATAATTGCTTGTAATTGCACAAGTGTATGAACATCGATGCAATTCCTTACGAGAAAATGAAATGTGGAAGTCCGATATGCATTGCCTGGTTTACGTTTAGAAACCCAAACTGTTCGTTGAAATTTGTCGAGAATGAAACCGTAAAAGAATTTCCCGGTAACCGGAACCGACTTATTTTGATGCCTGTGGATATCAAACATTTGGCAATTTTGACAGGAAACCCCCTTAAATGTAGCACATTTCTTAATACCGTTTTTCTACGATTTTCAAAGATTATTTGAAAGAAAACTTAATTTTAAGAAATATTCATGTTCAAGTATACTGCTATCTAGTTACTGAAGTCTTGTGATTGTCAGTCTTGTGGCAAAAATTCTCTTTACAGATACTTGCCAAAAATATATGGTCCTTTTAACATCTTTCTGAATATCTGTTTACATATTTATAAACAGAATTTTTATTTTTTAACCAAACAATTTTACCATTACGTATAACCATTCATTTGCTCAATTATAACAAGATTGCAACACATCAATTGTTATTATAGTTTTCCTAAAAGTTGTCCGATAATATTGGTTCTTGACGACTCCCATTTTGTAATTTGCCTCAGTATATTTTAAATAATTTTATAAAAATTTAAAAGTACATTTTGTTTTGACAAAAGACTGAAAGTCTAGTCTTGGAAAGTGTTTGCTGTAAGCTACCACTAAACATTTCACTCACCAAAACTGTTACATAAGTTAATATTTACTACTGATGCATGCTACAGTAGTCTGACACACCATCTTGCAACATAGGGCAGTTTTAGTTTAGTGCTCATTTGTAGTGTAGATCAAAAGGTAGCCATTTAAATAACAAGTTCTGCCGATTTATAAATAGGCCTATTGATATGCTTTAGAAAAGCTTGCTTATGCTCGCAGTTACAAATAAAACTTTTTTTTAGGGGGTGTGGGGAGGGTTTAAACCCTTTAACTTTTACACCCACATACTGTATACATACAATGCCCAGTTATTTTAATAAAACAATTCTTTTGGGGGGGGGGGGGGGGGGATAAATCATTCAAATTTACAATAATTTGCCTATTTGATTGACCATAGTTATTGAAAAATACAATACGTTGAATGCTAGTTTCTTTATTGATTTAATAGCATAAATGCTAATATCTTACCTGATCGAATGCAATCGGCAAGCGTGCCACCAAACTTGGTTTTCAAACCTTTCAATTTATCAAACCTTTGCTGGGTCAAATGTTTTTTCAATAGAGAATGACAATTGGAACCTTTTTTCAGTTTACCCCAAAGCTCATCTACAGTGTCTTTTTTGGGTGCTGCCGCCTTTTTGCCCGTTGCCATTTTGTTTGATAAAACAAGAAAACTTCTAAAAAATGCCAAACCGCTAATATTAGCAGTTAAAAACCATCTTATGACGTCATTGATAACGTTCTCAGACTGGTTACCCATTGGTTTCTTTAATTTGAAAACCATCTCGACCACACAGGCGCATGAGTACAAACGGACACACGCACACAAGCTCGAACATTTTTGTTATTTGATTTTTCAAAGCACTTGAACAAGAATGAACTTGTTATGTCTTAGAATGCTAGCTGAATATAGACCTATGGCGTTGCGTAGAGTAGCAACCGAAACATACGTATGCGTTTATTGGGTTGCTACTTGTGCAACAAAATAAAAGCGCGCTACCGTTCGCTGTTACTCTGCTACAGAATGGCATGGGAACAAATGCTTTGGCGTGAAACAATCAAAAGTCTTAATACCTTGTTAAACCTCACACCGGGAAATACATTTCAATCGATGCTTAACCGCGATACAATCTAATCGCAGCGCATAATGTTCAGACAACAGTTTATGAACGGAAACGAGACACTGCAACGTCACACAGAGCGGAGTCAATAACCTTCAGCCAGTTCAGGACAGTGCAAACACCGGCCAGCAAGTAAAACAAATTTATGAAAGTGAAGCACCGACACTGGTGTAGAAAGTAGGGTGGGGGCAAGGGGGTGTGCCCCCCTCTTTGTAAGAACAGCGGTGGGTTTTTTTTATTTTATATATATAATGTTCAAAATAAGTTGGGGGATATTGAAATACAACAGTATAACAGATGTATTTTTTTTTTATCAATTGTAATAATTAATGGTAAAACAAGCACTCATGTGACAAGGGACTGGCATTAATTATAGCTAGGATAGTAAGTGTGTAGGTCCAGAGGAGATACGTTTTCAATACCGTATTTCCTATAATAAGCGTCGGGCATTCAATAAACACCGGGCAAGAGAGCCGAAAACTGATTACCCTCTGGCATACTTTAGTTTGTAGTTTTTAGCTTTAATTTCTAAAATGTTTTGAAAACATAAGGCAGGGTCTCTAATAGGCCTAAGCGTGTAAGTCCAAATGAAGCGGTCTTGAACCGGAGTTGTGGCCCTTGGCCGTCCTGAACGAGGAGGATCATCCACATTTCTGGTTTGATGATATGGCCTCAGACCACAATTAATTTCGCTATATGTTTCTATATAGCCTTAGTGGCTATAACATTTTTATTAATATCAGCAGGCCCGTGAAGTTTTGTATGTACCTTTGCCTGCATGGGGGACACATACCCTGAAAAGGACAACCCCTGTTGTCCAGCTCTTTCTCCCAGCATATTGGTTTAAACAGACACACCCTCTAAACCAGGCCGGAGTACACCCATTTTACACAAAAAGCACTACTTTTGCATGGGCCGGAATTACCACAAACAAGTCTTCAATGTCAACAAGTTACACATGTTTACAAACTACATGCTATCCCCTGTCACTTCAGTCAAACAGTTGCCACTTCATAGCTGTCTGCCATGAAATAATCACAGTCAAACAGCAGACTACTTGCGCGGTGAAACTTCCGGATTTTGGACAACCAAATGGGAAGATAACTGTAATCTGAGGCCATATCGGACCCACAATCGGCTAATGGCCGACTCGTAAGTCTAGGGACCACAATTCGCTAGGCCGTGCCAACTTGGAGCATGCCTTCAGCCTCGAGACGTTCCTGTCAAATTGTTGAAAGTTACACAATGTTGTAAAGAATGACAGCAAGGTTATGATTTAGTGTTCCAGAACAAGAAAGAACACGTCACCGTGTGTGCACAACATACGTACACAAACTAAGTGTTCAGTTTCAAATCGCTCCCGTCGCACGTGCAACATCACGTCGTGTGCTTTGCGATCAAAACAATCGGGTTGTTTTTTTCATGCTCTTTTAGTGGGAACATTAACGCAAAGTGCACTTTTTGAGTTTCACATCTCATTTCATTTTATAATTCTTCGTTCCTCTATTTTTAACAGTATATTTTTACATGTATGTATGTGGTGTTTATCAATATATATATATACTTAAAATAACAAACTTCCGCTAACTTTGCTTGAACATAACTTGATGAAAACAAACAGGGGGTGTAATTGTTATATATGCGTTTAAAGAGTGTTCCATGATGCATCGTTTAGTGCAAAAATCATGGCCATAGGTTAACAAACTGGGAGGAATTTTGACCAAGTGTGGTAGGGGTTAAAAAAACCCCAAAAAACCCACCCATTTAACGGGTATGACCACCTCTTGAATTGACCACTGCAATGCATCGCAGGCGCATAGAATTGACTAAAGTGTTGATTTCTGCCTGTGGAATATTGTTCCATTCCTGAATGAGCGCTTGACGAAGTTCGTTTACGTTAGCGGGTGGGTTGGGACGACGCCTCAATCGTCTGTCCAGACATGCTCGATGGGGTTGAGATCAGGACTTTTAGCGGGCCAGTCATCAATGAAATCAATGTTATTTGTCCTAAGAAAATTTACAGTGTCTAGCTGTATGAGAGGTGGTATTATGCTGAAAAATGGAGATGTTGGCGTTGTTATGGAAGAGAGGAATGACGTGATGAACGAGAATGTCATCGCGGTAACGTTGAGCATTTAAATTGCCATCCATGACGACTAGTGGTGAACGAAACCATGGGCAATGGCTGCCCAGACCATGACAAACCCCACCCCCGAAACGATCTCGTTCAAGAACACAACAGTCAGCATAGCGTTCATTTCTCCTACGGTAGACGCGCACCCCGTCATCACCACGTTGTAAAGAAAATCTGGATTCATCCGAAAAAAGAACGGTATTCCAGCGTCGCCGTATCTAACGAGTGTGTACACGTGCCCAATTAAGACGATAACGTTGCGTTAAAACGCATCCGACGTAAGGACGTCGTGCATGTAAATCTTCTCCCGCAGACGATTACGAACAGTTTGCCCACTGATTCGGTTATTATGAAGCCCAGGTGTGTTAGCAGCAGTAGCAGCAGCAGCAGTTTGGAATCGATTGCGCAAATGCGTGTTCATGATATAGCGGTCTTGACCACGCGTTGTAACACGCAGACGTCCACGACGTGTCAAGTCGTTGATGCTTCCTGTCGTTCGAAATCTTACGCGAAGATTTCGTATCGCTCGACTAGAACTCCCAACATGCCTTGCAACGTCTTCTGTCGACATGCCAGCATCAAGCATGCCAATCGCCCGTTCGCGTAAATTATTGGGTATTCTTGGCATACTAAAAATTCTACAATGTAAAAAAACGTTAATTTCTTTTTACAAATTTTGAAGCGTTTTCGTTCACTTGACAACAATGTCAGTAAGACCAGTAAAACAAATTGACCGAATACTACACGGGACATGTCGAACCATGGATGCACGTGCAAATTGAATTTCACGTTGTCGACGATTAACAGTGCAAAAATAATCGATAAAATTCATGAATCCTGATAATACAGCTCAAGGCTAATACTACCTATATAATTTCATTACACAATGAATTCTGTAACACAAATACTATATGTACAAATCGGAAGTTTCTTTTTTTGTTCAGTATATATGCATGTCCCACTTTTTGGCACCTTCCTACGCCCGTGCTAGGAAAGAAAGAAAGAGTTTTTATTTAACGACGCACTCAACACATTTTATTTACGGTTATATGGCGTCAGACATATGGTTAAGACCAGATTTTGAGAGGAAACCCGCTGTCGCCACTACATGGGCTACTCTTTCCGATTAGCAGCAAGGGATCTTTTATTTGCGCTTCCCACAGGCAGGATAGCACAAACCATGGCCTTTGTGAACCAGTTATGGATCACTGGTCGGTGCAAGTAGTTTACACCACCTACCCATTGAGCCTTGCGGAGCACTCAGGGTTTGGAGTCGGTATCTGGATTAAAAATCCCATGCCTCGACTGGGATCCGAACCCAGTACCTACCAGCCTGTAGACCGATGGCCTAACCACGACGCCACCGAGGCCGGTCCCGTGCGAGGAAAACTTGGGATAGTGCCCTTAAAGCTTAGCAGTCTCATGTGAAAATTTTGACGAGATGCGGGCGCGGAATATCAACGCATAAAAAAACCCAAAACTATTCTATGGTTATTAACAGCAGTATTTCCCCACATAAGCGGCGCGCACAGAAACAAAAACTGCCATTACATGTAGCCATCTGCACCCCCACCCCACACCTACTCTCAAACCCTCAAAAAATACTAGTAGGTAAATGATTAACCGTCACAAGTACATGTAGATCGCGGTGACCTAGTTATGGTACGCGACACACAGCCAACCCCAAGTTGTACTTGCATGCAAGTTTTCATGGCATGCAAGTTTTCATGGCATGCAAGTTTTCATGGTCCTATATGAACTGAAAAGATATGGTCCAGAAACTAAAGGTTTACGAACAGACACGCCATACCATAAAAATATATAATTATGTAACTGAAATATTGAAATTGAAATTTAATGAAAAGAAAAAATGAGCACAAATATACACATTAATGCTACATAAACTAACATTTAAGAATGTTCACACGTACTCAAATTTCACACGTCGCCGCCTTCAACAGCAATATTCCCATACACATGTACTCGAAAAGCAATATTTTGCACTTGATCCAAAAGGCTAGTCTTAACTCGCGCTATGAAAACGAGAAAAATCAATGACTATGTACTTAATCTTTACGGGAAAAAAAATCTTTACGGGAAAAAAAGCTCGACAATGATTCCTACACACCAGTAATCAAATTCAACACGCAGAGGCGAATCCAGGGGAGGGACCAGGGGACCTGTCGCCATTAAAATATTCAAGAACCCCAATCTCTCTCTCTCCCCCCCCCCCCCCCCCCCCCCCCACACCTCCATTGGGTTACTTTTGACGAATATGTATAGTGTTTAGAATTGGGTTCAAGTACACTATCCAGGACACTCCTAAGCTACCTGGGCTGTCCGTCTAGGCCAGGAGTTGACAGATTTTAGAGAGAAGTCTGTAGTGGCCCCATGAGCCGATAAAAATCCTTTAATTAATCAACCATTTTTCACGTGTTTACAGTCTCTAAATGTTCAAGCACGCCCGTCTTGGACACATCCTCAATTTCTCGACGGATGTGTCCAAGATCAGGATAGAATCTCCAGTAAAGGATCTCAGCAGTGGCTGTCCTATAGACGAGGCACTATAGTGATTCATGGAATCGACCACTATTTTGCTAAATCCCCATTAGACACTGCACTGTACAGAGATACGGCCTTGATCGCGGATAACTGTTTTGTCGTTCAGATTTCACTTTACCTACAAGCAGTTCCTACTACAAACCTGATCGTATGCAGTCTTCCAGCCGGCCATTAAATTTCGTTTTCTTATCTTTAAGAGCCTTAAACCTCTCCTCGGTCAGGTGTTTCTTCAGTAGCGAGTGGCATTCACTAGAGGTCGCCTTTTTCAACTTGTCGAACAACTCCTGCGCGCTTTCTTTATCCTTGTCACCCCTTGCAGCCCCCTTCTGACCGTACGCCTTTTGGTACATCTTTCCCGACGAACACTACTTCTGTGATCTGCCTGAATACGTGTTTCTGGGCGACTATCTGAGCGATAGCCATTCCAGATCAACGTCTCCACCAACAAACAGTGCATGCTTGACGACCAGAACCCGGGGACAATAGACAATGAAAAACCAATATTACAGTCAAACTACCAGGTCTGTCCGACCCAAGATATACCGATAATATGTTTAACGTCGATTGAAAACGCTAATCCTATTACAGTAAAGAAAGGCGAGTTCAATGTGAAACGCGTTGAATAATTGAATAATTTTGACAGTGTCACCGTCCTGAGTTTTTGCATGCGTAATGGGTTCTTCCATAAAAGCAAACATCAATATACATACACCTAGTGCGCTCAGACAAATGTCATTTATGAAGTCTTTACTTCAAAAAGGCATACAATAAGGCATACAATTTCTATTTGTACTTAAAAGTACATGTTTAAAAAAACAAAAACAAAAATTCAATGTATTTTTCCCCATAAAGCCGACTCACGTCAAGAAAGGCATTTCTATTCTATTTGTGCATAATTTAAAGTACTTCATTATAAATTAAATTATGTATTTTCCCCAATGAAGCTATCATTCAGTCTTGCAGACGACGTCACCATGAATATATATATTACAACCATTCGATCACGCTTTATAATAAAATTGAATACCTGTTCAAGTATAACGTATGACGTGTGATACAGACATGCAGGTGATCACGTTGTACCACAGCTGGCGATATCCATTGATAACGAAGGTGGGGGTGTGGGTATTAAAGCTATAGTTGTGGGTTTTACAGTACGAGATATATACAGTACGAGATATATAGGATGTGGGTTTTACAGTACGAGATAATATAGGATAGGCAGACTATATTGGCAGACTATATTGCAACATTTAACACAGATTATGCAGTTATATCGTACTAAATCTAGGCTACCAACTTCCAGCAGAAAGTTTGCCAACTCGACGATTGCGTTTAATTTCCGCAACTCCCGACTTAACCGGGTGCGCTCTGATTGACACAATGGGATGGATATACGACGGGAATCTGCGCTCAGACTAGCAACTTTACAGTCGGGAGTAGTGGCGTAGCGAGGCGGAGGAATGAACAGAGGGGCCATGCCGCCAAACAAATGAAACTTTTGTTTACTGTATTAAACTTTATAACAATCACACATACATAGTATCCCAGACAGGAAAGCACACCACGGCCTTTGACCTGTTGGCCACTTTGATCTTGTCAGGAGAAAATGTCTCGACTCCCCTTCTCCAAATGTTTAAGGCTCCTCTTGAAATCATTTTAAGTATTTTTACTCGAGTGATAAGTTATTTTTCAAGTATGGAAACTAAGAACAGAGCTAACTGAATGACGGCAACACCAATGGACATAGACGTACGGGCGCCCATTTTAGTAGGGGGCCAGACTACCTTTTACCAGAATTAAACGAAAATGCCCGAATCTGCACATTTATTCATATTAACATTACTGCCAAACAATATAGGGTTGCAAACAAATTACGCATTTTTATATGAACTACAACTAATATTTGAGGTAGTACGATGGGGAAAACTTGTGAAAATGTTTCAAGACCGCTCATTGTTCCAGAAAATCTACCGTTTTTTGCTTAATTTTGAGGGATTTGCTCGAGCAGCGAGGGAGGGCTGTCTGTGGGATGGTGCATATAAAAGCCTATGTTCAATGTGCAGTCATGTATACGTGGCAAGTGCTAGATTAAGTGTCTTGCTTTATAGATCATTGGATATAAAACTTGATAGAAGGCAATGTAAAATGTCGACCCAAAATGCAACAAGGGGAGGCACGGGTCGATCTAAGCGGTCCGTTGAAGGTCGAATATTGCGAGGCAAATCTGTCAACCACTACTTAAAAAGTACACTGCCAGTCAGAAGCTACGTGTATACTGGCGCGATATACACATTTATCTGTCCAAACTTGCTGGATAACGCGGGACAGAAAAATTCCCTTAGTAGACAGAGGGCACATTCCCAATACACAATGAATTTTAGAGGACGCGTAGGACAGTCATTAACCACGAGGTTAGTACTCGTGACGTCAGGTACACGACACTGTAGATAAACGGGCATACGGAAACACCCAAGCGTGACTACAGATCTTTTGTTATATCTCAATAAGTCGTTCGACGACAATTTATATAAGTGGAGACAAAAATCCCTCCCCCCCCCCCATATCCCCCAGACTCATACAAACTAATCCAGTTTTATCAATAGTTTCACTGGCGTAGGAAGCGGGGGGGAGGGGGGCGTAATACATTTGGTAATTCTGGCGGTTTTAAGACTAAAACCCTACTACATTTTTCCATTAGTAGCAAGGTATCCATTATATGTACCATCTCAGACAGGGTTACACATACCACGGCCTTTAATAAACCTGTCGTGGTGCACTGGCTGAAGCGAGACATGGACCAATGGGCATACCGACAGGTATCGATCCTAGACCGACCGCGCATCAGCCGAGCGTTTAACAAGTGGGCTACGACTCGCCCCTCGCGTTCATTTGTGCCGTGATTTATATCAGCAACTCGTTCATAGTATTAGTGGGCCACGGTTATTGTTATCGACACTGTACGCATGACATCGGCAGGAAACGCCACATGTAACCTTCGAACAACACGTGTTATGCTCACATGAAATACACGAATAATACATGGTCTTTTCAGGGACGGAAATAGGAACTTGAAGAGGGTACAAAATATTTACTACGCCAAATGAAAGTCGCGTACGCAATAAGTACAAGGCCATTGGTCCTGCATGATCAAATGCATCAAACGGGTATAGTTTATAAAGTACTTTTTAGAAATATAAAATCGTCTGTTCGTATTATGACCATATAGGTATTTTCTAACTTTCCAAAAAGAGCTAAAAATTCTCGGTTGGGTAAAGTCTTAATATTAGGCTATTCTCAGTATTGCACGACTAACAAATTCCACAATACAGGATGTTTAGACATTTATATATAAAAAAAATAAAAAATAAAAAGGATTCTGAAATACAACCTAGTATTTTGAACGTTTACAGCCACACTAATAAAAAATTAAAAAATACATCCGTGATATAAAAGTGCAGTACGAGCATGCGACCTTGACCTCGAGTTCAAAGTTGGGATCGTCGCATTGAGAAATCTACTAAAACATTTGGCATCATTTATTAAATACAAAATCCATTTAATTATTTCACAGGAATGGGTCGAGAGAATTGATGGTCCATTTAGGTTTAAGTGTTGTGGGTCATGTCGCATGGGATGGTACTTGACCGAGCTCCGAAGTGGTTTGGCATTGAGTATTTTCATCGCCCCGATTTTCACCTAGAAACTTTACATGTCAAACATGCAAGTAGTCATCCAACATTACATCCAACACGAATAACGATATTAAAACATATCTAGAATTGTTCTTAGTGCTACACTCAAAACTCAGATGGGTGGTTCAATTTGTCACCACATGTTGAATGGGTGATCGATGTAGTTGTTAACGCAGGTCTATTAACCTACATTACACTTCCTCACTCAAATCAATTCAACTACAAAATTGGAAATTATCTACTTTAAGCAAAGCCTTAAGCCAGGATTTCACATGTCTTCGCCCTGAAAACATTATCTCACTAGTCTTGCAAGTTATAGTTAGGACTAAGCCCAAGGTATGTTTTGTTGCTTATGTCCAGACATATTTGTCACCGAAAAAGCCGGACCCAAAAGTATTATAACTGCAACATTATATCGAGACAGTTCTGTTTAACTTTCTCAGCCATCATTGATTCAACGACAGCCCGTCCACGTTTTGTGTAAGTCATTATTTACCTCCGGCTGGTTAGAGGGTCGTAGGAATTTCTAGCACGGTACTAAGATCGAACACTGTGCGCCGGCTGCTTGCTACGCTGTCTATATACGGATCGAAGCCGCTCCTCGCTCAAATACCAATCATTTTATCTGGAGCCCATCCAACAAGCAACGGGAAATGTCAAACAGCGGACGAACTGCCATTTCACACAGGATTTGTAAACTCCAAACAAAAAGAAAACTTGTTCCCTGGGCACACTCTAAAGAATTTTATTTTTTTATGTCGAGGTTTTACGCCGCTGTATCACTTGAAATATGAACTACGAGCAGTCGATAAACCCACGTGCTACTGTGGTAAATATATACCGGTACCTATTCATGTTGTGCATTTATATACACATGAACAGTACAAACTATTTATTGCACATTATCTTCAATAAGTGTAGCCTATATACTATAAAGTTATCCTACATTCCGCATCGTGTTAATAAAATTATTTTAAAATTTAAACTTGTTAAGATGGAACTGGGGGACAGTTAATCTAGGTCAGACGACATTGATCAAGTTACCTAAAGGTGGTGCTTGGGGCGAGAGGGTAAGGACTAAAAAGGTCGGTTCAGGGTGAAATGTTTTTATTTCCTTTACCTGACTGGATGCAATCCGCTAATGTTCCACCAAACTTGGTCTTCAAGTCCTTGAGCTTGTCGAATCTTTCCTTGGTGAGGTGTTTTTTCAGAAGAGATTTACAATCCTTAGCCTCGGTTAGTTTCGAGAACAATTGATCGGCAGGCATCTTGGTACACATGGTTGCGACTTCAGACTGAAAAACAGCACACTTCGTCTATACAGCTCTTCGGTGTATGTGACAACGTCGTCTCGGGCGGCGCGCTCTTTTATAGATGTTGCTACGATACACGTATTGCGTGCAGTCGGCGCATTGGCTTGCGCTGTTCATTTCATGGCTGTGACGTATCGCCCATATCTCACGGGTGAGCAAAAGAGCATGACAGGTTGTGAACGAAGATAATGCCAGTATGCTACAACTTAGTACAAGCGTACTTTAAGTGTGCTTAAAGGCTGGTTATAGTTTTATTGGCTATAGATACCTAAATGAAAGTTTTATCATTTTTTTTCTTAAATGTCCGATTATCAGAAGATGCAGTTTATACAATGTAGCTTGGTTTACAGTGGCGGTGAGGGGTTGTGGAGGGGAAGAATTTACAAAGACTGTTTTTGTCTTACACGCGTTTAACTACATACAGGTGGGGAAACAAGGGGAGGGTGCTGGAGTTGCGCACCCCCTTTGCGAACTTTAAAATACCACGAAACTCTTCTATATCATGCATGTTAGTGTACTTTGGAGTCCCCCCCCCCCCCCCCCCACACACACACCCAAGAAAAATCATACAGCCGTTTCTGAATGTACAATGCATAAATACCTGCGTTTAATAAAAATCGGGCTTCATAAATTTGGCCCACAGATTAAATATTTATTATACTAGTATTTTATTATGAACCTGGGCTAATACGGGAGTTTTAGAAAGCGGGGCTAAGCAGGGGAAAGTGTGCTATCTGTAAAACTGGTACTTAATATGAACAGATGAATAGGGGCAGTATTAATAACATCATCACCAAAATGGAGACCGGTACCGGATGCCATCCCCTAAATCTGCCTCTGATGAACTATACTTTGTATTATAGAGATTCATAATTTTAAGTAACCCTTTGTACGCCGCCTTTCTGTGAACACCGACGAGCATGGGCACTTCACTGAATTTACCCAGCGTCTGTGTTCTGAATGAATCGGTGTTTGCTGAACGTGAGCCAGAAAGGTGAATGTGTAAATTTCAATGTTTGCTTTGTCACGTACTTCCACCTTGACATTGACTCATAAAGATAAAACAGTCCAGTTCCTTTGTATACACATCCTGTCTTCAATCCTCCTCCCTCTCTGACTCCCCCCCCCCCCCCCCCCTCTCTCTGTGTGTTTATGGTTTGTGGTTAGTAAAATGCTACCAAGATCTATTACCAGTATTTCAACGCCAGTGACGTCGGTTACCGATGTTTCTAATTAAGTAAGATTGGTTATCGGTGTTTTAACGGCAGTGATTGCGGTTACCGGTATTTCAAATTAAGTGAGATCGGTGTCTTTAACGCCAGTGACTTCGTTTACCGGTGTTTTAAATTCAGTGATCTAGGTTACCGGTGTTTTAACGGCAGTGATTGCGGTTATCGGTGTTTTAACGGCAGTGATTGCGGTTACCGGTATTTCAAATTAAGTGAGATCGGTGTCTTTAACGCCAGTGACTTCGTTTACCGGTGTTTTAAATTCAGTGATCTAGGTTACCAGTGTTTTTAACGCCAGTGACATCGGTTACCGGCATTTGAAATCCAGTGCCCCTGCGTGTGCTGTAACCTCACCGTGGTGCAGGGGTGTAACATTCTCTTTGAGAATGGCCAATACAGCACACAATTGAAGTTTTGAGTAATATTCAGTGTCCGTAAAAGTCTGTGCTATTTGTGTTTTTGCACAGTTCTTTACACTGTTTTTGAATTTTTATATTGATGTTGATCATCACTTTATTTATTTGCATTACCATAGTTTGACACCCAATAGCCGATATATTTTTCGTGCTGGGGTGTCGTTAAACATTCATTCATTGAAATCCAGTGAGATCGGTTACCGGTGTTTTAACGCTTGTGATAGCTGTTACCGATATTTTAATTGTTATTTAATCAGTTATCGGAGTTTCCAAACCAGTGCCATCGGTTATTGTTATTTTAACACCAACAAGAGCGGTTGCCAGTGTTTCGACGGTAGTGAGGTCAGTCACGGGTGTTTCAACACCAAAGAGGTCGGTTACCGGTGTTTAAACGTGGTATAGGCGAAGCTACACACCGTGAAGGGTTTACGGTGTGCAGAACTAGACCCGACTGTGTTATCCAGTTACCCTACTAATCGCTTATGATCGGTACTGGTAATTTGAACAAAGCGGTAACAGAAACCAACACGCTCTGTTAGACTTGAACTACAGAAAAGCGAGCTGTGTTAATGTGGCCGAACTTTGTAGCCAACTGTAATTAATGTCTCTTAGAGTTGAAAGAAATGCTCCAACCGGGACCAAGGACGTTATGATGGATAGCTTATGATTGGATAGCTTATGGGGTTTACAGCAAACAAGCAAAAAATACTGACCGATGATATATATCTTCGTAGAAAATATGAACATTATTGTAAGGCGATTGTGAGTTTGATATTTATAATACATGTACTGTTATAGAATATGTATAGGCTGCGATATTAAATTGAGTGGAATCGTTAGGAAAATGTAAATTCAATTTTAGTTTGTGGGTGTTGTTGGGTTTTGTTTGTTTGTTTGGGGTTTGTTTGGGTTTTTTTTTTAGTTGTAACTTACTCGAGAAATACAAACAGATGTTAAGAAGTGTTAATGTTTATCTATTGTTTATTTACTTCAAAATATTAAAACATATTTGTACAAGTACAAGATGCAATAATAACTTCTTACAGATTTTCCATTATGCGTTCCTTCAAAAGGTCTTCTTTTGTTGTTTGAAATACCACCGGGATCCACCTCATTCCAAATCGCCTTACAAACACCCAAACCACACCAATGTAGTTCAGACTATTTAGGACATGTACTAGTTATGAATGAACCACCATGCACAGCGCTCTTTGTAACTTTCATTCAAAAAGATGTTTCCTTGTTGTGCTTCGTGTGCAGTGTGTTCAAATAAAATCATCAACTCGTAAACTAATTCATATGGCTGAGACTATACGGTTTCATATCGTGTGTGGTGTCAAACTCGACACCAACAGGAAGTGCAAACACAACTGAAGGTTTCTTCCGTGTTACTATCAAGGGCGGATCTAAAATTCCGGGGGGGGGGGGGGGGATTCTAAAAGGGACCTATTCAGATCCGCCATAGCAGTGAAAGGCTATTCACCCTGATAATCCATACCAGTGTTTGTGCAAGACAGAAAAACTCCACGATTAGAACTCTTGCAATAATAAAAAAAAAAATTCCACCGCAAAAAAAAGAAAAAAGAAAAAGAGTTTGATTTGTTTAACGACACCACTAGAGCACATTAATCATCGGTTATTGGATGTCAAACATTTGGTAATTTTCACATATAGTCATCAGAGGAAGCCCGCTACATTTTTTCTAATGCAGCAAGGGAGTTTTTATATACACTTTCCCACAGACAGGATAGCACATACCACCGCCTTTGAAATACCAATCCTGCAGAAAAAAACAACAACAACAACCCTTGCCTTAGAAAAAGAAAATTGAATATTGAATTAAAAACTCCGACTGCGGTGGACAATTGCAAAGGTTTCGTTTAAACAGAAATCGAAAACGAATACTTATTTCAGGGCCGTAGCTAGCGTTTAAGGAGTTTTAGACTATTAACTACTCAATTGCCCCCCCCCCCCTCCCTAACAAAACAAAAAATCCTAGCTACGGCCCTATATTTGTCTATTATCCATCATCCATGTATATTGTAGTTTCAAAATATGCAATCGAAAAAAGGGACCTGTCATCTCGAGGTCGGTGGCCGAACCTCCATGTGATTAGGCGCGTGTGCAGGGGGTGGGTTTCGGGGGTTGAAACCCTTCACTATTAAAGTAAAAAAAATTCAATACATTTTCCGGGGAAGTATGTCTGGACCCTCCCCCCTCTCCTATAAACTTAGTTCGATACATTCCAACCCCGCCCTACTAAAATTCCTGCGCCTGCCCCCATTAGTATCAAGTTACTAGTCTCACGAAACTACCGAATCCAGGACGCCCAGAATTGGGGTCAGAAAACGTGGGCACAGCAAAATAATAATTTCTAAAAGGATCTCGGGGCCAACCGACGTTGGGGGGGGGGGGGGGGGGTGTCCACCCACGCTTAAAATACTTGACCCCTTTTACAATAATAGTCAACAGATTTAAAATGTCTTGGAAGGCATTCGTGAATATGTTATACTATTCAAACACATTCCAGGGGTACGTATCCCGAAACACAGTTTCAGTATAAGCTACATCATTATATAGGCCTTTTCAGTATTATCACCCATCAGCCTGTAATGTTTCTGCAATTTGTGCTTCGAAAGTTGTTTATACCAACAACTAAATTTCTTCTAATGACTGTTTTAACTGTATGAAAAAGAGTATGATATAGAGTACATGTATCAGAAAACAAATGGGGCTTTTTCCTCTTGTTTGTTTGTTAAATTTTGTTTGTGTATGTGTGTGTGGAAGGGAGGGGAAGGGGTCCCAAGTGAACGAAAGTGAACCATGTCATCATTGCAGGCATTAGGATCTGACAAGGACAGTGTAAAATACACTGCACCTTTGTGTAGGCCGTAGTGCAAAGGAGAGGTTTTCGGTGCCGTAACCCACTCCCATCACACTTCGCTCAAATCGAATTTTCTTCATTTTTAAAATATATGTTCCATGGGAGCATGACTCGTGCCCCCTATAAACTTTGTTCCTCACAGTGAAGACCCCAACCCCTGCAACGCCTATAGGATGGACGTTTACACCCAGCAGTCGATCCCGGTCAGTGGACCCATTGCGCCATTTCTTCTTCCAGCCACTGTACCACGACTGGTATGTCAAATGCCAAAATGCCGTGGTATATGCTATCCTGTCTGTGGGATTGTGCATATAAAAGATCCCTTGCTACTAATGAAAAAAAAGAAAAAAAAAGAGTAGCGGGTTTCCTCTCTAAGACTATATGTCAGAATTACCAAATATTTGATATTCAATAGTCGATGATTAATAACTCAATGTACTCTAGTGGTGTCGTTAAACAAAATGAACTTTAACTTTTTTACACCTAGTATGATTATTTGTTTGATCAGACGCTCCATGACGAAGGGCGTTACTTACACGTAAATGAAGGGTGACTCGCACCAAATGAGGATTTTCCGGGTCACAGGAGAGTTGAATGAAGTGAGGCTTTGAAATTTGGTTATTTGTAATAATAATATTATTTAATCCTCTTAGAAATTATTACATACCGAACAAAAACAAAAACATGAATATTTTAATATATTTGTGTCTTTATGATAAAATTAATTTGGTACAGAGAATGACAAAATGGGCCTAAAATGTTCACATTAATACTTTTAAAAGACACTCATGGATTTCAGTGTGAATAATTTTTAAATAAAGAAAACTACATGTACATTAAAATTCGCGTTTCGTTTGTTACTCAGTATATTTGTATCTAGTGTAGAGTTTGTATGCCACCAAGAATGTTAAAACCAATTTAAAGTAGTTTTCGGAAATGCCACTGTCATACTGGTAATAAAAGCTTTCTTTAAATTGTGTGTACAAATGCCACGCTAGAGCCTATTTTCTTTCAATTGTTGTATAAATACATGTGTTATAGCCTCTTTTCTTTAAATTGTTGTGTAAATTTCCATGCATGTTATAGCCTATTTTCTTTAAAGTTTGTGTAAATGCCACTTTATAGCCTGTTTTCTTTAACGTTTTTGTCAATGCCACGGTTCATTGCTTGCTTGAGGTGTGATGGGTCGCATGATCTCTCTCTATACCCAGTCTCTCTGTCTGTCTGTCTCTGTTTGTCTGTCTATCTGTCTCTCCCCCCCCCCCCCCCCCTCTCTCTCTCTCTCTCTCTCTCTCTCTCTCTCTCTCTCGTGTTACAATGGCTTCAAACTCAGGTATGTTTTTTTAAATAAAATAAATCAAAAACAAATTGCTGGTCGTAAGACATTTATTAAACGTGAAAACCAAGTTACCGGCCTCGGTGGCGTCGTGGTTAGCCCATCGGTCTACAGGCTGATAGGTACTGGGTTCGGATCCCAGTCGAGGCATGGGATTTTTAATCCAGATACCGACTCCAAACCCTGAGTGAGTGCTCCGCAATGCTCAATGGGTAGGTGTAAACCACTTGCACCGACCAGTGATCCATAACTGGTTCAACAAAGGCCATGGTTTGTGCTATCCTACCTGTGGGAAGCGCAAATAAAAGATCCCTTGCTGCTAATCGGAAGAGTAACCCATGTAGTGGCGACAGCGGGTTTCCTCTCAAAATCTGTGTGGTCCTTAACCATATGTCTGACGCCATATAACCGTAAATAAAATGTGTTGAGTGCGTCGTTAAATAAAACATTTCTTTCTTGAAAACCAAGTTCACCAAAGGAAGCGGTCAGATGTAAAAGTAACAGACGACACGAACAGCAACACTTTCAATGCCAGTAACTGTTATGACCAACCATTCGCCAAATAATATTTCGCCTGAGCGATGGTTTTCCTGATGACAGCTTCAGGTAACTGACGTCATATCTTCAGTAAAGAACTCCACAGCTGCTGGTTGTTATTGGGCGGATCTTGAGGTAATATAAAAGGTATATTCCATATTTCTACATGGTACATGGTTATATCTGAAGGTGTTCGTTTTATTACACATTTAACATTCCAATGGAGTATGTTTATATTCAAATGAATTGAGCTTGCAATGGCTGCTTAGACAATTTTATATTTAATTTGTAAAAAAATGCCTGTGCAATACCGGCCTCAGTGGTGCCATGGTTAAGCCATCGGACATAAAGTTGGTAGGTACTGGGTTCGCAGCCCGATACCGGCTTCCACCCAAAGATACTTTTAATGACTCAATGGGTAGGTGTAAGACCACTATATCGACTTCTCTCTCACTAATCCACAGTCCAGATAGCCTTGCGTGTGTACCCAGGACAGCGTGCTTGAAACGTAATTGGCTATAAATACGAAAATAGGTTAAAATGAATGAATGAATGTGTTGAATTTCGGGGTAGCATACCGATTAGCATAATAATATGACTGTCAAAACTAACGAATCGTTCTTATTGTTTACGCCGAGACGTAGCCCAGTGGTAAAGCGTTCGCTTGATCCCCGTCGGTAGGCCCATTGGATTATTTCACGTTCCAGGCAGTGCACCACGACTGCTATATCAAAGGCCGTTGTATGTGCTATCCTGTCTGTGGGATGGTGCATATAAAATACCCTTGCTGCATTAGAAAAAAATGTAGCGTGTTTCTTCTGATGACTACGTGTCAGAATTACCAAATGTTTGACGTCCAATAGCCGACGATTAATGATGGTGTCGTTAAACAAAACAAACAAACAAATTTAGAAACTAGATCACACTCGACACATCTTCATTTAAATGATTTTGATTTTGATTTTAATCTTGTGCATGTACGTATTTTTCTATCTTGCATGTGGTTGGTTATGTCCAAATTAATATAACGGTTGTCATAATTAACACAGACCAACTACACGTGTGCCTGGCTACCTGCCAGGATCAGTGGGTACTGAGGTAATTAAATCAGTCGGTTGTTAAGTAGATATGGAAAGATTAGCTGTGGTTATGCCCGCGCTCGTTTGTTAGGTCCGTCGTTTGTTAGGCCCTGAAATACACGTGTCCTTGTGTGACGCACGAAACGCCGGGCTGGGAGGTAGGTAACGGTGCGCAGCAGTGACCCAGACAATACAACAGAATATTACTACACAGGAACGCTGGCGATAGCACAAACAGACGGGTCTATCGCATTTTCCCCCCTAGATGCCTAAAATTGGTTTAATCATCAATTAACAGTAAAGAAGAAGACAAAATCCCCACATACAATAAAGATACTCCCCCCTCAAAAAACAACAACAAATAAACCGAGAAAAAACAACAAAATAATGATATAAAAAAAACTAAAAATTAACACAAAACAAAACAAAAACTCACAAAACCATAAAAAAACAAAAAACACAACCCCTCCCCCACACACACCCAACCCCCCCAAAAAAACCCACAACAACAACCAAACAACAAAAAAACAAAAAACAACCAACAACCCCAACCCCCCCCCCCCAAAAAAAAATCAAACAAACCCAAACAGCCTCAAAACAAACAAACAAAAAAGCAAGAAACAAACAACAACAAACAAAAGACCCACAAAAATCCCACTTACACCAACAACACACAAAGCTAAGCAAGAAACAACCAATCAGACAACAACATATCAACAAAAACAGTTAAACAAAGAAAGGTACCCCCCTCCCCCGAAAAATAAATAAATAAAAAATAAATTAAATAAAAATTAAATTAAAAAAGGCACACCAAGGAACAAGAATACACCTGCCATCACAACAAACTTCACACAAAAGTGAACGAAACATTATATATAACTACAAAAAATAACCAAAGCTGCTGGCAAAATCATCGAGTGAGCTGAAGTAAATGTCAGACAGCCAAAGAAAAACGAGACTAAACCCGAGCATCTCGCCTACCATTCATGAAAACATTGATCACGCCAAGTTTGCCACTTCTGGCACCAACTGTCGGGGAAACGAAGAGCCGTACAGATTACCAGCTCCAACACTGTGTGGAATGGAATCAATGACGAAAAGCCGGGAAAAAATCATCTGAGCAGGAACTGGATGCACCAGCAGGTGTAATTCTACTTTGACAGGCGATATCGATTTGGCGAGTGGTCTCACAAAACAGTTCTTCAGGGAGGAGTGTGCTGGAGCCATCATCACAATGTGGTGTGATATTTTCCCTTCCCTTTAAGTATTCTTGCACGGATACAAATACTAGTTATATATAATTACCTGTGGACACTTTAAGTTGTTTTATGCTTGCATCGTAGGATCGAACCACCTCAAGGGGCTGGGGGTTTTACGTCCCAACCAGTGCACTTCGACTGGTATATCAAAGGCCGTGGTATGTGCTGTCCTGTTTGTGGGAAAGTACATATATAAAGATCTGCTGCTAATGGAAAAATGTAGCGAGTTCCCTCTAAGACTACGAATCAAACATTACTAAATCTCTAACACCCAGCAGCTGATGATTAGTAAATCAGAGTGCTCTAGTGGTGTCGTTAAACGAAACAAACTAACTTTAGGTTATTTTAATCAGGTTTCAGAAAAATAACACATTTGTGCGTGTGTGTGGCTAGGTGGATAATTTAATAATACTATTTTTCTTTTAGTATTCTAACACAAACACAAATATTGTATTTAATTACTGGTGGAGACCTTAGGATGCTTAAATCAGGTTTAACCCCCCCCCCCCCCCCCAGTACATTGAGGAGACTTAGTGAATGGTTTAGTTGGTATATAATATTTTCTTTAAGTATTTTTGCTTTGACACAAATAATGCTAGTTTGGATTAGATTTGAACATAATATGTTATTTCTTTCAACTTCTGTGTGTACTGACTAAATATTTCCCTTTGAATTTTTATTATTTTATTATAATTTTTTAAACACAGGTTATAAAGCTAGCCAGTGTTTCAACAATTATTGACTAGTGATAGTGCATACAACGTACTGTACAAACAGCTGTTTAGACTGGTGATAGTTCATTCAACGTACAGTACAAACATCTGTTTAGACGGGTGATAATTCATTCAACGTACTGTACACACAGCTGTTTAGACTGGTGATAGTTCATACAACGTACTGTACAAATAGCTGTTTAGATCTGTGATATTTCATACAACGAAAGTTGTACAAACAGCTGTTTAGATTCGCGATAGTCCATACAACGTCCTGTTCAAACAGCTGTTTAGATTTGTGATAGTTTATACAACTTAAGCTGTACAGACAGCTGTTTAGATTCGTGATAGTTCATACAACGTACCATACAAACAGCTGTTTAGATTCGTGATAGTTCATACAATGTACTGTACAAACAGCTGTTTAGATTCGTGATAGTTCATACAACGTACTGTACAAATAGCTGTTTAGGTTTGTGATAGTTCATACAACGAAAGTTGTACAAACAGCTGTTTAGATTCGTGATAGTTCATACAACGTACTATACAAAAAGCTGTTTAGATTCGTGATAGTTCATACAACGTACTATACAAACAGCTGTTTAGATTCGTGATAGTTCACGCAACGTACTGTACAAACAGCTATTAAGACTGGTGATAGTTCATACAACGTACTGTACAAACTGCTGTTAAGACTGGTGATAGTTCACACAACGTATTGTATGAACAGTTGTTTAGACCTGTCGTAACAGATAGTGGTTCATGTTATTGTTGTTTATGTTAGATGGATTTTGTGTAGTTTGATTGTTTGCTTTTCCTTTAGCTCTTTTGAATAGTATTGCTAGCGGTGTTTATATCACAACTAATAGTGTTTTGTTTTGTCGTAACTGATGTTGTTATAGTTGGTGTTGTTGTTTTTACAGTGATGGTGTGTTTTTGTCATAGATGGTCTATTTTATGGCTGTTAATTGATACGCTATGGCTGTTGAATGGCGAATCCGTTTAACTGGTCGATGAATACGTCCTACATACAAACCTAGGATCTATCGTCCTGGGGTGTGGCAGTCCTCCTATAGAGAAACCACTGACAGTAATTCGAGGGAGCAGTCACGACCCTGTCAAACCTAGGATCTATCGTTCTGGGGTGTGGCAGTCCTCCTATAGAGGAATCACTGACAGTGATTCGAGGGAGCAGTCACTGACAGTGATTCGAGGGAGCAGTCACTGACAGTGATTCGAGGGAGCAGTCACTGACAGTGATTCGAGGGAGCAGTCACGAACCTGTCAAAAACACCCGTCAACTCTGTTTTGTGCAGAGAAGCAATTTGGAACACGGTAACTGTTTAAAAGTTTGTTTTATTTAACGACATCACTAGAGCACATTGATTTATTAATTAATCATTGACTATTGGATGTCAAACATTTGGTCATTTTGACATATAGTCTTAGGGAGACCAGCTACAGTTTCCAGTAGCTACGGATCTTTTATATGGACCATACCACATACCCGATAGCACATACCACGGCATTTGATATACCAGTCGTGGTGCACTGGCTGGAACGAGAAATAGCCCAAGTGGGCCCACACGGCAACTGTTTTCTCATTGAGATTTATGGCGATAGATTGTTTTAATTGTCGGTTGTTGTTCGACG
>NC_054702.1:9824147-9844147 GCF_016097555.1 Gigantopelta aegis | reverse complement strand
TTATTCCCTGTTAGAATTTTTTCTATCGTACTTAAATCTCGATTCATTGAACGATTATCAGACCGCGGATTCGAAGACCCGTCATTCCAATGCATGTAGTTTGTGTTCAGTTAGGTCAGCGCTCGCTTGAACATCAGCCAGCGCCTGGAGATAGCAGGGAAATCAATATGTCTGGCGGGAGACCTTCTAGGAGTAAAACTCGCCCATTCACATCAAGTTAGTGGCCAGGCCAAATTACACGCTAGAACAGTCCAATCGCTTGTTGGATGTCTCATTTCATGTCATTTATAGCTATTTTCATGCTTATACCCCCATTTAGGTTCATGCATGCTGTCCTGGGCACACACCTCAGCTATCTGGACTGTCTGTGTAGAGCAGTGGGTTAGTGGTTAGTTGGTGAGAGAGAAGTCGGTGGAGCGGCTTTACACCTACCATTGAGTCGCATAACTCGCTCGTGGTGGAAGCCAGTACCGAGAGGCGAACCCAGTACCTATAAGCCTTATGTCCGATGGCTTAACCACGCGCCACCGAGACCGTTGTGTTGTTCCATTCTATAAGATTTCAGTTCGTCAATCAATCTGTACCACCACGCCCTTCCGTTGTAAATTAAGTATTAATCCCCTGCCATAAAGGACAACGTAGAAGCAATAAGCTGCTCGGTGAAATCAATATTTGAGAACAAAACAGGACAATATTGATGCAAATTGGAAACTTGAAACAGATTGTTATACAGGTACATAGGTAACTTTAATATATTATGGTACATCCGATATAATTCCAGTTTACACTCGTCATACACACAAAAGCGTACGAGACAGCTGATCTCCCCACCCCACTCAGCTCTAAAGCAAATTTATTCTCAAATTCGGGTACATTGAGATTGCCTTAAACATTTTCATCGAGTATTTCCATCTTTATACCCAATATTAGTTGTAAGCCGTGTAAAAATGTCAAGCAAATTCGGTCTGTCCCTTCCCCTTTCAGAAATGGGAGCCCGTACGCATATGCATAACCATTACTTTTTTTCTTACCATTTAACATTTATTTGTGGCATAAAGTTTGTTTTAACGTGTTGGTGGAACGAAATGTATTTGTATAACAGTATACACCAGTCTGTGACACATGTTTGTGGACGTGCTAATGGTTTCTGTTTTAAATATATGTCTGTCACACTTATAGAACACGGTATCACCTATCACAAGCTTTGTTTTCATCTAATACAGGACCAAAAATGAATTATATCCATAAGGAATACTGAACTTCGCTATTGTACCACCCAACACGTTTTACTTGATATTCGGCAATTTCATATTGCAATTAGCTATTTTGCATGACTTGAAATATACATAAGATATACGTTCCTCTTCAACTAACGCTTGTTAATATATAGAGGATATTTTATGTTTTTTGTCAAATATGATTTATCTCTCATCAAGACAAGTTTGCAATCACATCTCACGAGTCGTGCTTGTGCGACGAGTGTGATATGATTGCAAACTTCACGAGATGAGATATAAATCATATTTGACAAAAAACATGAAATTTTCTATTTATTATATAACTTTTGGCAATTTACCTTTATTTTTAAAATGCCAGAAGCAAAATAGTTCCGGTTTTCTTACAGTGGCGATAACACTTTCTACAGTAACGATAACACATTTTGGAGAGAAATAGTGAAATTTTCACTCTAAAATGTGTTATCGTCACTGAGTGACTGATAACACTTTTATTTCACTGATATTTTAAGATATTTCACTAAATGTTATATAATAAATTATATTAACGTCTTTCGCAAACATTTTAAAGGAAAAGTTGCAGAGAATGAAGGAATGTATTGGTGGGTTTTGTTTTGTTATGTTTTACTTGTTTGTTGTTTCAGAGGTGGGGGGGGGGGGGGGGGGGGGTTCTTTCTAAATTGTAGAAACGTAGCCATAAATCAATAATTGTTATGCACCAAAATATCGACAAAAGGAACATAAAGTTAATTTGTTTTGTTTAACGACACCACTTCCCCTTGGAGAAATTAGATGTGCTTGTTTTCATTTTGAACCCCCGCCCATCATATTTAGTAGGTGAGCTAAACGTGTTACCATGCCTTTAAAACGTATTCTAAAGATATTGCTAGCGGGTTTTTTTAGTTACATGTAAATACTTACATTCACGAAGAAAAAGGGACTATCTCATATTTTTCTCATATCACACGAGGGCGGGAAATATCCCAGTGGTAAAGCGTTCGCTAGATGCGCAGTCGGTCTGGGATCGATTCCCGTCGGTGGGCCCATTTGGGCTATTTCTCGTTCCAGCCAGTGCACCATGACTGGTATATCAAAGGCCGTGGTATGTACTATCCTGTCTGTGGGATGGTGCATATAAAAGAAGATCCCTTGCTGCTAATCGAAAAGAGTAGCCCATGAATTGGCGACAGCGGGTTTCCTCTCTATATCTGTGTGGTCCTTAACCATATGTCTGACGACATATAACCGTAAATAAAATGTGTCGAGTGCGTCGTTAAATAAAACATTTCTTTATTTTCATACCACACGAATTATTTAACTTCCAGGTGCATGGTGGTAATCCTAAGACCACCACTCCGCTGGAAACAGTACTGAACCACAACACAACAGATACATGTGCTACTCGTGTTAATACAGTCTGGACTACTAGTTTTGCCACAGGTGAGAAAACGCGGTCGTGCAGTTGCGCAGGTATCTGGTGGATAGATTATCGGCTCACTTCCCAATACGTCACCATCACCACCGCGTCAAGTGCCGGCCACTCGAGGAAGTTTGTTTAAACCCATTGATCCAACCAGGTTCGAGATAGGTGATGAGACGTGGATGACGCAATCACTCTCTACACATTGTAGACTGCGCCACGTGGACGAAACATGCATTTATCTATTCATAAAATGTTATAATGCTCGAACAGGGCCGTCGAATAGATAGGCCTATGTAAAAAAAAAATGTTTTAATAAATATTAAGAATATTTATAACTCAACATATAATATAGCATTTAATAAATAGTATGTACCTATAATAAATATTGTAAATACACTGTATTTAATAAATATGTGTAAACATCATAAGCGTCCGAGACGGGGTGTCAGGGGCCAACTGCCCTCCCCCCACTACTCCATGCAGTCCTGAAGCAAATCTTCGAATTTGGGCAAAAACATGTAGATGGAGATATTTGGGCAAAGTGAGCTGGCCTGAAACCTTTTCATCATTCTACTCACAATATCATTTGTAAACCATGTAAAAAGGTGTAATGATTCGTTTGCAACCCTATAGGCCTATAGCTGTTTGGAAGAAGTTTGTTTTGTTTAACGACACCATTAGAACACCTTGATTAATTAATCGTGGGCTATTGGGTGTCAAACATTTGGTCATTTTTAAATATACATATTTCCATTAGTACCAAGGGATTTTTTTATATGCATCATTCCACAGGCAGCATAGAAATGCCAATATGAATAAACGTTGTTATCCCAATTCAGGCATTTTTGTTTAATTAGGGCAAAAATCAGTCGCCCTCCCGCTCCCCACCACCCCCCCCCAAAAAAAAAACCCCCACAACAACAACAACAACAAACCCCCCACCCCCCAAAAAACCCACAACAAAAACAACAAAGACCCCCCACCCCCCCCCCCCCCAAAAAAAAAACCCCAAACAACAACCCCAAACAAAAACAACCCCAAAACCCCCACCAACAAAACAAACTCCAACAACAACAACCCAACAAGAAACAAACAAAAGGAGCTTGTAGGCATATCCTAAACATGTATTAAAATACATTGTTTAATGTCAAACCAGGCCCGCAGGAATATATAATATATTATATGACCGTATTTTTCTGTTACCACACACACCCTCCCCCGCTACATTTATCATTCCCATAAGCCTGCATCTCATTTAGTGAATGTTTTGTAACATTTTACAAGTGTCAGTGGCTTTTCCTTTTCTAACAACTTGTGTACCGTACAAGACCGTTTTATTTTAGGGGTCCAAGTAATGAGATCGTTTTGACATCGTATGTTTCGCATTGAGGCGTAACGGGTGACACAAATAGAAGACACACGTGTGTATATATAGATATAATGTGTGTCCTTTTTGACATTGGCTTGTGTCGTGCTATCTGAACAGTTCTAGTGTGAGTCACCCGCCACATCCACAGTGTAGCTGCCGGCTACATCCACAATGCTATAGGTGTGAATAGGTCACATAGTGCAGCGTTCAGTCTGTGACCTAGTGTCTCCTAGCTCAATGATTTCACCTACACTTTCGGTTACATTTATCTGGGGCGAAAACTTATGAAATATTCAGCCATGTATATGGAGTCACTACCTTCCCAGGGCTATTAAACAAATAGGGGAGGTGTGTTGCTGGATTAATCAACTTCAATTTGTAAAAAAAAATGGATTTTTTAATGTGCAACTTTATTTTAAAGCGGTGGGACGTAGGTTAGCCTAGTGGTAAAGTGCTGTTTGATGTGCAGTCGGTCTGGGATCGATCCCCGACGGTGGCCTATTGGGTTATTTCTCGTTCACCAGTGCACGACGACTGGTATATCAAAGGCCGTGGTGTGTATTATCCTGTCTGTAGGATGGTTAATATAAAAGTTCCCTTGTTACTAATGGACAAATGTAGCTTCTTTCTAAGACTATATGTGAAAATTACCCAGTGTTTAACATCCAATAGCCGATGATTAATAAATCAATGTGCTCCAGTGTTTTCATTAAACAAAACAAACTTTACATTCTATTTTTATGTTATATTCCAACCAGCTATGACTCAGTCAAAGGTTGTGATATGTAACGTTCTGTCTATAGGAAAGTATATAAAATATCCCTTTCTAGTTTTTGGAATTAACCTCATCCCCACCTCCCTATATCTTTTTTTTTCATATCCAATGTTGAAATAACCATATGTTAGACACCAAATAGCTGCAGTTTACAGTGGCGGATCCAAAAAATCCATTTGGGTGGGGTGGGGTGGTGGGGTGGTGGGGTGGTGGTGGTCGTAATGAGAGTTGACCGAAGAGATTTCTAGGATTATTCAACGTAAAACAAAATGAAAAAATAAAATAAAATATAAATGCCGCACACTTGGGGGTGGGGGCTTAGATCCCCCACTGGTTTATAAAGTGCTGATGTGTCATTAAATAAATATTCCTTCCATTTCCTTCGTACCTAGCAGACTGTCATACGATACACCACATTGGTAAACAGACATCCGTGTCACCGTGTCACCATTTATAATCGTTTGATGTTACGTTGGTACAATCTTTGGATGAAAGTGCAGGTCTGGACCCAAAACACCGACCTTTGTATAAAGTATTAAATTTACAAATTATCTTCTTTAACATTTGTGTAAAAAGTCTTGACCTTTTGTTAGAACTACAAAACCAATTACCTTTGTATCGTACATGTTGAAGGTGCATATTCCTCTATAAACAGTGTATGGTTATCGGACTAGAAACTGTTTTATTTAACAATGTACTCGACGCATTTTAACTACAGATACATGGCATAATGGGCGTACGACCCGGGGGGGGGGGGGGGGGGGGGGGCAGGGGTTCCCCCGGGCAAATTCGGGCAAAACAGTGGGGGAAATTCGGGCAAATTTTATCTGGGTAAAATTTCGGGCAAATCAACCCCTCCAGCCCCCCTAAATCAAAAGAGTCCCCATACGTCCATGCATGGCATTGGACACAGATATAATCAGAGAGGAAACCTGTTACTGCCACTCCATGGGCTACATCTGCAACTGATGTACCGGACTAGCAACTGTAATTGATACACTCTGCACAGGAACTCCATTTACGTGCCCGCATCCACCAAAGGTTCAGGCACGCCCATCCCGTATTTAGCCTCGGACTTCGACAATGACCAATTTCAAGACGGGAGTGTCATACACGATGCATTAGTTTCATATCTTGATGTCAAAAAATTACAATTTCAACAAAATAAGTAACTTTGGCACAAATACCTTCCAATGTTACAACTTGCAAGAGGATAAAGTATCTTTAATAACTCAACACTGGAACTAAATGCTAAGTAAGAAAATTAATACCTATATTTTGCCTTTTGATACTATAGAACTATAAATACTATACAAGTGTGTCGTGTGTGTCGTTAAAACATTTCTTCCTTTCTTTATCAAGGCGAGATAAAAACATGTTGGCCGTAAGCATAAATCTATCAAGATGCATGTCCTGAAATCTGTGTGCACGCCTACAGGAGGAAATGTTAATTACATAATTAAAAACACAGGACTGTTTGTGTAAGGTAAGTAGGTAGGTATATGTAGGTAGGCAACTAGTTTTACGTGCTCATATACCATTAGGGTTTTGAACACGCCTTTTTGTGTAAAAGCCTTTGCGTGTAACTGAGGTTAATAAGCATAAGCCTTATGATATCCCAGCACTGCATAGGCATATTAGCCTACATTACATGTATGGGTTAAGGAATTTAACTTACAGGTAGTGTTAACTAGTGGGTAAGCTAAGCTAGGTTACAAACAACTGGGCTTGGTCATAGTTGTTTCATCACAGTGTTTTTAAATACTTTTTTCTAAATACAACAAACAACAAGAAGAACAACAAAAACCAATTCTAGAGTATACATACTTTTTTTATAACAATTATTTTTTCCACATCACTTAATATTAAAACAAATACATGTATATATATATATATATCCCAAATTTGACAAATAAATAAATAAAATCTAACAATTTACAAAAATACAATAACAAATTATACCTGTATTGATATTATTAATGAATGTAGAGGTAAGTGTGGAGTACCCCTCTATTTCATACTGTGGTCCCCAGAGTACATATAAAGTCTGTACTACACCAAATAGAATCCCACAGACAACAATGTTAACTTAAGTAGCTAAAAATATTATGCAATATATCAACTGAACTATGAATCATTAATATAAACATAAGATCTCTCCTGAATTGTTAACTGAAGAAAGTGGAAACGTTTATGGCTCATTTTGGATATAAAAATATTTTATTACCACCACCCCATACATTTGAATATATTTTAGTTTAGTTTTATACATGCAAGTGTTAAGCACAAGAGTACTTGACACAGTGGCGCTGTAAAAAAGTAAAAATACGTTCATTTATTGCTCAGATAAAGCAACTCATTCTGACAACCACCGACACATTTATCACCAGTGGCAGGACTGGCATTATTAAATACTCTGGATAATAAATACTCTGGTCACTTTGAACTTTGACCTAGCTATAAGACCTATTTGATATAATGCAACCATTATGCACATGCTATAGCTACAAATCATGTTTTAAATTAATGAACTCAAGACACAGATCAAAGGGATGGTGGCGGGGGTGGGGGGGAGAGGGAGGCGTGTGTGGTGTGTCAAGGGGACCTGGACCTCCCCTGCTCAAGACATTTATTTTGCCCACTTATTTTTAAGTGCAATCGCTGCTAATATACAACTTCCCCTCTAAAATTAAAAAAAATTCTGAATCTGCCCCTGGAATTATTAGATGTAAAGGGCTGTTCACAATCAATACTATTTTAATGGGTGTAAAAATAACACCCCTTTTTAACTGCCTCCCCACCTCAACCCCCCTTGTAAAAATACATTAAAAATATTGATTTTGCAAGGAACAATTTTTTCCATTGTGTTTTAGTTTTAAAAGTATATGCTGACATTAACTCCACTCCCATCGCTAGTGTTAGTTTGTACGCTCATGAAAAAGCTCATAATTGTGAACAACTGTCTGTACATTTGTCAATCGAAATTGTGTGCCACATGGCTGAAACTTGTCACAACTAATACAAGTCAAAGAATACAAGTGTGTTTCCGATAGGAGTCTAACACAATCTAATCCTGGACGTTAGATAACATTCAATGAATATACCCTGTTGACATTTCACTTGTGACCACACAAAAGTGTTTTCAATTTTCAAGGACAACACAATGACCCTGTCAAATGTTCTCACAGTAGGTTATTTATTACATAACTGAAGGTACATGTAAGCTCGTAGACTGTGGGTGCAAAATTGTAGACAGAACTTCAACAAAATAAATAAATAAATAAATAAAATAACATATCATAAAATAAAATAAATATAAACAAATTAATTTGTTTTTAATAATAATAAAAAAAAAAAAAAAAAAAAAAAAAAAAAATAATAATAACAGATACAAATGACAGCATGCATAAATCATGTACATAATACACATACCAACTTAGTACAAATCAATCACAAAATCATTATCATCACATACCGTTACAAAACGATTCACCTGACAAGACAAAGAGTCCAAGTACACACTAACCAGTTGCCCAGTTTCTATAAAATCAATTACACATACATATACAGCAAGGTAATACACATATACAGGTGTTTTCTCTGCAAAGTAATACACATCACGTGTGTTTTCTCTGCAAAGTAATACACATCACGTGTGTTTTTTCTGCAAGGTAATACACATATACAGGTGTTTTCTCTGCAAGGTAATACACATCACATGTGTTTTCTCTGCAAGGTAATACACATCACGTGTGTTTTTTCTGCAAGGTAATACACATATATAGGTGTTTTCTCTGAGGTAATACACATCACAAGGTAATACACATATACAGGTGTTTTCTCTGCAAGGTAATACACATCACAAGGTAATACACATATACAGGTGTTTTCTCTGCAAGGTAATACACATCACAAGGTAATACACATATACAGGTGTTTTCTCTGCAAGGTAATACACATCACATGTTTTTTCTGCAAGGTAATATAAATATACAGGTGTTTTCTCTGCAAGGTAATACACATCACGTGTGTTTTCTCTGCAAGGTAATACACATCACATGTGTTTTTTCTGCAAGGTAATACACATATACAGGTGTTTTCTCTGAAAGTTAGTACACATCACGTGTGTTTTTTCTGCAAGGTAATACACATATACAGGTGTTTTCTCTGCAAGGTAATACACATCACGTGTGTTTTTCTGCAAGGTAATACACATATACAGGTGTTTTCTCTGCAATGTAATACACATATACAGGTGTAACAGGTGTTTTCTCTGCAAGGTAATACACATATACAGGTGTTTTCTCTGCAAGGTAATACACATAACAGGTGTTTTCTCTGCAAGGTAATACACATATACAGGTATTTTCTCTGCAAGGTAATGCACATCACAGGTGTTTTCTCTGCAAGGTAATGCCCATCACAGGTGTTTTCTCTGCAAGGTAATACACATCACAGGTGTTCTGTGCAAACCTTTTATTTGTAGTTCTCACCTATTGTATGTTTTCAGTGATGGAAATCATCTTGAACAAAATATGTCAAATATTTAGCAATGTTAATAATTAGGTGTTTATTGTAAGATTTTCACAAAACAATGACAGAAACTGTTAATAGATGACACTAAAATCCATATTTCAGATTTTCCTGGAATAAATTTAAATGTTTGTTCAATCTCTAATTTTTGTTCCTACATAAACAGACCTAAAGCTGTTCCAAGTCTTGAAAAACTTCTAAAACACATCAGAATATATCAGTGTTTATTTTACTTTTATTCCAAAAGCAAAACATTAACCATAAACAATATCTACCAGTTCAGCATAAATACTGTTTTTTCCTCTCTTAAAAAAGAATTCAAAGTGCAAATATGAGTCTGATTACGATTGTGAAAAAGAGTACAGATAAGGGGGAAAAGACCCCAACCCCCGTTTTTAAAAGATTTTTTTTTTTTAATACATACATGCATTTTGAAAGCCAGTGGTCATTAGAATATGATCATTCCATCATTGAAATAATACACAAATGACAACTATAGAAGCATCTTGATACCATTTCTAATAAACAGGTACTCTATTATAAGCCATGTTGAAATACTACGCTGTCATTTTAATATACATTTTCTGTGAATGATGTCATATATCTGCATCACTGGTACCATTTTTTTGGGCAGACATGGTCAACAAATGCAAAAACTATGTAATTTCATCTTTCCATGACGAACACTGTGACTAGATACACCCTTTACTCATACTCTCATTTTAATCACTACAGCCTATACAGTGTCAGGGACATACCTATATGTATATAGCATAACAATAGAAAAGGTGGAAGGGGGGGGTGCAATAATAAATGATCAAGGCAGAGTAATAAAAACCTCTCTGTATGGAAATGGCAGCAGGCCATCCATTGCTCTTGAGATAACTCCAGGTGAGATATTTAACAGTTAAAAAAGTTGTTTAAAGTTTGTTGAGTTTAATGACACCACTTGAGCACATTGATTTATTAATCATCGGCTATTGGATGTCAAACATTTGGTAATTCTGACTCGTAGTCAACAGAGGAAACCCACTAAACTTTTCCTAATGCAGCAAGGGATCTTTTATATGAACTACCCCACATAAAGGACAGCACATACCACGACCTTTGACTTAACGAGATCAGCTGCACACATTTAAAACCGGGCTGAATCTAGCTCAGTCGGTAGAGTGCTCGCCTGAGGTGCTTGGGTCATAGGATTAAGTCATCTCAGTGGACCCATTCTCTGATTGGGTTTCTTCCCCATCCCAATGCAGTGTACCACCACTAGTATATCAAAGGTCATGTTATGTGCTGTCCTGTCCGTGGGATGGTGCATATAAAAGATCCCTTGCTACTAATGGGTTTCATCTAGGACTACAAGTCAAAAATTACCAAGTGTTAGACACCCAATCGCTGCCAAAAAAAAGAAGAAAGAAATGTTTTATTTAACGACGCACTCAACACATTTTATTTACGGTTATATGGCATCAGACACATGGTTAAGGTCCACACAGATTTTGAGAGGAAACCCGCTGTCGCCACTACATGGGCTACTCTTTCCGATTAGCAGCAAGGGATCTTTTATTTGCGCTTCCCATAGGCAGGATAGCACAAACCATGGCCTTTGTTGAACCAGTTATGGATCACTGGTCGGTGCAAGTGGTTTACACCTACCCATTGAGCCTTGCAGAGCACTCACTCAGGGTTTGGAGTCGGTATCTGGATTAAAAATCCCATGCCTCGACTGGGATCCGAACCCAGTACCTACCAGCCTGTAGACCGATGGCCTAACCATGACGCCATCGAGGATGGTACCAATCGCTGCCAAAGATAAATAAATAAAGTGCTCTAGTGGTGTCGTTAAATAACACAAACTTTAACATTTATAAAATAAGTATCTCAACAACACACACAACAGTAAAATGATTAAAGGGGAGTGCACAAACACTGGCCACTTTCCATATTTGAGTGAGCATGAGGCAAGCCAAACCAACTTCTTGAATGTTTTGGAGATGTGTTATTCAATAGTCTTGTTTTAAAAAAATGTGCTTCTAAACTAAAACTTTACCATTTCCTCTCCCTCCCCCCCCCCACCCCACCCCCAATCCTGCTGTGATTTTCTATAAACAGTACACTGTTTGACAATTAGCCTAACCAAAGAATATTTTGTTCAGTATTGCATCACAATTTGCTATGCAAATTTTAGATTGTAATGCTACATGATTCTAAATTATTAAAACAAATTTATTTTTTGAAAACAAAATGTTATCTGGTAACAAAACCATGTTGAGAAGGAAATAAACTGAAAGATGCAGGGCTCCTGAGTCTCAAGTCTCAGTATCAATGACATCTGTGTGAGAACAGGGCCAGATCTACATGCATCCTCAAATAAAGGGGGAGGGTCTTAAAAAGAAATCGGGGCACAATAATATAGGGTCTTGTCCAGCTAGACCAAAGAACATTTGTAAACTTTAAATAATTTCTGTTTCAGGTGGAGCAACTCCTTCCTACCACCCCGTCCTATATTTATATCCACCGAGGTACAAGTATTAACTGAAGGTCGCATTAACCCAACGAGGCATGTGGTGAAACCCATCAGTCTACATCTACCTACACTGATCCGATACCTGCACTGCTGGTCAGTGCATCGGCTTTCAGAATGTACCAATACATATACAGAACAACATACAAGTTGTTTTGCCATGTTATTTATTGCACTCATTTATAGTGCGCAAAATTTATACCACTTGACCGCTACTATACCAAGAGACCTCATAGTGGTCGAGTGGTATAAATATTGCGCACTATAAAAAGTCCAATAAATAAACAAGTGCAATAAATAACATAGCAAAACATCTGGTATGTGGTTCTGTATTTATTGCATACCACCTTTCTCTATTATGATTAACAGAAGTTTAATTAAATAACACAACTTACTTCGTCTGGAAAGTTGGTTGAATTTTATAGAACTGACATAACGTTGAGCGTACTGGCTAGGAACATGATGTCATTCGGGTAACACGTACTATGCATGCAAGATTTTGTATCACACATATTGAATAATTTGTATTATTATTGCACGTCAGAATTGTCTTTATTACTATAGTAATATTAAATGGGTATGCAATAAAGTAAACCAGTAGTTAAGTACAAAATGATACAAGATCCAACTACACACAATGATTGAATGTTTAATGACCCCCCCAGCACAAACACAGTTATACACCGACACAGCACATACATTGCATTATTCATCATGGACACACCCACAAACCAAACTGCCGAGAGTTGTAAGAGAAATAATATAAAATGTCACTTGTATACTTCACGCTATGACAAGTGACATGCAGGTACCGGTATACGTTTATCCGTATGGATTTAGCTCTCAAAAAGTACCACAAGGTAAAACAAAACCATTATACTATAGTTTTGGAAAAGATGATTGTTAATAAAATATTTTGCAGACAAAAATAAATGTTTTTGTCTAATTCCTGTAAGAGACAGATGCCCATAGCCATGCCAGAGAAAAGTCACAGTTTGTCAAAAAAAAGTATACATCACAATATAATATGTAACTCTTTCATAACTTAATACCTCTTTTAAATATATTGCTGAATGAAACAGATGCTGACAGGTTAAAAGCCAATAATGCTTTTCTTGGCCACTAAACACATAAATAATGATCAAACAAGAAATATATTGCGTATTATTATTGTTAGTAAACAGAAAAACATTTTTGTGTCAATTGATACAACAAAACATATTTATTTAATAAAATTGTTTACCTTAAAATAATTAAATTTCTGTTACATTCATTACAATATAACGTCATCTCACTGGTCCAGACATTGCAACGGGAGTTTGTTCAATTCTCGATGAGTGAACAAATTACATCATCAGGGAACGTCATTTTATATGGGCAAGTTATCTTATTGAGCGTTATTGTTTATGGACCAAAAATAATTCAAAATAAAGTATGAACTTTTAGTGTTGTTCTTATTAGCAAGTATGATTCAAATTTAATTATAAGTATTGTCCGTTATTTCTTTTATGTTCATCTGGGTATGAAAAAAAAATCATCCACAATCTTATGTAAGAACAGCTTCACCGATTCACACAATGTGTGGATGATTTTTTTTTTTCATACCCTGATGAACGTGAAAGAAATAACAGACAATAATTAAACCTCTGAGATAACCTATAACCTCACACCAAATATCACGTTATATCATCTTATAGGACAGTACACTTCAAACGACTAGCAAGCTTAGATGCAACAAAATTTGCATATCAAAACTTAACAAATATCATTTCTATTCTTATGTTGCCGAATTGCTGGATAAAAATATCTGGTTAATGATATAGAATATGGGCTTAAAAGTTTATGCTACCCACGAATAATGAATTCATCATTTATAGGATTAAGCCAGTTATCCCAAGTAATAGGATACTAACTTTATGCTACCCACAAATGAATGGTTCATCATTCACAGGATAAAGCCAATTATCCCAAGTCATGAACCAATTACAAGTATTGTGTGTGTGTTACAGTCAATGTTATGCTAAATCAGTTTACAGGAGGTCATTTTTTATTGTTTTGAATTCTTGTTCTTATAATAAATTACCCTGTGTAAAGTTAACATAAAATATACATTTTTAGTTTCCTTCCCCAGATTCTTTTTTAGTGAATCTGTCAAATAAATACATGTACTCTGATTTTCTAGTAAATTTGTAAAATGACTAAAATATTTAGACAATTTATAAACTGTCCGAGTAAATCGGTAAATTAACAAATTGCCTGATTTTAGACATCGACTGTAACATAAATATCAGCCACCCAACAAAAGACTTCAACAGTTTAAAAAATCTTGTCTCCTCAATCACCTGCTGGCATGGTTGCCGTACAATTAATTTGACAATATGGGTTCTCACAACACTGAGAAATGACAAACAATACATAATCAAACTTGTCTTAAATGCACTGATCCTAGTTTCGTAAATACAAACTTTTTCTGTTTAACATAATCTGTATTTGACTTGCGACTACAATTCACCAGGATGACCAGAAAGACAGACTGGATTTGCTAAAATTGATCATCTAAACAACAAATGGCAAATAATGTGCAATTTTAACAGTCACAAAAGTGTAAGAGCCAAAAATATTTCACACTGACAAATATCTATGGTCAGTGCATTTAATGTAACCATCTTCACAGGAGAAATAAACCCAGGGATCTGGTCATCTTTCACAACACAGATGCAGTTTTCTGTGTCAAGGCAGAAGTCTTCAAATGATGATCTCAGCTGTCAACATCAAGCCTGGACCAGCCAGGAATGCACCAATATCACCAGAGGGGGTTCTCTTGGAACCCCCCCCCCCCCCCCAGTAAATGTGACAGTATCACCAGAGGGGGTTCTCTTCAACATCCCTCGCCAGTGAGTGTGACAGTATCACCAGAGGGGAGGTTTCTCTTCAACATCCCTCGCCAGTGAGTGTGACAGTATCACCAGAGGGGAGGTTTCTCTTCAACATCCTCTGCCAGTGAGTGTGACAGTATCACCAAAGGGGGTTCCTCTTGAACATCCCCCGCCAATGTGTGCTGTCTGCCTCATTTATTCTCTTGTTGATGAAGCCCAGCTTCTGGTCCAAATCAACCATTTCCTGAAGAAGAATAACGTTTTAAAAAAGGAGCAGAATTTATGCTTAAATACAATAAACATTTGGCTGTATTATAATCCATAAACTACAATGTCAGCTCAAATCCATTAATATATCAATTAAAACAGTCTGATGGTTGGTTTTCTTTGCAATTTATCTCCTTTGTGGCTAACTGCCGAGGAATATCTCAGATTACACAAGAATCGTTTTTTATGAACACCCAGTGTCATCATTATTGTGACAATTCATAAGTCCAAATCTAAAAAATAACCATTTGTTAGACACCACATAGTGGCTAAGCCGTAGCTTAAAATGTGCTGATGCGTGAAAAAGACATTTTTTCCATTTCAAGTGATAAGAACAGCCAGAAAACTCAATCAAATGCAGCATTTATCAAGTTACTAATGTCTACAAGATCAAAAAAAAGAAGAGTTTTGTTTGATGACACCAGTGGAGCACATTGATTAATTAATCATTAGCTATTGTTGTCTAACATTCGATAACTTTATCTTGTAGTCTTTAAGAGGATGGGATCGTTTATATGCACTTTCCAATAGACAGGACAACACATACAGTGGCCTTTGATATACCAGTTGTGGGGCACTGGTTGGGATAAGAGAAAAACCAATGGTTCTGCCAAGGTTTGTTCCTATGACCCAAACATCAGCTATTGGATGTTAAACATTTGGTAATTTTGACATATGTCTTAGAGAGGAAACCCGCTACATTTTTCCATTAGAAGCAAGGTATCTTTTATGTGCACCATCCAATGTAAAGGATAGCACATATCACAACCTTTGATATACCAGGGACAGGAAGTATCCCAGTGGTAAAGCACTCACCATTAGATTATTTCTCATTCCAGCCAGTGCACCACCATTGATATGTGCTATCCTGTCTCTGGGACGGTGCAAATAAAAGATCCCTTGCTACTAATGGAAAAATGTAGCAGTTTTCCTCTTTAAGACAATATCAGAATTATCAAATATTTGACATCCAATAACCGATGATTAATAACTCAATGTGCTCTAGTGGTGTCATTAAAACAAACTTTTAACATTTTGACATACAAGTCATCATACACTGGCTGAAATGAGAAATAGCCCAATAAGCCTACAAACGAGGATTGATCCCAGACTGATCCTTTATCAGACAAGCACTTTACCACTAGGCTATGTCCTGCCCCTTCATCTGATGCAAGTAATCTTCTGGCTAGTCTAGATACCGCCCTCCAAAGTATGGCACCTATTGGGTCAAGACAACTATTCAATTATTTCTTACAAGCAGACTAGTTGGTGCCTTTTTTGACAGATTTTTAGATAACATAATAAGATGGAAAAGTTCCATGTCAAAACCAGTTGACTAATTCTTAGCAGAAGTCTTAAAAGATTCAGTTTCCACCATACAAATATTATGAAGTTTCTCTGTTGAATAACCATGGCTACTGGTAGGCACTTTAGAGCACCTGAAAGTAACTGATGTTAGTGGTAGCCATTAAAGCATGTGCCAGCTGGTCCAGCCCATCTGCCTGGTAATCAAACCTGACATTTGAGCAGTGATTAGCCAGAGAGAATCCCAACAGAGAGATATAACATGAACTGCTTTCAATGGACCAACAAGAAAACAAAAATGGCTAATGTATGTTGTATGGAAACAAAGTCAGACTTGAAGACATTTTAATAAAATACTTTTAATGTACATGACCTAAATAACTGAAAAAAAAGAAAAAAGAAAAAAAGAAGAAAAACAATAAGAGCTATTTGGTAGTAAATAGGCCAGCTAACATCCATGTGGTAACAAAACCTGTGTCTAGCAATCCCACATTCCCTCAATGATACCCACATGTATACTCCACTAAAGCACAGCTACTTGGATTATTCCAGGACCACATGGAATACCACAAAGAGCAACAATGTGTTTGCAATTAGCGGCTGTGGGACAGACAGACAGGTATGTCAGGGTCACTGACAGATACACTGATTGCTGCATTCTCTCTGGCTCCTGAATACACCAGATGACCAATCACTACATCTTATGTCTCATTAACAATAACACAAATATCTTCCAGCTGTCTGGGAGTACTGGTACTGGCCTTGGTGGTGTAGTGGTTAAGCCACAGGACTTAAGGCTGGTACGTACTGGGTTCGCATCTTGGTACTGACTCCCACCCAAAGTGAGTTTAATGACTAAATGAGTAGGTTTAAGGCTACTACAAGATGTAATGTAACGTGGGACTGACTATCAGTACATGCACTGTGGTGCTGACTGCCAGTAACACGGTTCACTTCCTGATGCTGTGGATGACGCTTTTGGTTGAAGTCGATGTTTGCTGTTTCTATTTTGGTTCTTGTTTGCATCAGTATACACATTGAAAACAAGTAGATGAAAACAGAAAAAGCAGCAAGGGGTGAAAAACGTGACTTGATCTGATTACAAGTAAATAGCTATGACTTGTAGATCTTGTAGCTACATACTGTAATATATATATGTATGTAAATAGCTATGGCTTGTAGATCTTGTAGCTACATACTGTAATATATATATGTATGTAAATAGCTATGGCTTGTAGATCTTGTAGATACATACTGTAATATATATATATATGTATGTAAATAGCTATGGCTTGTAGATCTTGTAGCTACATACTGTAATATATATATATATGTATGTAAATAGCTATGGCTTGTAGATCTTGTAGCTACATACTGTAATATATATATATGTATGTAAATAGCTATGGCTTGTAGATCTTGTAGATACATACTGTAATATATATATATATGTATGTAAATAGCTATGGCTTGTAGATCTTGTAGATACATACTGTAATATATATATATGTATGTAAATAGCTATGGCTTGTAGATCTTGTAGCTACATACTGTAATATATATATATATGTATGTAAATAGCTATGGCTTGTAGATCTTGTAGCTACATACTGTAATATATATATGTATGTAAATAGCTATGGCTTGTAAATAGCTATGGCTTGCTTGTAGATCTTGTAGCTACATACTGTAATATATATATGTATGTAAATAGCTATGGCTTGTAGATCTTGTAGCTACATACTGTAATATATATATATATGTATGTAAATAGCTATGGCTTGTAGATCTTGTAGCTACATACTGTAATATATATATATGTATGTAAATAGCTATGGCTTGTAGATCTTGTAGCTACATACTGTAATATATATATGTATGTAAATAGCTATGGCTTGTAGATCTTGTAGATACATACTGTATATATATATATGTATGTAAATAGCTATGGCTTGTAGATCTTGTAGCTACATACTGTAATATATATATATATGTATGTAAATAGCTATGGCTTGTAGATCTTGTAGATACATACTGTAATATATATATGTATGTAAATAGCTATGGCTTGTAGATCTTGTAGCTACATACTGTAATATATATATATATGTATGTAAATAGCTATGGCTTGTAGATCTTGTAGATACATACATACTGTAGATCTTATATATATGTATGTAAATAGCTATGGCTTGTAGATCTTGTAGATACATACTGTAATATATATATGTATGTAAATAGCTATGGCTTGTAGATCTTGTAGCTACATACTGTAATATATATATGTATGTAAATAGCTATGGCTTATAGATCTTGTAGCTACATACTGTAATATATATACTCTTCAAAAGAAGAAACGCAAAACCACATTGTCGTAACTTTTGGAGAACTGATTTAATTATTGAATGGTGAGTCCGATAATTACCAAATGTTGCAGGATTGTTCACAATTCACTCTAGTCCATTGTGAGTAAGTGATAGGACACACCACCAAGGTCAAGGTCATCTGGAGTCAATACCGGGTGTGGCCTCCGCGTGTGTTGACAACTGCCTGGCACCGCCTGCCCATTGAAGCAACCAGAGTACGGATGACGTCCCGGGGGATGGTGGCCCACTCGGCCTGCAAGGCTGCTGCCAGCTCGGGCAGGGTCTGGGGTTGTGGTTGTCGCTGTCGGTCCAACTCGTCCCATAGATTCTCAATTGGGTTCCAATCCGGTGATTTCGATGGCCAAGGAAGGACATTAATGTTGTTGTTCTGTAGGATAGCCGTTGTGAGACGTGCTGTGTGAGGCCTGGCGTTGTCATGTTGGAACACTGCATTGGCGTTGGCCATAACTGGAACGATGTGTGGCCGGAGGATCTGGTCAATGTAGCCCTGTGCATTCAGGTTGCCCTGCACGTGGACCAGGTCAGTTCTGCCAGTGTGTGAGATGGCTGCCCACACCATGACACTACCCCCGCCGAATCTGTCCACTTCCTGCACGCAGTTTGCCGCATAACGTTCACCACGACGCCTATACACGCGACATCTTCCATCATGACGTCGGAGCAGAAATCGGGACTCGTCACTGAACCACACCTGTCTCCATCGCAGTTGAGGCCATTGTCGATGAATCTGGCACCACTGCAGTCGGAGTCGACGGTGTTGTGGTGTTAAGATGACACCTCGAACTGGACGTCTGGCACGAATTCCTACCTCACGTAGGCGGTTCCGTACGGTCTGGTCGGATATCCTGCGCAAACCTGGTATTGCTGCGGCTGTGGAGGTGGCAGTAGTCAATCGTTCCCGATGGTGGCGTACCCGGATGTAGCGGTCCTGCCCGGGGGTAGTGACCCGTGGTCGACCGGATCTAGGGAGGTCACGTGTTGATCCATGTTGCTGGTAACGGTCCCACAGTCTGGAGATGGTGCTTGGGGGCACATGGAATGCCCTGGCAACGGCCGTTCTGGATTCGCCTGCGTCTAGTCGGCCGATGGCATTGTTTCTCTGCGGTTCACTGAGACGTGGCATGTCCTGGATTGTCAACTGTCGGCCAGATACAGAGGCCAGGCAAGCGAACACCCTGCACTTTTATACTGTCGGTGTTCATGTTGCACGTGCAGACAACGCACGTGCAGTGGTGACATGGTTTGCACGTGGCTGCGTTTTTGCGAATATTCACATTTTGGAACTTTATTGTACAGTAGCTGCGTT
>NC_054702.1:9761647-9819147 GCF_016097555.1 Gigantopelta aegis | reverse complement strand
ATATATGCATGTAAATAGCTATGGCTTGTAGATCTTGTAGCTACATACTGTAATATATATATATATATATATGTAAATAGCTATGGCTTGTAGATCTTGTAGCTACATACTGTAATATATATATGTATGTAAATAGCTATGGCTTGTAGATCTTGTAGCTACATACTGTAATATATATATATGCATGTAAATAGCTATGGCTTGTAGATCTTGTAGCTACATACTGTAATATATATATATGCATGTAAATAGCTATGGCTTGTAGATCTTGTAGCTACATACTGTAATATATATATATGCATGTAAATAGCTATGGCTTGTAGATCTTGTAGCTACATACTGTAATATATATATATGCATGTATGTAAATAGCTATGGCTTGTAGATCTTGTAGATACATACTGTAATATATATATATGCATGTATGTAAATAGCTATGGCTTGTAGATCTTGTAGATACATACTGTAATATATATATATGTATGTAAATAGCTATGGCTTGTAGATCTTGTAGATACATACTGTAATATATATATGTATGTAAATAGCTATGGCTTGTAAATCTTGTAGATACATACTGTAATATATATATGTATGTAAATAGCTATGGCTTGTAGATCTTGTAGATACATACTGTAATATATATATATGTATGTATGTAAATAGCTATGGCTTGTAGATCTTGTAGATACATACTGTAATATATATATGTATGTAAATAGCTATGGCTTGTACATCTTGTAGATACTACATAGATGATGAGAAAGGAAACCTGCCACCACCACACCATGGGTTACTCTTTTCAATTAACTAGCAGTAAACTTAAAGGATCTTATATATGCACCACCCCACAGATATATACACCATACATTTTGTTATACCAGTTGTAGAGCACTGGCTGGAATGACAAATAACCTGAATGGACCACCTATGGGGGATCGAGCCTAGATCCATGAGAGCTTTTTAGCACTGGGCTACATCTCACCACACAGCACAACAATGTAGGACACTTATTTTTACTTACCGCATTAATTTTAGCAAACCTCCGGTGATGCAGCTCCGGTACAGATTCTTCCAGTTTCTCAATCTGTTATAGAAGAAAATAAAGATACAATCTGGTAAACAGCGAGCATTGTAAAATGATTATACAAAGATAAACGTTTATTTTACTGAAAAGTCTATAGAGAATGAACAATGGGTTAAGAGTAATTTCATGCATTCATGTTATAATGTATATACATGTATATAGTTTATTGCAATAGGTCTTAGATCTGGCCTTTGAGCATTCATAATATACATACATATAAAATAAAATAAAATATGGTGGTATATGAACACACACACACACACACACACACACACTCACACACACACACACACACACATACACACAAGTGAAATACAAAGTGACAAAAACTGAATTTTAAAATTTATTTGAAATTGATTTTATTTAACTTATTAAATTTAAAGACACTTTACATATATTGACCATTTTGCCTAATATAAATCAGGTATAGTTAGTTAACTAAACAATCATATAATTGACACAAATTGTTATAAAATGTAATGCATTATGCAGCAACAAAATTATTTCAGTAACACCAAATAACATAAAATAAGACATCATTTATAAACTGGAAACAATTATATAAATATCCAAAATGTATTTTTTACACATATAATAAACAACTGTTCATGTCTGTTCTAGAATTGGCCAGATCAGTAAGGCAAATCCACAAGAATTTATTTAAACCTACATGTATTATGCAAACTGTTTTTACAGACTCATCATCCACAAGAATTTATTGAAACCTACATGTATTATGAAAACTGTTTTTACAGACTCGTCATCCACAAGAATTTATTTAAACCTACATGTATTATGAAAACTGTTTTTACAGACTCGTCATCCACAAGAATTTATTTAAACCTACATGCATTATGCAAACTGTTTTTACACACTCATCATCCACAAGAATTTATTTAAACCTACATGTATTATGGAAACTGTTTTTACACTCATCATCCACAAGAATTTATTTAAACCTACATGTATTATGGAAACTGTTTTTACACTCATCATCCACAAGAATTTATTTAAACCTACATGTATTATGGAAACTGTTTTTATACATACCCATCATCCACAAGAATTTATTTAAACCTACATGTATTATGCAAACTGTTTTTACAGACTCGTCATCCACAAGAATTTATTTAAACCTACATGTATTATGCAAACTGTTTTTACACTCATCATCCACAAGAATATATTTAAACCTACATGTATTATGCAAACTGTTTTTACACACTCATCATCCACAAAAATATATTTAAACCTACATGTATTATGCAAACTGTTTTTACACTCATCATCCACAAGAATTTATTTAAACCTACATGTATTATGCAAACTGTTTTTACACACTCATCATCCACAAGAATTTATTTAAACCTACATGTATTATGCAAACTGTTTTTACACACTCATCATCCACAAGAATTTATTTAAACCTACATGTATTATGCAAACTGTTTTTACAGACTCGTCATCCACAAGAATTTATTTAAACCTACATGTATTATGCAAACTGTTTTTACAGACTCGTCATCCACAAGAATTTATTTAAACCTACATGCATTATGCAAACTGTTTTTACACACTCATCATCCACAAGAATTTATTTAAACCTACATGTATTATGGAAACTGTTTTTACACTCATCATCCACAAGAATTTATTTAAACCTACATGTATTATGGAAACTGTTTTTACACTCATCATCCACAAGAATTTATTTAAACCTACATGTATTATGGAAACTGTTTTTATACATACCCATCATCCACAAGAATTTATTTAAACCTACATGTATTATGCAAACTGTTTTTACAGACTCATCATCCACAAGAATTTATTTAAACCTACATGTATTATGCAAACTGTTTTTACACTCATCATCCACAAGAATATATTTAAACCTACATGTATTATGCAAACTGTTTTTACACACTCATCATCCACAAGAATTTATTTAAACCTACATGTATTATGCAAACTGTTTTTACAGACTCATCATCCACAAGAATTTATTTAAACCTACATGTATTATGCAAACTGTTTTTACAGACTCATCATCCACAAGAATTTATTTAAACCTACATGTATTATGCAAACTGTTTTTACACTCATCATCCACAAGAATATATTTAAACCTACATGTATTATGCAAACTGTTTTTACACTCATCATCCACAAGAATTTATTTAAACCTACATGTATTATGCAAACTGTTTTTACACACTCATCATCCACAAGAATTTATTTAAACCTACATGTATTATGCAAACTGTTTTTACACACTCATCATCCACAAGAATTTATTTAAACCTACATGTATTATGCAAACTGTTTTTACAGACTCGTCATCCACAAGAATTTATTTAAACCTACATGTATTATGCAAACTGTTTTTACAGACTCGTCATCCACAAGAATTTATTTAAACCTACATGCATTATGCAAACTGTTTTTACACACTCATCATCCACAAGAATTTATTTAAACCTACATGTATTATGGAAACTGTTTTTACACTCATCATCCACAAGAATTTATTTAAACCTACATGTATTATGGAAACTGTTTTTACACTCATCATCCACAAGAATTTATTTAAACCTACATGTATTATGGAAACTGTTTTTATACATACCCATCATCCACAAGAATTTATTTAAACCTACATGTATTATGCAAACTGTTTTTACAGACTCATCATCCACAAGAATTTATTTAAACCTACATGTATTATGCAAACTGTTTTTACACTCATCATCCACAAGAATATATTTAAACCTACATGTATTATGCAAACTGTTTTTACACACTCATCATCCACAAGAATTTATTTAAACCTACATGTATTATGCAAACTGTTTTTACAGACTCATCATCCACAAGAATTTATTTAAACCTACATGTATTATGCAAACTGTTTTTACACACTCATCATCCACAAGAATTTATTTAAACCTACATGTATTATGCAAACTGTTTTTACACACTCATCATCCACAAGAATTTATTTAAACCTACATGTATTATGCAAACTGTTTTTACACACTCATCATCCACAAGAATTTATTTAAACCTACATGTATTATGCAAACTGTTTTTACAGACTCATCATCCACAAGAATTTATTTAAACCTACATGTATTATGCAAACTGTTTTTACACCCATCATCCACAAGAATTTATTTAAACCTACATGTATTATGCAAACTGTTTTTACACACTCATCATCCACAAGAATTTATTTAAACCTACATCTATTATGCAAAGCAAAACCACAAAATACGACCGGCTCAGCAGAACAATAATTAGTTCCTCATGGCCTCTCCCCACCCCAACCCCTGTTATCAATTTTAGAACAGACCTTGGTGACAGACAGACAGACAGAGAGAAAGACAGTGTACCCTGGTGGTGATTTCCTTTATTTGCTTCTTGATGGCCTCATCATACGGCGCTCTGTATGGACTCCATTCAAGGGGATGTGCTGAGAAAAGTCAATATTTACAACATTCAAATAAATCAGCTTCATACTTGAACACAACCATATTGAGTTTCAATCAGCCAAACATTTATATTGCTGTATAAATAACAACTCACATGTATGATTGTACGTGTATCATATTAATATGCATACACAGATCTCAAATATCTCAAATATGACTTCACTTTGTCATCCGGATCATCACATACTGAGAAGTTAAAAATCTTAGGTAACCAGAATTTAGGCTCCTGTGGTTTTCACCTAGGTAACGCCAATTGTTTGGTTACATGAATTAATTATTTGCATAGGAATTTGCCCAAGGAATACTAAATGTACACAGACTTCTCTAAGGTCTAAAAAATAAATTGTGTACTTCCAAGAACCTGACCATACATGTACCTAGAAAAAAGAGCCAACACTTTTCTCTTTTCTTTCAGTTTTTAAAATTAATATGGTGGTGAAAAGATGGGTGGATGCAGTAAAAGAATAAAAAAAGGCAAACCTACTCTTCCTGACTTTTTCCCAGCAGTCATGGATGAACACACTGTTTTTAAGTCAAACAAACCGTAATAACTAAGCATTAAACCTGCATCCTGTACAGACAGCCCAGATAGCTTTAAAAGGCGTTCTCAGAATAGCATACTTGAGCCTTAAGTGGCAATAACCATAAAAATAAATGAATTAAGTGTTCATGTTTGTTAGTGCAAATACACAGAATTAATGGGAATTGTTTCATTAAGGGTATCAATACAGTTCTCTCTGATTACAAACCATGAAGAATGGATATATTGTATAAACAGTTAATTGTTCCAGCACAGTGATATATTGTATAAACAGTTAATTGTTCCAGCACAGTGATATATTGTATAAACAGTTAATTGTTCCAGCACGGTGATATATTGTATAAACAGTCAATTGTTCCAGCACAGTGATATATAATATTGTATAAACAGTCAGTTGTTCCATCACGGTGATATATTGTATAAACAGTCAATTGTTCCAGCACGGTGATATATTGTATAAACAGTCAACTGTTCCAGCATGGTGATATATTGTATAAACAGTTAATTGTTCCAGCACAATGATATATTGTATAAACAGTTAATTGTTCCAGCACAGTGATATATTGTATAAACAGTCAATTGTTCCAGCACAGTGCGTGGGGTACTAATAAATGCTGCATTTATCAATTTAACATTATTTCAAATTGTATTAATAAAATACTCACAGTGCTGATAAACTCGTACAATCTCCAATACGTACGGTCTGCAAAATGATGCAAAAAATAAAATAATAAAATAAAATAAATAATAATAAATACTGTGAAATAAATTTTATTCGTGGATCCCTAATTCTTCAGTAATTTGTGAACTACATTAAATTTAAGAACACACACCAATATATATATATATTTCATTGTATTTATATATAATCCGATTTTATGGTACTACCTTTCCAATCCACAAATTAAAATACTAGTATCCAACAAAATGTTTTTGTTTTTTTAAATTTATAGCAAAGCACAAAAATAAAGATTTCATAGTAAATAAATAAAAATTAATTTCTAATATTATGTGATATACAGGACAGTATATAATGTACCATGGATTAGTATTATAATAATACAAATATGTCCACAGGTTTTGATTTTAAACCTACTTACATGATATAACAAGCATTTTGTGAGTACTGCTAAAACAATACATGTTCCCTACCGAGGCCCAACAATATTTCGTATCTCCTAAATTCAAGGGCTATAACTCTGAAAAGTGGGTAAATCACAGTGAAACTTCAACTTGATCTGTAAAGCTATATACAAATGACAAAGCTATACACAAAATTTCATCTTGGTATCTCCAGGCATTGCAAAAATCTGGAAAACTAGACTTACTCATTTCTGCTGTTGTTGACAAGTCGAGTTAGCACCAAGCACTGTTAAACTAGACTTACTCATCTCTGCTGTTGGTAACAAGTCGAGTTAGCACCATGCACAGTTAAACTAGACTTACTCATCTCTGCTGTTGCTGACAAGTCGCGTTAGCACCATGCACAGTTAAACTAGACTTACTCATCTCTGCTGTTGGTGACAAGTCGAGTTAGCACCATGCACAGTTAAACTAGACATACTCATCTCTACTGTTAGTGACAAGTCGCATTGTCACCATGCAAAGTTAAACTAGACTTACTCATCTCTGCTGTTGATGACAAGTCGCGTTAGCACCATGCAGAGTTAAACTAGACTTACTCATCTCTGCTTTTGGTGACAAGTCGCGTTAGCACCATGTACAGTTAAACTAGACTTACTCATCTCTGCTGTTGGTGACAAGTTGAGTTAGCACCATGCAGAGTTAAACTAGACTTACTCATCTCTGCTGTTGTTGACAAGTCGCGTTAGCACCATGTACAGTTAAACTAGACTTACTCATCTCTGCTGTTGGTGACAAGTTGAGTTAGCACCATGCAGAGTTAAACTAGACTTACTCATCTCTGCTGTTGGTGACAAGTCGCGTTAGCACCATGCACAGTTAAACTAGACTTACTCATCTCTGCTGTTGTTGACAAGTCGCGTGAGCACCATGCACAGTTAAACTAGACTCAACTAGACTTACTCATCTCTGCTGTTGCTGACAAGTCGAGTTAGCACATGCACAGTTAAACTAGACTTACTCATCTCTGCTGTTGGTAACAAGTCGAGTTAGCACATGCACAGTTAAACTAGACTTACTCATCTCTGCTGTTGGTGACAAGTTGAGTTAGCATCATGCACAGTTAAACTAGACTTACTCATCTCTGCTGTTGGTAACAAGTCGAGTTAGCACATGCACAGTTAAACTAGACTTACTCATCTCTGCTGTTGGTGACAAGTTGAGTTAGCATCATGCACAGTTAAACTAGACTTACTCATCTCTGCTGTTGGTAACAAGTCGAGTTAGCACATGCACAGTTAAACTAGACTTACTCATCTCTGCTGTTAGTGACAAGTTGAGTTAGCATCATGCACAGTTAAACTAGACTTACTCATCTCTGCTGTTGTTGACAAGTCGCGTGAGCACCATGCACAGTTAAACTAGACTCAACTAGACTTACTCATCTCTGCTGTTGCTGACAAGTCGAGTTAGCACATGCACAGTTAAACTAGACTTACTCATCTCTGCTGTTGGTAACAAGTCGAGTTAGCACATGCACAGTTAAACTAGACTTACTCATCTCTGCTGTTGGTGACAAGTTGAGTTAGCATCATGCACAGTTAAACTAGACTTACTCATCTCTGCTGTTGGTAACAAGTCGAGTTAGCACATGCACAGTTAAACTAGACTTACTCATCTCTGCTGTTGGTGACAAGTTGAGTTAGCATCATGCACAGTTAAACTAGACTTACTCATCTCTGCTGTTGTTGACAAGTCGCGTGAGCACCATGCACAGTTAAACTAGACTCAACTAGACTTACTCATCTCTGCTGTTGCTGACAAGTCGAGTTAGCACATGCACAGTTAAACTAGACTTACTCATCTCTGCTGTTGGTAACAAGTCGAGTTAGCACATGCACAGTTAAACTAGACTTACTCATCTCTGCTGTTGGTGACAAGTTGAGTTAGCATCATGCACAGTTAAACTAGACTTACTCATCTCTGCTGTTGGTAACAAGTCGAGTTAGCACATGCACAGTTAAACTAGACTTACTCATCTCTGCTGTTGGTGACAAGTTGAGTTAGCACCATGCACAGTTAAACTAGACATACTCATCTTTGCTGTTGTTGACAAGTCGCGTGAGCACCATGCACAGTTAAACTAGACTTACTCATCTCTGCTGTTGGTAACAAGTCGAGTTAGCACATGCACAGTTAAACTAGACTTACTCATCTCTGCTGTTGGTAACAAGTCGAGTTAGCACATGCACAGTTAAACTAGACTTACTCATCTCTGCTGTTGGTGACAAGTTGAGTTAGCATCATGCACAGTTAAACTAGACTTACTCATCTCTGCTGTTGGTAACAAGTCGAGTTAGCACATGCACAGTTAAACTAGACTTACTCATCTCTGCTGTTGGTAACAAGTCGAGTTAGCACATGCACAGTTAAACTAGACTTACTCATCTCTGCTGTTGGTGACAAGTTGAGTTAGCATCATGCACAGTTAAACTAGACTTACTCATCTCTGCTGTTGGTGACAAGTCGAGTTAGCACATGCACAGTTAAACTAGACTTACTCATCTCTGCTGTTGGTGACAAGTTGAGTTAGCATCATGCACAGTTAAACTAGACTTACTCATCTCTGCTGTTGGTAACAAGTCGAGTTAGCACATGCACAGTTAAACTAGACTTACTCATCTCTGCTGTTGCTGACAAGTCGAGTTAGCACATGCACAGTTAAACTAGACTTACTCATCTCTGCTGTTGGTGACAAGTTGAGTTAGCATCATGCACAGTTAAACTAGACATACTCATCTTTGCTGTTGTTGACAAGTCGCGTGAGCACCATGCACAGTTAAACTAGACTTACTCATCTCTGCTGTTGGTAACAAGTCGAATTAGCACCATGCACAGTTAAACTAGACTTACTCATCTCTGCTGTTGGTGACAAGTTTCCTGTTAACTGGAACAAGAGACCCGTTGTGATTCCGTAACTGTAAGAACAAAAAGTTTTTGTTTAGAATAAATCTCAATCCAGGCTTCTAAAAATTGAGAGAATGATATTTTTGTTTGCTTGTTTGACTAACCCATTTATTTCGTTTGAGCATTAAATTTAGGACATCATATACATGGTTGTAACAAATTACCTAAAATAAAACAGGTTACCTGTAATATTTTTCTGAGTAACTCGTAAATGGTTTACACAAACTTTCAATTCTCAGAGACCTATTGATACTAATCTACAGGGTGGATTAAGTATTCACTTGGAAAACCAAACAGCATTCACATGTAAGTTTAACATGCATGTATATGCACCACTATTCAAGTAGCAGACACTAGCTAGTTTCAACCCGTAGAAATGGACACTAAGTCTGGAAAATCTACAAACCTGTAGCATACTTGGATAAAGTTACAACAGACCGAAACAAGAGTCTGTGATGTTGAAATGGAAAAAATACCTTTAAAAATAGGCTATAGAGCTCGTCTCCATAACAATAACTTCTCAAACATATACATGTGCATTTTTAAAACAAAGAAAAATGCATTGTTTGTATTAGAAACACCAGGATAACTAGAAACACATCTGATGTACAGAATGGATAATATAAATAATAAAATCTAAGTAATGTCTGATTTCAATTGTCAAACATGGATCCAATAGTGAATAATGTGCCATAGTGTTTAAAACCTATAGGGTCCGTCACTTTAAATACTTCATGCCATTCACTACAAATGGTGGTGTGGTGGCTATAACCCTGAAATCTTAGAAATAAACGGATACATTTTTTTTTTTTTTTTTAACGATTATAGTAAGAGAACTGCTGTTTAAACTTTGTCAAAGTACATGGAATGCAGTGTCCAATTTCAAAAGATTTCAAACCCATAACCACCTATTAGGGGTGTTAATGATAGTACACAATTAATATTACTACACTGTCCATGTGTGTGGTCATTAATTGATGAGTTACATGTAGTTACAATTTAAATACACGTTTTGGACTGATAAACCCATACATCTGGTATCATTATTTCACTACACCAGTATTAAACTGGTTTTTGTATTACGTATAAACTTAGTAACGGTAAAATGATCATGGCTTAAAAGATTACACTGCACTAATGAGAGTGAATCAAGTGCTAGACTACATGTACAACTAAATGTGTTATACCGGTAGGATGTTTATAGTCACACATTTAAGACTGATTTCTGAACAGCCATAAAATACAGCCATTTATTAAAAAAAAATATACTCAACAAAATTAAGAGCCAGTAGTTTGTTTTATTTAACAACACCACTAGAGCACATTGATTTATTAATCATCGGCTATTGGATTTCAAACATTTGGTAATTTTGACACAGTCTTAGATCTGAAACACGCTACATTAGTAGCAAGGGATCTTTTATATTTACCATCCCACAGACAGGATAGCACATACCACAGCTTTGAAATACCAGTTGTGGAGCACTGACTAGTAAACCTTTTGGTATTTTGATAGTGTCATATTATTTTAGCAAATTTTCAACACAGATGTCTTCTAAACATTGAATTTGACCCCCAATAGCTGACATGTTTTTGTGTTAGGGTGTCGTTACATAAATCCACCCACCCATCCATCCATCCAGTTAAACACTGTTTCAGTATATAATATGCAGGACTTACCCTGTCCACCCTGTTACAACATTTAGTAGTTGCATGGCTAATAAAAAAAGAGAGTTAATTAGCTACTTTTGAATAATTTTCAAGGAAATACCCCAATTATCTGAAAATTTAATAAATATACAAAACTTCACATACGTTGTTTTCATTTTCTATTCATTGCACAAGTTTATTTTGCACAAGAATATATACCACAACACTGGTCAAGGTCAAATGGTATTTTCTTACGCAAAATAAAGGTGCAATAAATAGGAAGCGAAAACAACATATGAGAAATTCTGTATTTATTACATACCTTCTTTTATGTTTTACAAAAACGGCTTTTAATTTAACATCGTAACACTTTCTTAAACCTATGATCAATACTCCTTTCATGGATTTACTTAACTCTGCAGCTGCCTTGTGTAATGTTTCAAATACGATGCACTTGACATAATTTGTAAATCATATATGATGTCAGTAACAAAAAGGCACTAAGTGACTAACACCAGTAAAAATAAAAAGGGAATTTCCCATTTAAAAGTTTCGGCCCAAGATACAAGATACATTTATCACACAGCTTGAAACTGTCTTTATCACTATAGTAAGATTGAATAGGTATGTAATAAAACAAAATTCTTTCCAGTATACACCTAGAATATGACCCATCATACATGCAAAACTCAAACAATACATGGGGTTTTAATGCATTTATCAAAAACTACCTAATGTATAGTCACATACATGTACATCCTCCTACAATTTTTTTTTTTTTTTCTTGTTTTTTTTTTCTGTAAATATTTATAGATCGTTGTTTAAATCATTAAGTTTATGAACATGCCACAATATGAGCACTGTACAACATAAGAATCTGATGGGTATTTGGGTGGGTTTTTTAAAATCATATTTAAAGAAAAATACTGAAATATTGAAAATATCTACTGGTTCCTAATTATATATATATATATACTTGTATGTCAACATCCCTAATCTTATAAATAATTTGAAAGCATGACATGTATTTAACAACAGACATTAGAGACATCCTAAGTGTAGCAGGTTTGAAATAAAAGCCAGTTACTTATTAAGTTTATAAAGTTTGTTTTATTTAACGACACCACTAGAGCACATTGAATTTTTTATCTTATCATCGGCTATTGGACATCAAACATATGGTCGTTCTGACACTGAGGAAACCCACTGTTGCCACATAGGCTACTCTTTTACAACAGGCAGCGAGGGATCTTTTATTTGCGCTTCCCACAGGCAGGATAGCACAAACCATGGCCTTTGTTGAACCAGTTATGGATCACTGGTCCGTGCAAGTGGTTTACACATACCCACTGAGCCTTGCGGAGCACTCACTCAGGGTTTGGAGTCAGTATCTGGATTAAAAATCCCATGCCTCGACTGGGATCTGAACCGAGTACCTACCAGCCTGTAGACCGATGGCCTAACCACAATGCCACCGAGGCCGGTATTAAGTTTATAAAAAACACAATGACATACATTTTTGTTTTTTTACTCTATATACATAGAGAAATAGAATAAATACTACCAAATTGCTGTTAGTTTCCATTTATTTTACAAGTTGTTTCTAAACACATCCAGGGCCATAGCTAGGAAATTTTTTTGGGGGGGTGGGGGGTGGGGGGAGCAAATGAATTCTTGGAATGAATGAGCATGCCTAAAACTCGTTAAATAGTTAAGAAGATGATTTTCTTTAAATTTCTATAATTTTTACTGGATTTTGTTTTGCTCCTGGATAGCTATACGACCCTGACATCTAGTGAGCAAAACAGAGTTGGATGTTTGTCTTTAGAAACAAGATGCAAGATAAATGGTATCTAACATACATAACTGACACCATATAACCGGAAATAAAATGTGTTGAGTGTGTTGTTAAATAAAACATTTCCTAATATACATGAATGTAGTATACATCTTTTCCAACTAAAACATATTTACTGCACTTGCAGTTAACTTACACACATGTACATGTAAATGTATATGTCACAGACCAATATGTTTCAGGTTAATTATGTATGCACAATCTTAAAGACAAGATAGCACATAACACCTTCACGGCCTTGGATATACCAGTCGTGGTGCACTGGTTGGAATGAGAAATAGCATAATGAGCCCACCGACAGGGATCGATCCTAAATTAACTCAGATATATCAATTCTGACTGTGCTTATTTCACTGGATGGTATGACTATACATATGTATTGGAGAATGTACCTGGAAGTGTGGATAAACTGTAAAAAATAATTCATGAGATACATAGGTGAGTTATTTAATTTTCATTATTCCGCACTTTCTAGTACATTATCCAACTTACTTAATCCATTATTCATTAATCAAAAGTTAAATTTAAAGAAACAACAATATTGCCTTCTTTAAATGTTTTTTCTTCTCTTCCATACACGTTTCTTACCCTTTCAAGCACTCTTTTTTTTTCTTTCTATCTTCTTTTACTATTCTATTTTGATTTTAATTTAAATTACATCTTATACATTATCCCTATACATGTGAAATAATAATACAGTAGCAGTAATGGTAATGACGGTAGTGGTGATGATAATAATAATGAAATATGTACTATTTTCTATTGCAATTCCTTTCCTTCAATCTTTCAATCTTCTTTCTTTCTCTCCTTCCTTCTCTTTATTTCTATTATTTCTAGCTTCTGTGTTAACCCCATAAAACTATGAACTATGTTTTACATGTATCTATGTCCATTATTACTGTTTGATTAATATGCTATATATATTGTGTACAATGTTTAACATATTAATGATTGTAAAGTAGCATACCAGGGCCCCAACCCTGGCACTACTACATGTATATTTGTTTTCTGGGGTTAATAAACTTTATTTAAAAACCCTGTAATTTTTCATTTCTTTACAGTTTTTAATTTAATGTTTGAAGTTTTATACTGATGTTGATCATCAATTTATTCATACATTTACCTTTGTTTGATACTGAATAATAAAATTTTTTTACTGGGGTGTCGGTAAACATTCATTCATTCATCCATTTTTAGACATGACTGCCAATAAAACTGTTTTGTTAAAATTGCGAGGGATATTTACAAAACTAAAAACCCAAAGCGACAGGATCCTTTTGAGCCTACGTGTAACCTGAATGATTCAGCCAGTAAATTATCAGCAGCGGCTGGCTGGCATTAAGCATGATACACTTTCTGGTTAACTGTAAAAGTTAAAGTTTATTTTGATTAACGACATCTTGATTTATAAATCATTAATTATTGCATGTGAAACATTTGGTAATTCTGACATGTAGTCTCAAAAAAAGTTAGTTTGTTTTGTTTAATGACACCACTAGAGCACATTGATTAATTAATCATTAGCTATTGGATGTCAAACAAAAATTTGGTAATTCTGACTCGTAGTCATCAGAGGAAACCTGCTGCATTTTTCCATTAGCAGTGACGGATCTTTTATTGCACTTTCCCACAGACAGAAAAGCACATCCATGTACCATGGCCTTTGACCCGTTGTAGTGCACTGGTTGGAATGCAAAAAAAACCCAATCAGTTGAATGGATCCACCTCAGGCAAGCACTCAACTGACTGAGCTAACTCCTGCCCATGTAGTCTTAGAAAGGAAACCTGCCATTAGTTGCAAGAAATCTTTTATTTACACCACTCCACAGGCAGGATTGCATATCCATGGCCTTTAATATATACTAGTCGTGATGCACTGGCTGGAACGAGAAATAATGCAATGAGCCACCTACAGGGATTGATCCTGGACCAGCTGTGCATCAGGCAAGCACTTTAGCACAAGGTTACACCCTGTCCCTGGTTAACTGATGACATCAGGCAGGGTAAGATGTAGCTTGCCATAAGGGTTAATTAATTAAGAGCAGGGATGCAAAAAGCACTCCCCCGCTCACCAAATGAGAGTAGAAATTCTGACAGATGGGTTAAAAAATGCAACCAGTTACCAGTCCAAGGGGTGATCTATCTTTTTCTGACTGACTAATAAACCATGGAAACAGAGCCGGTCAAAGGTTAATACTCCCCAGAAATGGCCGGTTTATGTTGAAAGTATGTTGCCCATGTGTTTTGAATAAATTGTTCTGTTAAATACTTGCAGGATGTCACTTGAGTTTTGTAAATACATGTATATATGAAAACAATGTGAAAAAAGTTATATCAGAATATTACAAAAATATATTGATGGGCTTGATTTCGTTTGCCATGAGATGTTGATCACTTAATTACCAAGGCTACTTAATAATATATCATTTAAAGTGGAGAAAGTGTATATTACAATATTGCTAAACAGTAATATTGTTCTATAGGCTAGCGGACTAATAGAAATTCTGGTGGGCTAGTAAACTTTAGTTGGTTCTGGTCCGGCGGGCTAGTGAAGTATTTTTAATTTCTGTACCCCTGGAGAGTAGTACTAATTACATGTAATGCAGGACATAACACATAGTAAAGGTTTTAGGTAATGTGTACGACACAGTGAGAAATAAGTCACTGTTGACCTTGGTAGAATAGTAGGGTTGCATGATCAGAATGTTGGACAACTTCCAGCGCTGCTAGCTGTAAACAGTGGCTTCTTGCCATCAGATACATACATATGGAAGGTTACATTACGTAATGATAAACCAGCTGGCTAAATCAGGAAACATGAGTAAATAATGAGCTTTAAAACGATTGGGTGAATAAAAAACACTGATTTCATTAACGTAAAGTCAAATGGATTAAATATATGCACCCAAAATAAAAGTTGTACCCAAACTAAGTGCATACATATTGTGTGAAAATTTCCACTTTTATAAATTATATTATGATAAGACCTCTGTTTGCTTATTAAATATAACAATCAATATTTCTATTAAGTAAATAATCTAGCTATATTTTAAAAATATTTGTTTTGATCTACAGGGTTTTAATTTTACCATGGCAATAATAGTAAATTTTGCTTTGTTTAGAGCACATTGATTTATGATTGTAAACTGATGGCTAACTAGTGTGTTGTGTATTGTGATTGGTTAATTACATTCTTTTTCCGGGATCAAATGAAAATAACACCCGGAAAGCTAATGACATCATTAGAAAGTGACGTCATTAGTAATTGGAAGAGACGAAGTTGATGGTTCAAGAATCTACAGTTAGACTGTAGCCAGGTAATTTTTTCAAGAAATATTAAAAACCCCAATTAGTTCCGTAGAAAAAAGATTCAGTTTACAAAATGTGGAATTTATGGAAACATGATATCGTTCAACCGGTAAATTGGCAGTTTGCATACTAGTGGTGGGAAGTGGTTGGATTTTCAAGTTTGATGACTGGATAGTTGAACCAACTAATCATCGGTTATAATCGGTTGTCGAGATTTTAAAACATTTTTTAACTCAAGGTTAAAAATATGTAAGTTTGTTTGCTTATTGACACCACTGAAGCATATTGTTACTCAAGGTATTTTTGATGCGCTCAAAAGTGTCTAGAACAACCGGTTGTTATGAAATAAAGATTATTGGTGAAAATAGAACACTCAATTACCCTACATGTACTTGACTTTATCCTTCATTAAATAAATTTAAGATAAATTAATACAAAATTTATTTAACTATTTCTATTGTAGGGTATAATGTATATTATGTATTTATGCAAAATGGTAATGCCATGTAAATATTACATTTTGCAGATCAATCCACAAATTAGACAGTTGAAATTTGTAGTTTCATTTTTATAGATACCATATCGGTCACTTCGGCAATTTCCATAGCATAAGGTATGTTTGTTTATAATCGATTACCAGAAATTTTAAGGAATAAATTTAATTATTATTTATTTTACTTTTTTTAATTTATTATTTTTTACTTTTTTTTCTTTTCCATATTCACTTTAATATAACATTGCTGTTGTAGTAAGAATTGTATCTTGATGTTACTATATATTGTTGTTGAATGTATGTATGTATGTATGTAAATCTTTATCATATGTATGTATGGTTATGTAAACAAAAATGGTTAAATAAAAAATAAAATAAAAATTAAATAAAAGAAATTGTAATCGATTAGTTGGAATTTAGATTTGAGATTATTCCAATTAATCGGACCACCACTACTGTATACACAAGATATATACATGTACATGTACCTAGATAGGTGTGCACATACAGGTCTACAATGTAATGATAGCCATTAGGGAAACTGTCGCAGTTAAAATATCAAAAAATATTAAATTTTATACCTAAAAAGAAACATAACTTATCTTGATTAAAAAATATTGATACAAATTATTTATGTTATGTACAATCTTAGCACTTATCAAATAATAAATTCGGAGATACAGGATATATCATTATGAGTACTGGTATAGTTCACCGCATGTAGTGTATCCACAGTCAAGTCTAAACATGGTTATAATCTTTCAGCTTGATCAGTACCGGTAAATAAATACATGTGAATGCCATGGTATTTAAGTTGTCAATCAATAACCAGTTCACTCAATACAAACTTGAATTTGCAGAATATATTTTCATAATCAATGAATTCAATAAGTGTGACTTGACAAGTACACCTTGAATACCCGGTATACATGTGTTTCTCAGGCCCACAGGAACAACATCTGGATTGGGGGAGGGGCAATCTCTAGTGGAGGTGGGAGGGGCAAAGTCTGTAGTAGGGAGGGGAGGCACAAGCCAGATTTTTATCTTTACAGATGTATTTATAGAGTAGGCAAAAAAGACAGATTTTTCCGTCCTTGAGGACTGTGTTCCCTTCCCATTTCCTACACGCCTGGTCCGTTACATTTTATCTGACTATTATTACAAATCATTATCAGAACTTTTCTTTTTTTCCCTTTTTAAATTAAATAATATTCTTTAAAATGAAATTTTGAAAACATACATATAAATATATTTTGTCGTCTTGTATTTTTAATGTGTGACATGTGGTATTAATCAGAATTCTGACAAATTTATCCTTTAATATGCAAACTTCTTAAAAAAAAATTTCCTTTAAAATTAATTTTTAAAAATAAATATTGAAAATATACACACAAATAAATAAAAATTCTTCAAATATTTGTGTGTGTCTTATTTATATGTATGTAATGCGTGTGCAATGTGGAATAAATCATAATTCTTACAATGACCAAATTCTTTTTAAAATTATACTAATTACTTAAGGTAAAGAATATGTTTTTAAAATATGAAAAGATACACACAAATATATTTTCCATTTTTATATATTTTTAATATGTAATGTGTGTGTGGAATGTGTAATTAAAACAAACATTAAAAACTGTCAAATTCTTAAAAATCTTTTTAAATAAACCAAATATTTTAAAATCTGAAAACACATAAACAACTCTACATTTCATGTCCTCATACATTTTTAATATGTCTGTGTAATGTATATGGAATGTATAATTAATACAAACATTAAAACTAGATTTAAATATTAATGCACTATTGCATTACAGGGCACAATGACTGAATGTTTTGTGCATGCATCTAGCATATTATGCACATACTGATCAGTTTAAAAATCAATCAGAAATTTTCCACTTCGTGTGTGATCGTTTTCCACTCCGAAGGTGAGTCATAAGTGACCTATGACCTTGTCACCTCCATGTATTAACTATGACGTCTGTCCCAAGGTTGAATGGCCACATACAGATGTACATATATATTTACCACTTCTAATACTACCATACATATACTTTTTATCATGCATGCACTTTTTGTGTGTTTCAAAACCTGTGTGTAAGTTTAATTCTGTGACAGAGCAGCATATATGTACTGTACGTATATGTACTGGAGGCATGCCAACTTTTGCATAATAAAGTGACATATAAGATGCATAGTCAAGCTAAGAGCTAACCTTTGGGCATTTTAGCAAACATACACCTTAGGACATGCTTATGAAATGTGTGAATTATGTAATCTGTAAATCATAGAACAGCACACAATTACAGAACTGGCTTGTACAGGCTGCCATAAAAAAATTAAAAAAGTAAAATTTTTAAAACACATGTATGATATGAAGGTTTTGAATTTTTTTTAAAATAAATAAACATTGAAGGAAAAAGAAACAAACACAGGCCCGTAGTGTGGGTTGGTCACGCACTCCCCCCTTACCGGTGATTTTTTTCCTCTCAATATTCGTCAATCCTTTGCACCCTCATGTGAGGTACTTCGTGCCTCGATCACCATAAGCCTAAACAACCCCACCTCTCAAAATCCTGGCTACGGGCTTGAAATCATAGGTGAAAAAGGTTCATACACATTCATGCACACACATATGCATGCAAGCATACTGTCTCTCTGTGTCTCTCTCAATATTAAACTTTCATATTATAACATATAGCAGGTAACAAAATAAATATAAATATCTGAACTTAAGGCTATATATATATATAGTAATATTTTCAATGTCTTACACTATTGCTACTACACTAACATAAGAATATGTGCAATTTACAAACTTAAGTGTTCCATGTCATGAACACATGTACCTGCGCGGGTAAAGGGCAGAATAATTCAGATTATCTACCAACATGAATGAAAAGAAACCAACGATTAACGTGACCAACTGCAAGTATCAGTAACACTGGGCCATGAGACCATGCAATTAATCTTGATAGGCTTTAGCACCACACAAGCAGACTATACAGGCAATGACCTGTACTTGATAGGGAGAGGATAATACATTTGCATAATACACTGTAGTCCAGTCTGATGTGGCTATCCATGCCTGAAGCAAAACAGCTATTATTAGTGTTTTTAATAAGGTTCATTGCCAGTATTATCATGGAATCACTTTACACAGAGCTCATTGTAGTTCTGTAATTAATCTTTACACATGCCAAGTTGGCTATTTCAAAAGTTTTAAAGATGACACTAGCCAAATACAATATTAATTATATTAATTATATACACTATGATCAATAAGAACCAGGCAGGTCAGTGATTGGGTGCTTGTCCAAGGAGCCATGTCTATAGTCCGTCCCATCCTTCTACAAAAATGTTTTTGGTAAATAATTTCAGTTTGGTTTGACTTAAGAAGAAAAGTAAAAGTGTTTTGGAAATATCAAAAATATACTATTTTTGTGTCCAATTTAGAAAACATTCAGCTCAGACATAAATAACTAGTGGTAAATTTCATAGTATGAAAAAAAGTGTTCCCTGTGGGACGGACTATAGCTAGGTTATACACTGTAATTTTTGGTCCTGCTAAGAAAAACAATCTGACTGGTGCTGGAGAATAAGACAGCATGTGTTAGGGGAGGGTGCTGGAGAACAAGACAGCACGGGTTAGGGGAGGGTGCTGGGGGTGCTGGAGAACAAGACAGCACAGGTTAGGGGAGGCTGCTGGGGGTGCTGGAGAACAAGACAGCACGGGTTAGGAGGAGGGTGCTGGAGAACAAGACAGCACGGGTTAGGGGAGGGTGCTGGAGAACAAGACAGCACGGGTTAGGGGAGGGTGCTGGAGAACAAGACAGCACGGGTTAGGGGAGGGTTCTGGGGGTGCTGGAGAACAAGACAGCACCTGTTAGGGGTAGGTGCTGGAGAACAAGACAGCACGGGTTAGGGGAGGGTGCTGGAGAACAAGACAGCATGGGAACCTCTGAGAAGTATTTTACAGCTTCATGGAATTAAAATATAACAGAATCAACTGCACCTGCACGATTTTTATTGTATGCACTTGGGCATTTTTTGACTGGCCAATCAGGCCACTCACAGCAACACTTTGACTCGCCTGTACAACTTTTGAATGGCCTGCGACCGAAATTGGTTTAAAAAAACCTTACTTAAATTGCACTTTAAAAACATGTTATCATATCATACAAACAATAATAACAACACAAAAAAGGAAACAGAACTTGTTTTAGTTTTATCATAAGCTGTTGTAATTAAATTTTAAGTATTATGTTGTCATGGGACCCACACAATCAAACATCTGGAATGTTTTACCAAGGCTGGTATATGAAAACGTTCCAACACAATATAACTTCGGAAAACCTCAGGCTTGTAAACAAAATCTTTCTGCGAAACATAGCATAGCGAAATGTGACGAGTTGTTGCGATTATAACTAAATGGAAAGTAAAGACGGACATGGCCGAGGTGTTCCAATTGAATCTACGAATACGTTTACGTGGTCGAGGTTTTCCGAATACATAAAACAGGCCGAGGCATTCCAAATAGTTTTAGACTGCTCGATAGACTGGGGAAGTGGTCGCTATTATGTCCTATATGGGTTTGTTGGGGAAATACTAATAGGAAACCAGTTGAAAACAATAAATAAAAAATAACTTTCCAATCTCTTACAAACATTAGTTATTAGCATTTTTGATACATAATACAATATGCGAAAATTTTCAGTCGCCAGGTGGGCGACATGTGATAAGGTTTTGACTTGCCCAACGCTAATTTGACTCGCCATTGGCGATCGGGCGACCGTAAAGTGTACACCCTGGCTTTTTGCAGGCTGCTATTTTGTGCTCTGAGGTATATCAAACGCTGTAGTATGTGATGCAGGACTATATAGCTCTGGGTGTGAGAACATTTAGCCAAATTATCTATAAAACCCCGACATTTGCCAAATTAAAATAAAATTTGCCAACTGTCTTTAAAATTTAAAAGTGCACACCCTGGCTTTTTGCAGGCTGCTATTTCGTGCTCTGAGGTATATTAAAAGCTGTAGTATGTGATGCAGGACTATAGCTCTGGGTGTGAGAACATGTAGCCAAATTATCTATAAAACCCCGACATTTGCCAAATTAAAATAAAATTTGCCAACTGTCTTTAAAATTTGCAATGGGTGCAGTGTTCTACACTAATTTTTATACCCTACACTTCTTTGCCTAGTGGACCAAAACATTTTACTCGCCAAGCTTAAAGTTTTACTCACCAAACTTAAAATGTTACTAGCAACACTACTCTTTTTGTATCATTTATGCACATGTTGTAACCATCATAACATTATACATGACTTATGCTGTTGGATTAAATAAATAATTTGAAACAATGGAATTGTTTAGTTTTTACTCAGTCATGAATTTGAAATGAGGACCATTTCAGAATTGATCGCATGAGGGAGGTGGGAGGTATTTAGTTTATGCTTTAAAAAATCACATTGTTTTAAAGACATTGCCAGAAAGTAAATCTTGACAAACAACCCCTCCCCAATAACATTTGTAACACATCCAATGGTCTACCATAGAGCATTACGTAATTGTCGACATGCCCACTGTGTAATGCATTGTTTAATAATCAGTCTCCATTTTGCACATTTGATTACAATGTGGATAGTATGAATGATGAATGAGTAACCTTTACTTGATTTTGTACTTGTGTTCTTCAGTTGAATGCAACCACTAGTAACCATAGTGAATCAGTTATGTATAGTACAATATATTGTTCTTCAGTTGAATGCAACCACTAGTAACCATAGTGAATCAGTTATGTATAGTACAATACATTATTTGGAACTTCTTTATTCAGCCGATTACATACATGATTCAGACATTGATATCAATTGAGATATACCAAATGGTTGTGTGCATTAAAATAACACACCAATTGAAGTATCTGGATTGTTTTCACAAGTATCTGGATTGTTTTCACCAAATCACTGCTGGCACTAAAATCAGCAATGAGTTCCAAACTGTACCAAAAATTAATACGGACCTCACAATGATCAATCAGACAACATCGTAAATAACAAAGTGTTCCGACTGCACAATGATGTCAACAAATTTCATTGGTTTTCGCTATTAACCTATCCTCAGTGTAATATCAAGTTTATTAACCTAGTCTCAGTGTTAATATCAACATTACTGACCTATCCAGTGTAATATCAACAACAAGATTAACCTATACTTAGTGTATAACATTAACATTATTAATTAACCTATCCTCAGTGTAATAACAACATTATTAACCTAACCTCTGTATAATAACAACATTATTAACCTACCCTCTGTATAATAACAACATTATTAACCTGACATCTGTATAATAACAACATTATTAACCTACCCTCTGTATAATAACAACATTATTAACCTGACCTCTGTATAATAACATTATTAACCTGACCTCTGTATAATAACAACATCAGGGGTTCAAAAATCCCATCGCCTGACGCCCGTGCCAAGTGGAATTTTCATGCCGGGCAAGTAATTATGTTAACTTCATATGCCCGATGACAAGTGACTAATGTAACACCTAAAACCATTTAAAATTTTGTTACAAATCTTGGTAAAACCTTTGGAAAGAGTTCCGATCGTCCTAATATTTACATAGCTCATAGGAAAACTAACCCTCACCCTAAATGCTAGAACGATCGGAACTCTTTCCAATGCGTTAACACACCAACACGGAAAACAACGTGTTGAAAAGTTCGATAACAACTTTAGAGTTATTCCCCTTTTACTATCGACTAAGATTGGTAATTTCCGCCACTGAATGTTTGACTGAATTTGTACAAGTAATCGGTTCGATGATCTTCAAACTTTGAAATAGCGTCCAATACGCTTTACAGCTTATATAAAAATAAAGTTTATATGCCTTGTGTGCGCAATCAAAATGTTTAATCCTTGCAAACATGGTATATGAGGTGGGGTACAGTTTAAAATTATCATATTCAAATTAAATTAGACGTTAACACGGTTCCGGAATCGGCTCTTTGCAAATGAACGGGGACATAAAGCAAGTTTATAATTTCTGAGTTCACTTGAACAAAGCATAAATATTATGAACTGTATTCTTGTAAAAGTTGCAAAATATTTCAGTTTAGATATAATAAACCTTGTAGCAGAACACGTTTAATGTGTTTTTCAGTACTTTTGCAAATTTAAATACATTTGTATCATGGGCATCAATCCGGCTTTAAAAGTGGGGGGACGTGTGTGTGTGTGTGATAAAGGAATGTCAATGAAAATCATAAAGCTACACATTCATGGTTAAACGTTTAATTTTTGTTTGTTTTCTGTTATTGCTGTTGTTGTTTTTGTTGGTGGTGTTGTTGTTGCTTTTGCTAAACGAAAAAGTGTGGGGTGGGGGGGGGACACTTATATAGATTGTCTCCTGGCGTTGAAAAGAGAGGGGGACACGTCCCTCCTGTCCTCCACCGATCGACGCCCATGATTTGTATACGTTCGTGTAAAATGAACGGGTACGGTGAAATTACATTTCATTAGCCCTACATCATAATCATGACAAGTTAGATTTCGTTAGCCCTACGCCATAATCGTGATGGTGCGATGCCCTCTAAGCATACATGAATATATTCGTTTTGTTTCTGCTTTATTAATGGTTTCTAACAAATAAATTATGCTCAATAAATTAAAAATACAAGGCTGCAATCGATGTACACCCCCTCCCCGGCTCTTGTTTACCAAAAAATAACAAAGCTTAAATCAACAAATGGACACTATTTAAAAAATAAGGTTCAAATCAACAAATAAAGAAAACAGTGGCTACTACTGGACAGACATGCATTTAGTACTTCCTGGGTAAGTGTTGTAACCTACTGGCAAAATTCTTTATTTGTGCAATTGAACCAATTACCTTCAAGATTATTACATTACTAAGCATTGTATTAACACAACTGGTAACCTTAAATATGGGCAAGTGGAAAAATTATATGGGACAAGTGAATATCTGATTGGCACCTGCCCTGTGGCAAGTAATTTTTTTGAAGATTTTTGAACCCCTGAACATTATTAACCTGACCTCTGTATAACAACATTATTAACCTACCCTGAGTATGAGATCTTCATTGTAAATGTTGAAGTGTGACTTGAGAATGTGTCTGATGGCATCAGCACTCTGCTCCTTCCCGATATCCAGACATTCTGCGGACGATGCAACTGGCTCAATGTCTAAAACAAACATAAATTAACATAAATTAACATGTTTTACACACACATTTCTTGATGGGGAAGAACTGGCTGCTGTTTTAATTGATTACAAACATGTACGTGATGTAGATTTCATTGTTTACATGCTATAGGTATCCAGGATTCTTAGGGAAGTTTCTGTTTTAATTGGGTATTGTGTGTTAACTGCACAGACACCCCTCTAATCGTAATTGATCAGCCGTCCTGCTTTATTACTGTAAGTAATTCTGTAAAACCCTTGATTAAGTAGACTTTCCCATCTAAAATCACAAAACTGACCAATTACGTAGTCCCAAAGAAAAGAAAATTATCACTTGGGTATCGTGAGTGGTCGTTTTTGCTCGAATGTAGCATACCAATAGGCCTAATAATATGCATTGGTTTCTTTGGATTTTTTTAAAAAGAAAAATACTATAACTCCATTTTGTTTGATTGATGCAAATTGAAATATATTTAGTTAAATAGTTTATTATACTATCGTCATTTATGTTGTTTTACAAGTCAGGTTGATGAATGCGAAGTGCCTTGTCATAAATTAGAGCGTTTCTTTACACCGTGCATAGAGGAGATGGACGGAGCTAACGTCATTTCGCCCCAAGCTATACCACCGGACATCACAAAAACAAAACAAAATGGCTGCCCCCAGTTAGCAGGAATAATCATGATTTTTTATTAACTCTAAAATTACGCATTTTTCATTTGTTAAAGTGTCAGTATGTGTTGGTGGTCCAGGTATGCATCTTTCCAACATATAAAGCTCGTTTGAGTTTACTCTACCTTTAAGGGATCACATAAATAGTAACAGTATAGCAACTGTAACCAGATGCCTCTTCCATCAGCTCACAATATTTAAAGGTGCAGACCCTAGTTTCAGCCCGTGAAAATGGACACTAAGTTTCGTTAATCTACAAACCTGCAACACACATTTAGATAACATTGTAACACTGTACAAGTGAGAAGCTAAAGTCTGTGATGTTTAAATGGGAAAATACCATCTAAAAATAACTAGAGCTACATGTATTTGTCTCAATAACCATTACTTCTCAGATGAACATGTGTTTTTAGAATTATGAAAAATGCATTTTGGGGTCAAGTAACATTTTGTTTTCAAAATCTTGATTAGTGATATTTCTAGTTGAAAATTGATTAGCAACTACTGTTTTATGTTTAAATTGTGTAGCAATCTATGAAATTTGTGTGGCAAATCGCAACACAATACTGAAAAAAAAAATTCCTGGGGTTATTAAAGAAACCTGGGTGACCAGAACCACTTCAGGTGTACAAAAATTAATATTCTACAAAAATAATATGTAAATACTTCTAATTTAAATTATCAAAAATGGGTTTAAAGTGATAAAAACGTTGTAGTGTTTAAAAACTAGGGTCTGTCACTTTAACACTAACCGTTGTGCTGTTGACGTCTTATATCAGTTACCGAAAAATGGCTCCAATAGTGAAAATTATGCTGTAATGTTTAAAAACTAGGGTCTGTCACTTTAACCAAAGAACAAGTTAACATGTGAACAGACTTCGTTTTAGTTAAGATTTAGAAAATTTGTTCTCTGCATCCACAGTGCCTAGAAATAAGCCACATTAGCTACATTCCATTTTCCACATTTGATCTTTGTATTTTATACAGAAGCTTACTCCACCAGTAGCAAGTTAATACCATTTATAATCTTATTGCTTTTCATAAATGAAAAAAGATGGAGACTCAACCTTTGGTGCCTTTTTTTTACTACTAACATACACACAAGTATGTATACAATTTACTTTAATACGATATGACATCAATGGGCCTAAACGATCATCTGAATAAACTCTTGATGCTCTCCTTCACATCAAATTTAGTTGAAAAGGGCCTAGTAGTTGTGAGGAAGTTATAGCTTAATTGCATATCTAAATGCAATTTCAGTGAACTTCTCCCCTTCCCAGGGATAAATGGCGGCTCCAAGTTCCAACATTAAAATGAAATTCACAAACTTCAGGCTACAAATTTAGCAGGATTCCGTGGTAATTTCCACAAATCCCAAATTTTGAGTTAGAAGAATAAGATTATGATATGTAATTCCAAAATATCTAGATGTACATATTACATAATTTTTTACACTTTTGGCGGAATCCTTAAAAAGTAATAAGGAGTATTTGGCGAGCGGGTGAGTACTTTCTGCACCCCTGAATGCCTTACAAATAAACGACTGAGCTCGACAAGTCACTTTTGCACCCTTGTTTTGTTTTTGTACGCAATAAATAAAACATATATCCAATGGTAATTTTTTTATATATGTTAGACAAAAGGTACTTTTTATTTCTTTCATCTTTTAAAACTTAATATTTTGTCCAGAATTATGGAAAATAAAAACATACTGACCTGTAAACAGTGTCGTCTGCTTGTTATAGAATTTTGACAGGGGTCAAGGTTAGTAGACCAGTTTTTATTTTAATGTGGCAAAGAATGTAATAATATAGCTAATTTGAATGACATCAGTATTCCAATGACATCACTTTGCATCTCCTTACAATGAATTTTAAAATGAATACATGACGTTTTTGTTTTAATAACGCTGGAAAAATTCCAATACAAAATTGCTATTTAATTTAAAAAAAATTAAATTACTAATGCACCTAAATGTGTTTGAAGAAAATCTTATGATTAAAAAATTGTACCTTTTACACAATATAGATTACAAGTGAAATTACGGGAAGATATGTTATATTTATTGTGTATGAAGGCAAAACAAAGGTGCAATTAGTGACTGTCATTGACCTTAGTCTGAATCGAATGTAGCAATGTGTTATTTATTTATTGGCTCCGCCTTGGATTAATAAACAAGAAGACGACAAATCTGATGTTGACTGCACGAACTGTGCATGTAAAAACAAACATAACAGAATTTAAATCCTAACAATGTTAGCATTGTTGGAAATACTGATTAATTTGGAACACCATTTCACTCTTTGGTTGAAATACAAATATGAAGGATTCCAAATTAATTAGCCCCCCCCACCCCCAACCAACATTAAGGGTGTTATAATATAAAGAGTACTCTTTCATATATGTAACTATAGTATTAGTACTCAGGGTTTCGGTCTGGGTACCTGTTAGCCCGAGTACTCTGACTGTAAGAGAGCTAGACGGACATTTGGACATAAACACGCTCTCATTACAGTCAGAGACCAACCTATGTCTTTTTTTGGCAATTCCTGACTACCAAACGGTAGGCAACGAGTCCCGCTCTAATACCACAACAATCCTATGTTTGACGTCAAATACCTTTACATCAATCATTTTCGAGTTAAGTGATACAAAAAAATCCACATATTAATCACTAATACACATATTACAGAAAGAAACCCGACAGCACCCACATTCAGCTACGCTTCGTGACACTCCGTCGCAACAATTGCAAAGCTCGGCGATCTATTTCGAGACTGCAGGCCTGCTCAAATTGCACGAACGATCGTTTCGTTCGTGCATCGGTTATGTCATTTTATTTGGCATAACCGATTTACCGTTCACGTAAAATTTACTGAATGGTTAGTCCCGGCAACGTACCAACATACTTTTATCACGAGTACAAACATTAGACGCAGTGCTTTTTCGTAGCGTGTAACGTAACCAGTCAAGTTTGTATAAATATCTTGTGAAGTAGGTGCATTCCCATTGGTTGTTAGAAGGCATTATAGCCGAATTTAAGAAATCAGAAATGGCGACATTGTGGTGGTCATTACAATCTCTAACTGGATATCAGCAACCAGGGTAAACCAGAGTCACAGTGACCCTACTATTACCTGTAGTTCCAAATCTAATAGTGACAGTGACGACGACGACATTGTCAATGATAATTGCAGTGACAGTATTAGTATCCACTGTTCCTCAGATGAGGAGGATAGCACCGAGTCTCCCACTCACGACTGAATGTCATGACATTATATACACATAAAAGACGAATATTATAAAATTAATGGTAAGAAATTGCCTTGCACTTGCACACGTAGTTATGCACACATGATGATGTATTTTATATAATAGGTCAAGCCAGACATTCATTATGTTTTGGTAATTTATTACAATTGTACTAATCTTCTTCTTTTTTTAAATTTCTTAAACATTTGTATACATATACTGTTTACTTACCATTGCCACTCTCTTGTTTCTCAAAATTAAGTTGTTGGGGTTTTTTAATTATAAAGAAAAAAATACAGGTTATGCAAACCAAAATAGGTTATGCAAAATCTTTTGGCATAACCCCTTTTCAGGTTATGCACATTTTTTATTTGCGCAGGCCTGGACTGGGTGATTCCGCCTTGTGCAGCAGTTACAGGGGTCATCTCATAAGAGGAGGCAGTACGTAGCACATACTTTTGCCGTATCCTGTCGATAACACCCCAAATGTATCCTTCAAATTCAAAATGGAATCAATAATGTGTAATTGTTTTGGTTTAATGACGTAATGAAATCCAAATTCATCCAAAACAGCATTAGCCAACTCTTCCATGTTGTAACTTCGCTTGATATGAGACGGCCCCTGTAACTGCTGCACAAGGCGGAATCGCCCAGTCTCGAAATAGATCGCCGAGCTTTGCAATTGTTGCGACGGAGTGTCACGAAGCGTAGCTGAATGTGGGTGCTGTCGGGTTTCTTTCTGTAGTATGTGTATTAGTGATTAATATGTGGATTTTTTTGTATCACTTAACTCGAAAATGATTGATGTAAAGGTATTTGACGTCAAACATAGGATTGTTGTGGTATTAGAGCGGGACTCGTTGCCTACCGTTTGGTAGTCAGGAATTGCCAAAAAAAGACATAGGTTGGTCTCTGACTGTAATGAGAGCGTGTTTATGTCCAAATGTCCGTCTAGCTCTCTTACAGTCAGAGTACTCGGGCTAGGTACCTGTGTCCACCCACCTCCTCCCTCCCCCCCAAAAAAAACAACAAAAAAAAGAAACAAGAAAAAATTCCGAGCCCGTGGGAATCTCTACACTGCCCCAAGCTTACCACTGACGCCGCTATCCAGATATGCTGATGACCTAATCATAAACCTAAGATCCGCTGAGTGAATGTAAACGGTGTCTTATTTACCTTTCAGATCCAAACGCTTCAGTTGAATCCAAAGCTTTTTCTCAACCATCTTGCATTAAAATAATAACTAAAATTACGTTGGAGAGTATATATAAGGGACGTAACTCTCTATAGAAAGTGTGACAGAATGACCGCGAATCGATTCATTTGTACCCCGAATTAACTGCCTCCCCAACCAGAAAGAAAGTTTGTTTTGTTTAACGACACCACTAGAGAATATTGATCGGCTATTGGATGTCAAACACATGGTCATTTTGACTCAGTCATAGAGAGGAAACCCGCTACAGTTTTTTTTAATGCAGCAAGGGATGTTTTATACATGTATATGCACTTTTCCATAGACAGGATATTACATACCACGGCCTTTGTACCAGTCGTAGTGCACTGGCTGGAACGAGAAATAGCCCAATGGGCCCACTGACGGGGATCGATCCCAAACCGACTGCGCATCAAGCGAACGCTTTACCACTGGGCTATGTCCCGCCCCTCTCCCCAAGCACACGCACCTGGTTTGTGCAACCATCACCATCATCATCATCTTCTTTTTCTTCTTTCTTTTAAAAACTTGTTTCTTAATTCATGAAATTAGTATTACTCAAGACATAACAAAAACAGGCGCGTGTGCAGGGGGTGGGTCTTGGATGTCAAATCCCTGCTTGCTAAAGCAAATTTTTTTTTTTTTTTTTTTTTCTTTTTTTTCAATATATTTTTGGGGAGACTCGCATGATTCGATCCGCAATAAACTTCGCTCGCCACAGTCCAACCCCCCACATATTAATTATACAAAAAACCCACCCAATCAATCAACCATTTTTCTCTCTCTCTCTCTCTCTCTCTCTCTCTCTCTGTCTGTCGGTCTCTCACTCACTGTGTCGGTCTCTCTGTGTCTCCGTGTGTGCATGTGTTCGCGCGTGTGTCAGTATAGGCCTATATATGTCAATAGTGATGGTTTATCTAATTTGACATAGTCATTAATTATGTTTCGTTTACCCTGTGTCCAGAAGGGGATGACGTTTGTTATAGGTTTATGTTGAAATGTATTTAAACTATAATTTCTTCACACCTACTAGACTATTTCAAACAGTGGGAATCTGCATTCTGACCCCAAGTGACCTGAAAGGCGGGATCCAAAGGAGGAAAAGAACAAAACCATTAAAAAAAAATCTTCTTCCTTAATACCACTAGGGCGACCAATCTAATGAAAATATTTTTTCCGGAATTTTCTGGTATTTTCATTTTTAAGCGCGCGAACACCCCTTTCAAAGCAATAGTTTAAAGCACGCAAAAACGCCATTTTCAAAAATATAAAAAATAATTTAAACAGCGCCATATTTGACAAATTTACAAAATAACAACAGCCAAAGAGATACATAACAATAAAAACAAATTTATTATTTATTATTTATTGGAATGTTATGTATTCAATAATAAAAGTATAAATCAATCCACATAAGTGGCAGAATTTTTCTACTTCCTTTTAAGCATAGCCCTACTTTATGGCTTGTCTAGTAAAACATGCTAAATATATTCATCAGTGTAATAAAGTTATTATACCTAGTACAGCAATTAACAGCATTATCACACACACACCAAACAAAAATAATCATCACCAAAACCCCCCTAAAAGCCCCACTTTATTAGCAAATAGTATAGTACAGTTTCACTCCCACCTACAGATTAGTAATAAAGTGACAAATTTGGGACCAATGCTATTTGTATATAGGTACATTGCCACATTTCCACTATTTCATCAGTGGGGTCGAACTAACTTGTGTTTAACTGAATCGGGGATGAAACGTCTGGTACCCACATTTAAACTGGCTATAGTTCTGCATTACGCTTACATTACTATTAGAGTAGCGTTTTGTGCGGCAAAATCTAACAATGGTTTGTAAAAATGTACATGTTTTATAGTTTAACTTACTTGAATAAAACAAGATCGGCAGGTATATTAATTAATTAATATTAATGTCATGAATGTGTCACAGATTACTGGTAGCCAAAAGTATTTAGTGAAATGTTGCACGTGAAAGCATACGAAAAGAATTGTGGATCCGTTTCTTTTGTTTTCGTACGATCGCAAGTGTTCTGTACTCAGGTTTTAACACACCATGGCGAAGTTGCATGCATCGCCATAGAACCGATGTTTGCCCCGTAGTAATTACTATATGATATTTGAAATATCTTTAAAATAAATACATAAACTGCATAGTAAGTAAGACAAATTTCATACATGGCTTCAGTTTACTCGATTGTCAAAATTTTTTTCATTGGTAACCATAATGCCAAGTTTTGGTAGAAGAAAATATTAATGTGGTCATTTTGATTTCCTGGGGGCGTGAGGGATGGAGCCCAAAAGAGGAAAATTAATTTTTTTTCTTCTAAAAATCACCCCCCCCCCCCCCCCCCCCCCTCCAAAGAAAAAGAAAAAAGGAGCTATATTGGAATGGTCATCGTGCATGTATGTAAGGGTTATTAAACTTTATCAAAGTTGTGGATTTCATTATTGTTATCAATATACAATCCTGACTTTGTACGCCAGTGCCAGTGGCATTTACTACGAAAACGTCTAGGCTACAAATAAAATATTATGCAGCTGACATAACGTTTTGGTGCGGAGTATTGTTTAGTTTTTTCAATCGATGTTTTTGTAAGTTGGAACTGGCTTTAAATTTAACGTGCTTACATCCAATTAAGGTTAAAACATGTTCGTGGCTGAGGGCAACAACCAGAGTTTGTACCCGAAACGAGATGGTGGGAGGGAGTTAATGGCGGTCGGATTGTGGGCAATTTACAAATACATGTAATAATTTGGTTTTTAACTAAAAAGAAGAAGAGGAAAAAAAAAGAGAAGAAAAATGAAAAGGAAGATTCAAATATTGAGCAACTGCCAGTTTGACAGTGCGAAAATGTAATGTATAGCCTCATGTTGCATGTCTGTTACCAGATCTGTGGTTTGCGCCAGTTCTATTCATTCCGGGGATTGCAGGGCATAGTGTGTTATCTGATGTTATGTGTATTCTGTAATACATGTGATGTACTTTCTGTAATACAATCATGTGATGTACTTTCTGTAATACAATCATGTGATGTACTTTCTGTAATACAATCATGTGATGGACTTTCTGTAATACAATCATGTGATGGACTTTCTGATAAACATGTTAAATGCATGACTATCATTTATTATTGTAAAGCACTGAAAAGAAAAATTATTTGCATTCTCGTCTTGTCCAATAGAAAAATCTTATATTAGCCAGTGACATTTTGTAACCAGGTGACCTTTCGTCTGAATTCGTCAGTCTGCTGGCAGATTCACACCAGCAGTGTTTTTGATTGGCCGGATAACAGAAAGGTCACCATGACATGGAATAACGTTGGATATGGAGATATGGAATGAATGACTGAATGAATGAATGAATGGAGAGAAGACTGTGTTCACTGTAAGATCTTTATTGCTGTCCGACTCATGTTACAGATGTTTATTTTTATAACTGTAAATGTTTTATCGCGGACACATCACATGTCTGCCACCGTCAATAGGAACTGAGGCTCCCGTGATGAAGGACGCCTCATCTGAGGCTAGAAATGCTATCACCTTGGCAACATCCTCCACCTCACCTGGTCTTCCAAGTGGATAAAGATTTCGAACATGTTCAAGATACTGTTAAAAACAAGAACGAAAAATGTAAATAGAAAGAAAAGGAATATTCGTTATTTTTAATTGTGACTATTTGGAATCTGACATGACAGCTTTTTACACACTTGGTTTACAGCAAGAGGAAATCTGCCACATAGCTAGGACTCAGGAGAGCGGGACGTAGCCCAGTGGTAAAGCCTTCGCTTGATGTGCGGTCTGTTTAGGATTGATCCCCGTTGGTGGGCCCATTGGGCTATTTCCCCTTCTAGCCAGTGCACCACAACTGGTATATCAAAGGCCATGGTATGTGCTATCCTGTCTGTGTGATTGGTGCATATAAAAGATCCATTGCTACTAATGGCAAAATGTAACAGGTTTCCTCTCTCTCTCTAAGACGATATGTCAAAATTAACAAATGTTTGACATGCAATAGCTGATGATTAATAAATTAATGTGTTCTAGTGGTGTCGTTAAACAAAACAAACACTGGTTTGGGATGAAAAAAAAACTTCAGCAAGAGCTCCACTACTTTACATGCCACTCCCAACATGCAAAAAGACAATTCTGATACTGCCTTTTTAGACTGTTATCCAAAACAAATATCAGCACTGTAATATATATTTACAGTTAAAAGGTTTTAATTGCTTAATGTAATCATCGGCTATTCCATATAAACAATGGATAATTCTGATATACAGTCTTCGAAAGTCTTTTATCTGCACTTTCTCACAAACATGACAACCCATACCATTAGGCTTTGATATCCCAGTCGTGTGGCATCCGGTTGGGACAGCCAAAATTCAATCAGAGAATGGGTCAACCAAGCACATTGATTTATTTATCATCAGTAATTTAGACACAGTCTTGGAGAGAAAACCTGCTACATTTGTTTCCATTAGGAAGAAAGGATCTTTTGTATGAACAGTCCCACAAACAGGATAGCACATACCAGCCGTGCATTGGCTGGAACGAGAAATAGTCCAATGGACACACCGACGGGGATCGATCCTAGACTGACTGTGCTTCAAACGAAGCATCATTCATATGTTGACCTGTTGGTACTACTACTTATTGTTACCTACTGGTACTACTACTTAGTGTTACCTGTTTGTACTACTACTTAGTGTTACCTGTTGGCACTACTACTTAGTGTTACCTGTTGGCAGTACTACTTATTCTTACCTGTTGGTACTACTACTTAGTGTTACCTGTTGGTACTACTACTTATTATTGCCTGTTGGTACTACTACTTAGTGTTACCTGTTGGTACTACTACTTATTCTTACCTGTTGGTACTACTACTTAGTGTTACCTGTTGGTACTACTACTTATTCTTACCTGTTGGTACTACTACTTATTCTTACCTGTTGGTACTACTACTTAATGTTACCTGTTGGTACTACTACTTATTCTTACCTGTTGGCACTACTACTTAGTGTTACCTGTTGGTACTACTACTTATTCTTACCTGTTGGCACTACTACTTAGTGTTACCTGTTGGTAATACTACTTATTCTTACCTGTTGGCACTACTACTTATTCTTACCTGTTGGTACTACTACTTATTCTTACCTATTGGCACTACTACTTAGTGTTACCAGTTGGCATTACTACTTATTCTTACCTGTTGGCACTACTACTTATTATTACCTGTTGGTACTACTACTTAGTGTTACCTGTTGGTACTACTGTTCTTACCTGTTGGTACTACTACTTAGTGTTACTACTTACTTAGTTGTTACCTGTTGGTACTACTACTTAGTGTTGTTGGTACTACTACTTAGTGTTAGTGTTACCTGTTGGCACTACTACTTATTCTTACCTGTTGGTACTACTACTTAGTGTTACCTGTTGGTACTACTACTTATTCTTACCTGTTGGTACTACTACTTAGTGTTACCTGTTGGTACTACTACTTATTCTTACCTGTTGGTACTACTACTTATTATTACCTGTTGGTACTACTACTTATTATTACCTGTTGGTACTACTACTTATTGTTACCTGTTGGTACTACTACTTATTCTTACCTGTTGGTACTACTACTTAGTGTTACCTGTTGGTACTACTACTTATTCTTACCTGTTGGCACTACTACTTATTATTACCTGTTGGTACTACTACTTAGTGTTACCTGTTGGTACTACTACTTATTCTTACCTGTTGGCACTACTACTTATTCTTACCTGTTGGCACTACTACTTAGTGTTACCTGTTGGCACTACTACTTATTCTTACCTGTTGGCACTACTACTTATTCTTACCCGTTGGCACTACTACTTATTCTTACCTGTTGGCACTACTACTTAGTGTTACCCGTTGGCACTACTACTTATTCTTACCTGTTGGTACTACTACTTAGTGTTACCCGTTGGCACTACTACTTATTCTTACCTGTTGGTACTACTACTTATTCTTACCTGTTGGTACTACTACTTATTCTTACCTGTTGGTACTACTACTTATTCTTACCTGCTGGTACTACTACTTAGTGTTACCTGTTGGTACTACTACTTAGTGTTACCTGTTGGTACTACTACTTATTCTTACCTGTTGGTACTACTACTTAGTGTTACCTGTTGGTACTACTACTTATTCTTACCTGTTGGTACTACTACTTAGTGTTACCTGTTGGTACTACTACTTAGTGTTACCTGTTGGTACTACTACTTAGTGTTACCTGTTGGCACTACTACTTATTCTTACCTGTTGGCACTACTACTTAGTGTTACCTGTTGGCACTACTACTTATTCTTACATGTTGACACTACTACTTAGTGTTACCTGTTGGTACTACTACTTAGTGTTGCCTGTTGGTACTACTACTTAGTGTTGCCTGTTGGTACTACTACTTTTTTTTTTCCTGTTGGTACTACTACTTAGTGTTACCTGTTTGTACTACTACTTATTCTTGCCTGTTGGTACTACTACTTAGTGTTACCTGTTTGTACTACTACTTAGTGTTGCCTGTTGGTACTACTACTTAGTGTTACCTGTTGGTACTACTACTTAGTGTTGCCTGTTGGTACTACTACTTAGTGTTACCTGTTGGTACTACTACTACTACTACTACTTACCTGTGTTACCTGTTGGTACTACTACTTAGTGTTACCTGTTGGTACTACTACTTAGTGTTGCCTGTTGGTACTACTACTTAGTGTTACCTGTTGGTACTACTACTTATTATTGCCTGTTGGTACTACTACTTAGTGTTACCTGTTGGTACTACTACTTATTCTTACCTGTTGGTACTACTACTTAGTGTTACCTGTTGGTACTACTACTTAGTGTTACCTGTTGGTACTACTACTTATTCTTACCTGTTGGTACTACTACTTATTCTTACCTGTTGGTACTACTACTTAGTGTTACCTGTTGGTACTACTACTTATTCTTACCTGTTGGTACTACTACTTAGTGTTACCTGTTGGTACTACTACTTATTCTTACCTGTTGGTACTACTACTTAGTGTTACCTGTTGGTACTACTACTTAGTGTTACCTGTTGGTACTACTACTTAGTGTTACCTGTTGGTACTACTACTTAGTGTTACCTGTTGGTACTACTACTTAGTGTTACCTGTTGGTACTACTACTTAGTGTTACCTGTTGGTACTACTACTTAGTGTTACCTGTTGGTACTACTACTTAGTGTTACCTGTTGGCACTACTACTTAGTGTTACCTGTTGGTACTACTACTTAGTGTTACCTGTTGGTACTACTACTTAGTGTTACCTGTTGGTACTACTACTTAGTGTTACCTGTTGGTACTACTACTTAGTGTTACCTGTTGGTACTACTACTTAGTGTTACCTGTTGGTACTACTACTTATTCTTACCTGTTGGTACTACTACTTAGTGTTACCTGCTGGTAGTACTACTTAGTGTTACCTGTTGGTACTACTACTTAGTGTTACCTGTTGGTACTACTACTTAGTGTTACCTGTTGGTACTAATACTTATTCTTACCTGTTGGTACTACTACTTAGTGTTACCTGTTGGTACTACTACTTAGTGTTACCTGTTGGTACTACTACTTAGTGTTACCTGTTGGTACTACTACTTAGTGTTACCTGTTGGTACTACTACTTATTCTTACCTGTTGGTACTACTACTTATTGCCTGTTGGTACTACTACTTAGTGTTACCTGTTGGTACTACTACTTAGTGTTACCTGTTGGTACTACTACTTAGTGTTACCTGTTGGTACTACTACTTATTGTTACCTGTTGGCACTACTACTTAGTGTTGCCTGTTGTTACCTGTTGGTACTACTACTTAGTGTTACCTGTTGTGTTACCTGTTGGTACTACTACTTATTCTTACCTGTTGGCACTACTACTTATTCTTACCTGTTGGCACTACTACTTAGTGTTACCTGTTGGCACTACTACTTATTCTTACATGTTGGCACTACTACTTAGTGTTACCTGTTGGTACTACTACTTATTCTTACCTGTTGGCACTACTACTTATTCTTACCTGTTGGCACTACTACTTAGTGTTACCTGTTGGCACTACTACTTATTCTTACATGTTGGCACTACTACTTAGTGTTACCTGTTGGTACTACTACTTAGTGTTGCCTGTTGGTACTACTACTTAGTGTTACCTGTTGGTACTACTACTTAGTGTTGCCTGTTGGTACTACTACTTAGTGTTACCTGTTGGTACTACTACTTATTATTACCTGTTGGTACTACTACTTAGTGTTAGCTGTTTGTACTACTACTTAGTGTTACCTGTTTGTACTACTACTTAGTGTCGCCTGTTGGTACTACTACTTAGTGTTACCTGTTGGTACTACTACTTAGTGTCACCTGTTGGTACTACTACTTAGTGTTACCTGTTGGTACTACTACTTATTATTACCTGTTGGTACTACTACTTAGTGTTGCCTGTTGGTACTACTACTTATTCTTACCTGTTAGTACTACTACTTAGTGTTACCTGTTGGTACTAGTACTTAGTGTTACCTGTTGGTACTACTACTTATTATTACCTGTTGGTACTACTACTTAGTGTTGCCTGTTGGTACTACTACTTAGTGTTACCTGTTGGTACTACTACTTAGTGTTACCTGTTAGTACTACTACTTATTATTACCTGTTGGTACTACTACTTAGTGTTGCCTGTTGGTACTACTACTTAGTGTTACCTGTTGGTACTACTACTTAGTGTTGCCTGTTGGTACTACTACTTAGTGTTACCTGTTGGTACTACTACTTAGTGTTACCTGTTAGTACTACTTCTTAGTGTTACCTGTTAGTACTACTACTTATTCTTACCTGTTGGTATTGATCGTCATTGATCCCTGCACGTCTGTGGATATCTGTTACTACAAAGCCGGGACTGGAAAATAAAACACTTTGAAATAATAATAATAATAATCTACTACTACTAATATACTACTACTACTACTAATAATATACTACTACTACCACTACTACTACTACTACTACTACTACTACTACTACTACTACTACTACTAATAATAATAAATGCATGTTACAATTAAATACAACCCTGGCCATAATTAACCACAGCAGTCGACAAAATCCTGTGTTGATTGCTGCGGTGTTTGTTTTTGTTTTTTAATTTTGATACATTTATTTTGGCCGGGCTTAAAATGTTTGGTTATTTTTCTTAATTATGTATTTTTTATAATACTGACTTATTGAAATAATGTCTAACACATTAACTGCAAAATTGCCGTGGAATATGCCGTGGAGACGTATTATTTTTTGGCGAAAAGTACATTAACATGCATGCCTACAGAAAGGTGAAGCTAGGCACAGATCTGAGACGTAAAAAAGAAAAGAAAACCTGTTAAAAACACCTCTTACCATGCCTACCCCCCCCCCCCCCCCCCCCCCCCCCCCCAATCCCCGAATCTGTGCCTGTATGCTGATCAATTACATAAGTGCACTGTATATATCTGCTGAACACTGGAATTTTTGGGTACTCGAAAAACTAATTTGGGGTGGTGTGTGCACACCCACAACACTCTCCCTTTGGATGCGCGCGCATGTCGACTTGTTCCATAACACATTATGGAACTCACACATTACGGAACTACTCACTTGACTGAATTTACTCGCACTTGTTTAGAGGCCAGTTCTGAAAATAAAAATATTTAATGGGTTTAAAGTGAGTTGAAGTTTGATATGTTTAACGATACCACTTGAACACATTAATTAATTAACCATCGGCTATTAGAACTCAAAATTTCTAACACAGTCTTAGAGGAAACTCGCTATGTTTTTACATTAGTAGCATGGGATCATTTATATGTACTTTTCCCCAGATAGGGCAACATATACCACGACCTTTCATATAGCAGTTGACTGGTGTGGCCAGTGATTAGACGGGACATATGCGTACAACCTTGCATTTGTGGTGGTTTTGTGGGGGGGGGGGGAGAGGAGGCTTATTTTTGTCCAAATTGAACAAAAATATCCAAACCTTGATAACAACATTTATTCACATTATACAGCCAAACAGCTAATATTGTGAGTAGAATGGGTGGAATGGTAATGCAGATATAACTAAACACATTAAACACGTACCCAAAGCTGTGCATCGAGTCATTTGGTCGACAGCACTCTTAGACATGCAGTAATCCAGCATGTTCTCAATCTGGTAAACAACATACAGAGACCGTTAGAAATGGCAGAAACGGTAAAACGATACACCAAAACAACAACAAAAAACCCACTTGATACTTTAAAAAATATTTAAAGTTTAGAGCACATTGATTTATCACTCATCGGCTATTGGAATGAATGAATGAATGTTCACAAAAATACACATCGGCTATTGGGTGTCAAACATATGGTAATTCTGACACGTAGTCATCACAGGAAACCCGCTACATTTTACCATTAGCAGCAAAGGATCTTTTATATGCATTTTCCCACAGATAGGAAAGCACATACCACAGCATTTGACCAGTTGTGGTGCACTGGTTGGAACGAGAAAGCCCCAGTCATTTGAATAGATCCACCGAGGTGGTTCGATCCTGTGACACAAACATCTCAGGCGAGCGCTCAACCGACTGAGCTAATCCCAACCCTTAAATATATTTTCACTACATGGTTAAATTTCTTCAAAAGTTATTATGCAGAAGCATACAACAGTACAATGTAAAGCAGCTTTATTTTTGTTAACTACAATGCAGATACTGTTACTTTTAAAGTTTTGAGCTTAAATGGCAATATATTAAAAAACAGAAAAAAGAAAAAGAAAAAAAAGAGAAAAAACAGTGGATGAAATGATCAAACTGAATGGACGAAAAGGTACCGTAGAGGAAATGACTAGGGACGAAAAACATTGTGGACGATATAACCTGTAACCACTGAGACTGACACCAAATATATACAGGCCTTGACCATATCTTTTATCAATGATAGCCCACGGGCTAATAGGTTCTCCAGTGGCGGTTCCAGAAAATCCATTTTGGGGGGGGGGGGGGAGGGGGGGGGGGCCCAATGACAAACGTTCCTGAAAGGATTAAATGAAAAATGAAAAAAAGAGCCATATTTAGGGGGTGGGGCCCGTCTTAGATCTGCCACTGGGTGTCACAATATGCTTGCAATACTAAATTGGCCTGAAATCCATCTGAACCCCTCTACAGATCTCAGTAAGTCCCTTTGGCAGCTCCACTCATTTGCCTTTGACAAACTCAAATTGTCGTTTCTAGAATTTTGTTACCCTCCTCCATCACAAAATCCTGGATTCGTCCCTGCTCTCCACTGCCCATGCTCTCTACCTCACTCAGAACACCCAACAAAGGTTCTAAAATCTGGTACCCATAAATAAAATTGGTATCGCCATTATTAGAGTATACAAAAAAGAAGATTCAATACTGACTGATCTGTGAAATTAACAAATAAAGAGGTGTGTGTATGTGTGCTTTCTTAAAGGTCCTATGTCAAAGTTGAAAATACAATATTTGGTTATTTTCATATTTATTTGTAATAAATAAAGTTCTAAAAATTAATTGACCCCAATTTTGAAAAGTCATACTTGACGACAAGAGGGGTTTCAAGAATAATTTGTGTTGAACGTCACTAGTTAATGCACGTGACACTATCAAGAATCCCCCCTAAAATACATGTTTTTGTAAGTGGAATTATTTGGTTGTAATTTTGTTTACAGGTATATAACTGAAGGTATAAACTTTATGTTTCAAAGCAAAAATTTATAAATATTTTGATGGAAACCGCTATTATTGCAACTTTGACAAAGCACCTTTAATGCGGCAGCAGTCTAGATGTTGTTAACTAAAATCTCTCGGGCTACCGCTAATGTCGAGGTCTGAATTATACACTTACAGATCGTATGCCATTGACACTGGATACGTTGACGATGTTGCCTTTAGTCTCGATGAGATGTGGAACACACAGCATGGTCACATGATACATGGTTCTGGAAATATACAATGCCAATAACTGCATAAACAAGAGCACAATATTGTATTAACAAACATTCTGAAAATACTGCTAAAGCAATATATGTTCCCTACAGCATAGGCGTACGAGTCAGGAGGCGGAGGGGGGTAACTGCCCCCTCTACCCCCCCCCCCCCCCCCCCCCCCCCAAATGCTAAACCAAAACCTCAAATGGGCAAAAATTATACAGATATTCTGGGAAGATGTGCTAACCTGAGATTTTTTTACCATATATTTCCATCATTCTACCCTCAAAATTAGTTGTAATCCATGTCAAAATACTAGATATACATAGATATTAACGCACTGGCGCAGGGGTTAATTAAATCCTTTCTGGCCTCATAAATTGTCCCATGCTGTTGCTGGGAGTCGAACCTGTGGCACAGAATTGCCTGCAAATTGCAAGACTAACCACAATGCGCTCTGAGCTATTGAGGCATCCATAAAAAAGATGCTCTTTGCCTACTATCTACGCGGTTGATCTCGCTTACATGCATGAAACAGTGGGCAGACCTGGCACTGGCTAGTATGTATTGATGTATGAATATCTATATATTGTATATATATTGAGGTTGACTGTTACACACAGATATTAACGCACTGGCGCAGGGGATAATTAAATCCTTTCTGGCCTCACAAATTGTCCCATGTTGTTGCTGGGACTCGAACCTCTGGCACCGAATTGCCCGCAAATTGCAAGACTAACCACGATGTGCTCTGAGCTATGTGTGTGTGAATGTATGTATGTATGTATGTATGTATGATTTAATAAAATTTAATAGTTTAAAACAAAGGTTTGATTGGGGTGGGGCATGGCCCCCCGTGCACTCTCCCCCACCCCCACCCCGCTCATTGGCTACACCACTGAATGGCGGTACACCATTTTAGACCATTGTGCATTCCTAACTTTACGACCAATCTTAGTACCCAATCACCAACATTAAAATTACCGGATTTTAGTTTTTCGTAACCCAAATTAATAACCGCATCGGTCCTTTGCAATCGCTGTATTTCACCACAAATAATTAACCAATAACCATCTGTCCAAACAGTGTAGATAGCTGAGGAGTGTGCCCAAGACAGCGTGCTTAAACGTTGGTCGGATATAAGCACGAAAAATAACTATAACTGAATGAACATACTAGTCTACTCAGACCTTGTGTTGGTGTCCATTATGTTGTCATACTGCTGCAGCGACGCCATCTCAATGGTTCCAAATTGTACGATACCAGCGTTGTTCACCTACACAGAAACCACATTCCAAGTAAAGATGTACAACATACAGTGGAGAGAGAACCCCCCCCCCCCCCACCCGTCAAAAAAATAATAATAATAATAATTAAAAAAAAATAATAATAATAAATAAATAAATAAATAACCCAAACAAACAACAACAACCAACCAACCAACCAACCAAATAAAATAAAAACCCCACAGAAAACCCCCCCAACCCACATTGCTATTAAGTAATACAAGTATCAAAACAGTTTACCAGTGTATCTAAGATTATATATAAAATACACACAAAAAACCCACCAAAATGTATGTATGTATGTATGTATGTATGTATGTATGTATGTATGTATATATATATATATATATATATATATATATATATGTATATATATATATATATATGTATATACACATACACATACAGATATATACATATACATATACATATACATATACATATATATATATATGTTACAGTCAATGTGTAAAATCAGGCAATCTGTAGAATGCCTGAAAATTTCAGGCAATCTGTATTAGAAATTACCTTGAAAAGTCGGGCAATGTGTATATTGCCTGAAATATTTAGGCAATATACAGATTGCCTGAGTGAATCAGTTACTTTACAGATTGCCTGAAATTTTCAGGCATTCTACAGATTGCCTGGTTTTACACATTGACTGTAACATATATATATATGGGTCATTCTACAGAAAGCGTCACTTTTCAAAATACAAATTCAAGATAAAACAATTAAAAGATATAAATATTTATTGCTAACTGCACCCCTTGTCCCCATGCTAGCTACGGCCCTGGTAATGTAATTTTCCGATATTTGACTACCACTTGGTAACACATTTTCCGTTAGATTTTAACTATTCTTTATGATACAGTTAACCTCTTAAACAGGAAAGGTTAGTAGTATCTAACTGCGTTTAGCATTTGGAATTTTTTTTTTACATTTTCGCGCATGCGCCGTTCGACATTTTCAATCTTTAAAAACAATTACATGATAAAATATATATTTCTGAACTATGCACAAATTGACAATGGACGCACACTTTAATTTGTTTAATTTTTTTTTTTTAAAGGAAAAAATCAATTTGTCCAGCGTTCCGTTCTGTTCCGGTCCGCGTTTTACCAACGGTTCCACAGGGAACGCCGTTTATCATTGTACTATGAAATTTACTGCATGCTATTTATTTCTGAGCTGATTGTTTTATAAATTGGACAAACAAATAGTATTTATTTTTTATTTCCAAAACACTTTTACTTGCCTTCTTACGTCAAACCAAACTGGAATTATTAACAAAAAAACTGCAAAACCCCCCACCCAAACAAACACTTAAATCGTAGAAGGATGGGGTGGACTATAGTAAACTTAATGGTTTTATGGGTTTGTAAAGTTTTGTATTTAGATACCTACTTGTCTGAATTTTATTGTTAATGGGAATCTTCACTAACTATGAAGAAAAACCTCACAAATGAACGACAAGCAGACGACAACAAATCGGATGTTAACTGCGCGAACCAAGCATAACGCAGTTGGGGATGTTGAAGATATACTCTTTACATTCCAGCAAAACATTTATTTTACCCAGTGCCATTATGCAGCTATGGTGCTGCACAAGTCCCTTTAACTTTCAAATCATCTTCAAAAATATGCAAAGCGAGGAAAACGGCATCTTATTCAAACGCATTGTCATTGGTGTTACTAATGGTCATTGGTGTTACTCAGTACCTGGTAAAACCAATGACAGGTAACACCAATGACAAATAAGTGCATAATTAATTCATGCTCTCTAAAGAGACAGTTGAGAAAACTGAAAAGGTGCATGCTGTAGCAGACATACGATGTCTACAATAACATACAAAAAAAAAGAAGAAAGAAATGTTTTATTTAACGACGCACTCAACACATTTTATTTATGGTTATATGGCGTCAGACATATGGTTACAGACCACAAAGATTTTGAGAGGAAACCCGCTGTCGTCACTACATGGGCTACTCTTTCCGATTAGCAGCAAGGGATCTTTTATTTGCGCTTCACACAGGCAGGATAGCACAAACCATGGCCTTTGCTGAACCAGTTATGGATCACTGGTCGGTGCAAGTGGTTTACACCTACCCATTGAGCCTTGCTGAGCACTCACTCAGGGTTTGGAGTCGGTATCTGGATTAAAAATCCCATGCCTCGACTGGGATCCAAACCCAATACCTACCAGCCTGTAGACCGATGGCCTAACCACGACGCCACCGCGAGGCTGGTAACATACAAAAAGTGTCTTAAAATTATTAACCATTACATAAATACGATCATAACACCAATGACAGTGAACAAACCTACTTTTATATTTTGACAACACATTCATGACATTTAAAGAAAACTATTCACAACTGTTTATATATCTGATGTTTTTGAGAAATAAGTTTGATGGCCGATAACTACCGGTGGAATGTTTCATCCAGTATTTAGTTTCTTTTGTTTATACAGTAACAACAATGACATAATTAGAGGGACAAGCTTATATTGCCCACTATCTTTTGAATACGGAAAATATTTACAAGATTCCTTCTTTAGTAAGTAAGTCAGCCATCAGTACGTATTACATTAAAGGTATTCAGTGTTATGTCTTCTGTTATATATTTTAACAGTGCATGTTATGTATAGTGTTGTAACACCAATGACATTTTACACTAATCTCGAATAAAATCTCTATCAAAGCTGATTACCAGAGGGGCAAAAATGCTATGACAGGATGATATTATTAATACGTTATTGTTAAAGACAACAAATTTAGTTTTCTATATATAAATTTAATTTTTTTTGTACAGGGACATAAAATTGACACTTTCTGTAGAATGTCCATAAATAACAATTGGTTATCCACACGTTCTTAACTAAGTAACACTGCGTACCAATATATATATAAATAAGTTTAAAACTAAGCAAACTGGTCTTCCAGTATATTTAAAACTAAGCCAAACAGCTTTCCAATGTGTCTGCAAGTTAACTAACTTAACAGGCTACACTATCTGTAAACAAATAAAACATCTTACCAGTAAGTATATAACTACAATGTATATAGAGCAGGTTACCAATACTTATATAACTAACTAAAACAGTTTACCAATACTTATATAACTAAGTAAAACAGTTTACCAATATGTACATAACTAAGTAAAATATTTTACCAATATCGATATAACTAAGTAAAACGGCTTTCCTACATATCTGTAACTAAGTAAAACATTTTACTAATATGTATATAATTAAGTAAAACAGCTTCCCTACATATCTGTAACTAAGTAAAACAGCTTACCAATATGTATGTAACTGAGTAAAACAGCTTACCAATATGTATATAACTAAGTAAAACAGTTTTCTTACATATCTGTAACTAAGTAAAACAGCTTACCAATATGTACGTAACTAAGTAAAACAGTGTTTTTACATATCTGTAACTAAGTAAAACAGCTTACCAGTATGTATATAACTATAAGTGAAACAGGTTACCAATATGTCTGTAAGCAAGTAAAACAGCTTACTAGTATGCATACAACTGAGTAAAACACTTTACCAATTATATCTGTAACTAAGTAAAACAACTTACCAATATATCTGTAACTAAGTAAAACAGCTTACCAATATATCTGTAACTAAGTAAAACAGCTTACCAATATATCTGTAACTAAGTAAAACAGCTTACCAATATGTATATAACTACATAAAACAGCTTAGCAGTATATATATAACTAAGTAAAATAGGTTACCAATATGTATACAACTAAATAAAAATAGCTTACCAATATATATGTAACTATAAGTAAAACAGCTTACCAACATGATTGTATATAACTAAATAAAAACAGCTTACCAATATGTAACTTAATAACACTACAGTTTACCAATACTTATATAACTAAAAAACAGCTTACCTAATAAAAATTGTACATAACTAAGTATATAACTCGGCGTACTAAATGTATAAAAGTAAAAAGCTTTAATGTAACTACCCATGTATGTATATAAAACTAAGCAAAACAGCTTTACCAATATGTCTATAACTAAATAAAACAGCTTACCCATATACACAGGTTCCAAAATGTCTAAATCGTCATCTTCGACCATTAATCTGTTTTGACAATGTCTTTATAGTAACTAAGTAAAACAGTCAATATATCTGTAACTAAGTAAAACCTACCATACTTATATAACTACACAGCTTAGCAGCTAACTAAGTAAAAGTATACAAAGTTTACCAATACATATGTGTAGTAAAACAGTTACCAATATGAGTAGTCTACAGCTTACCAATATTTTACCTTATCGTATATACTCGGCGACCAAAAAGAAAATACCCATATGTATATAACTAAGCAAAACAGCTTTTCCAGCGGCTCAAGTCCAAACTGATCGTACATCTTTTGACATGTTTGACTGTCTGCAACCATGCTACAAGTGAACGTATACAGTGTTGTTAAGCAGTCTACATCTTAATAAAACAGCTCCAGACACATATGTATGGGTGACCACCTCCAGCGGCTACAAGTGAACGTGTACAGTGTGGTGTGAGTAGTCTACATGTTAATAATACCACTCACAGAGACATATGTATGGGTGACCACCTCCAGCGGCTACAAGTGAACATGTACAGTGTGGTGTGAGTGGTCGACATCTTAATAATAACATTCACAGAGACATATGTATGGGTGACCACCTCCAGCGGCTACAAGTGAACATGTACAGTGTTGTGTGAGTGGTCGACATATTAATACCACTACAGACACATATGTATGGGTGACCACAGCTACAAGTTATATGGTCAGTCGACCACCACTCACAGGGACATATGTATGGGTGACCACCTCCAAGTACAAGGTGTGTACAGTGTGGTGTGAGTAGTCTACAGTTAATAATACCACTTAATAATGGGTACCACTCCAACAGCACAGTGACATATGTATGGGTGACCACCTCCAGCGGACCACCTCCAGCGGCTACAAGGTAACGTGTTCAGTGTTGTGTCAGTAGTCTACATCTGAATAATACCACTCACAGGGACATATGTATGGGTGACCACCTCCAGCGGCTACAAGGTAACGTGTTCAGTGTTGTGTCAGTAGTCTACATCTTAATAATACCACTTACAGACACATATGTATGGGTGACCACCTCCAGCAGCTACAAGTGAACGTGTACAGTGTTGTGTCAGTAGTCTACATCTTAATAATACCACTCACAGACACATATGTATGGGTGACCACCTCCAGCGGCTACAAGTGAACGTGTACAGTGTGGTGTGAGTAGTCTACATCTTAATAATACCAATCACAGAGACATATGTATGGGTGACCACCTCCAGCGGCTACAAGTGAACGTGTACAGTGTTGTGTCAGTGGTCGACATCTTAATAATACCAATCACAGAGACATATGTATGGGTGACCACCTCCAGCGGCTACAAGTGAACGTGTACAGTGTGGTGTGAGTAGTCTACATCTTAATAATACCACTCACAGAGACATATGTATGGGTGACCACCTCCAGCGGCTACAAGTGAACGTGTACAGTGTTGTGTGAGTAGTCTACATGTTAAAGGGACATACCCTAGTTTCAACCCGTGAAAAGTAACACTATGTTTAGTTAATTTACAAACCTGTAACACATTTGGATAAAGTTACAATTGAGTGAAACATGAGTCTGTGACTTTGAAATGGTGAAATACCCTCTAAAAATAGACTAAAACTCGACTCTATAACTGTTACTTCTCAGACGCATGTGCGTTTTTAAAAATATTAGAAATGCCTTTTGTGATATCAAAAACACCAGGATGACCAAAGACACTTCGAATGTATGGAAATTGATAATCTAAACAATAAAATCTAAGTAAAGTATGACTTAAGTTATCAAAAACGGTTATAATAGTAAAAAAATATGTTAGTGTTTAAAAACTAGGGTATGTCCCTTTAATAATACCACTCACACGAGACATATGTATGGGTGACCACCTCCAGCAGCTACAAGTGAACGTGTACAGTGTGGTGTGAGTAGTCTACATCTTAATAATACCACTCACAGGGACATATGTATGGGTGACCACCTCCAGCGGCTACAAGTGAACGTGTACAGTGTTGTGTGAGTAGTCTACATGTTAATAATACCACTCACAGGAACACATGTATGGGTGACCACCTCCAGCGGCTACAAGTGAACGTGTACAGTGTTGTGTGAGTAGTCTACATGTTAATAATACCACTCACAGGCACACATGTATGGGTGACCACCTCCAGCGGCTACAAGTGAATGTGTACAGTGTGGTGTGAGTAGTCTACATGTTAATAATACCACTCACAGGGACACATGTATGGGTGACCACCTCCAGCAGCTACAAGTGAACGTGTACAGTGTGGTGTGAGTAGTCTACATGTTAATAATACCACTCACAGGGACATATGTATGGGTGACCACCTCCAGCGGCTACAAGTGAACGTGTACAGTGTGGTGTGAGTAGTCTACATGTTAATAATACCACTCACAGACACATATGTATGGGTGACCACCTCCAGCGGCTACAAGTGAACGTGTACAGTGTGGTGTCAGTAGTCTACATGTTAATAATACCACTCACAGACACATATGTATGGGTGACCACCTCCAGCGGCTACCAGTGAACATGTAAAGTGTTGTGTGAGTAGTCTACATCTTAATAATACCACTCACAGGGACATATGTATGGGTGACCACCTCCAGCAGCTACAAGTGAATGTGTACAGTGTTGTGTGAGTAGTCTACATCTTAATAATACCACTCACAGACACATATGTATGGGTGACCACCTCCAGCGGCTACAAGTGAACGTGTACAGTGTGGTGTGAGTAGTCTACATGTTAATAATACCACTCACAGACACATATGTATGGGTGACCACCTCCAGCGGCTACAAGTGAACGTGTACAGTGTGGTGTCAGTAGTCTACATGTTAATAATACCACTCACAGACACATATGTATGGGTGACCACCTCCAGCGGCTACCAGTGAACATGTAAAGTGTTGTGTGAGTAGTCTACATCTTAATAATACCACTCACAGGGACATATGTATGGGTGACCACCTCCAGCAGCTACAAGTGAATGTGTACAGTGTTGTGTGAGTAGTCTACATCTTAATAATACCACTCACAGACACATATGTATGGGTGACCACCTCCAGCGGCTACAAGTGAACGTGTACAGTGTGGTGTGAGTAGTCTACATGTTAATAATACCACTCACAGGGACATATGTATGGGTGACCACCTCCAGCGGCTACAAGTCAACGTGTTGTTGTTGATGATGTTTTTATTTATTTTGTAATCTGTTTAATGATATGACACTACTAGACGCGTGTGCCGGGGGCGGGTTTCGGAAGTGGAAACCCTTTCCTGAGGAAAGCAATTTTCTTTTTTCTCAATATATTTTCCGGGAGAGCATGACTCGACCCACCTATAAACTTCGATCCCACAATCTAACCCCCCCCCCCCCCCCCCCCCCCCCCCACCTTCGCTAAAATTTAAATACTAGTACTACTTTCTTACCTGTGACTGGCATGTATCGTTTTGTGGTGAGTAGGTTCTGGATAACTCCAGATTAGGCTACAACATTTTTACATGACAGTAGGCTGATCATATTGATGTCCTGGGTAAAGGTAGATAAAAGGGTCCGCTGGGTTCCTACTGGAACCCCACAGACCCAGACCATGCTACGCCCCTGGATTGTCTCATTTGAGACATGCTCCTATATATTTCACGTGAACCATCGTTCTGATCACGTGTCGTTACACAACGTGAAATTCACGCAAACCGCCAGTGACTTATGTGGTGAATCGCTACGTTCTAAAATTAAAATGGGCAAATTTAAGGATCAATGGTCAGAACTTTATTACTGTATTCTAAAGATTCATATCTTCTGTACATCTAGACTGGTTTTTCTAGACACTGGTGCGTAGCACATCAATGGACAAATTGTAACTCACGAATTACAACAATATAATAAATTCACATGACCGAATAATCGGTTACTCGAGGACAAAATCATGTGAACCGACTTCCGGTTACCTAAGATTTTGAAATATTGTCCCCTAATATGGCAGTTCACATTACCTTTTCTTGTCCGTGACTCTGGCATTCCAAGGCAGTTTTTCTGAGATTGTCTACATTTCTACCAGTGATTGCAAGTCTGGCTCCGAGTTTAGCAAACAATATGGCAGTTCCTGCACCGATCCCAGAACTTGCTCCTGCACACAATCAAATAAGTAAATAGTAATAGTATAATTCCACCAGTGAGGAAAAAGAACACGGGCCGGGGCCTGGAGCATAATATCATGTTTATTTCATTGGATGGTATGGCTGTAGCGACCGGTTCATTATCAGTCGTGTGGTTTTAAATCAATAACAAATAATTTAAATATTCTATAGTACAGATGTACATGTATTGGGGGAGGGATCGAAACCCCTCCTTGCTCAAGCAAATTTTTCTCTATTTTTTTCAATATATTATTTGGGGAAGCATAACTAGAATCCCCTATAAACTTCACTAGCCAGTCTAGACGCCCCCCCCCCCCCCCCCCCTCGCTAAAACTCCTGCACAGGCGCCTGTAATATGAGTTATTGCCTTTCGATATCATAAAAGAAAAATACTTAATACTAGTTTCAAAGTGAAAATAACCGACCCCGGTAGTATAGTGGTGAAGTCATAGGACTTACGGTTGGTAGGTACTGGGTTCTCCTCCCAGTATCAGCTTCGACTTAACGGCCATTACACCGACCTCTCTATCACTAATCACTAACAAGTAGGTCACTGATCTAAAACAGGCAGATCAAATCGTGGTATATACATGTATGACTACTGTCCGAACCAAAATGTTAACAACTACCAAAAATTGCACTCCTACCTTTATTTTTTGTTAGATTTTACTCACATCTTGTCAAGACAGAAATCTAGGAAAAACCATTGCAGTGACACAGATTCCACATACTAGATGATAACCATGTCACCAATATCGACTTCGCTGAGATTGCATAGGGCAAAAAGCATGTAATTTTGTGCCGGCTGCCATTTTGACTTTTTATGGAATATTCTCCAAGAGGGGTGAAAGGATATGACTTCATCTAGCAACGTCATAACATGTTATCATATAAAAGCAAACGTGACGACGTCATATTAATTTTTAAAATTATTTTTTGTTTGTTTAAATATACCACTAAAGATCATTGATTTTATATTAATTATGTCACATACTTTGGAGGCTTTCACCCCTCTTGAAGAATATTCCATAAAAAAGCAAAATGGCAGACGGCTGAAAACTGCATGTATTTTGCCCTATGCTATCTCAGCAAAGTCGATACTGGAGACACCATTACAGTCTCATATGTGGAAGCTGTGTCACTGTAATGTTTTTTTTCACAACTTGTGTGTGGACAAAATTTTGGGGAAATGTAACGGTAATTAAAGGTAGGAGAGTAATTTTTTGTAGTTGTTAACATTTTGGTTCGGACAATAGGATAGCGTGCTTGAACCTTATTTGGATACAAACATAAAAATCTCATTATAAATTAATGTATTACTTATGAATCAGTAAAAGTAATATTCAATGCTATTTAAGGCAAAAAATTGAAATAATGGACGAAATTAATAGGGATAAAATGACTTGGACAGTACATTTTAGGCACGAAATAACAAAGAAATTCGAAACAGACCGTGGGCAACACATTTTTACCGGTACTGAAAACATATTTCATCAAGACAAACATTGACGGAAGTCGAGGTTTATCTTGATGAACTATTGAAAACAAGAACTGTTAAAGTTTCAACAAGTAAAACTGTCATTACCTGTAATCAGTGCAATTTTGCCATTCAAACGACCTAAACTTGTCTGACCCGTCGCCATTTCTACGGTAGATCTAGTTTGTGCCTAGTCCGAGTCTGACTTACAGAGTGAGGAAAATGTGAACAAGTTTGTGTGCCAAGAACCATATCAGCATGACGACTGACCATCTGATTCTATGTACCTGAATATTAAATAATATATTTAAATTAAAAACTATATAATAATTATATTAATGTACGTGGATTATTTAATTAGAACACTTTTGAAACAACCCCGCCTAATTTCTTCCATATATCAGTCGTGGTGCACTGGCTGGAACGAGAAATAGCCCAATGGGCCCACCAACGGGGATCGATCCCAAATTGACCACACATCAGGCGGACGCTAAATACCACTGGGCTACGTCCCGCCCATTATTAGTGTATTAAGTCCTGTTCACATGACATACACGAGTGGTTGCTGGATTTTTGTAGAGAAATATGTTTTTAAAAAAGGGGGAGGGGGCCAGTGTTTCCGCTTTCTACGCAAAAATTATAAAATAAAATAAGTAAGTTAGTAAGTAAGTAGATATCGTGTTAGGTTGACCTGGGCGTACAGGTTCTAAGTCCTTGTAACGATAAACAATAAGAACGTGACACTTTTAGTATGCTGCAAGATTTAATATCTAAGAATATCATTCCATGCCTGCGGTAACTCCCCGTATGTACTTCTGTATTAAATCCCTAAACTATGTTAGATGCTCTCTAACCTTACAAGTAGATAAGTAAGTAAGTAAGTAAGTGAACAAAAACCCAACTGCAACAATTAAAAGAGGGGAAAATGGGGACACTTCGATTTTCTGGGCACTTCAGAGTTAAGGTGAGGGCGAATATACATACCGGCACTATCCAAGTCCGTGGATCTGCGCCTGCAGTATGATTTGTTTTAACAGGTGTCAAATCCGGTATGGATGCTTCCGACGGGGCGGAAAATGAATAACTTGAAACAAGTGGGATAAGAATGCGAAAAGTTGTCTGCATCTTGGAAAGTCTGTAGAAAACTGCTTGGGACGTGTGAAATTCTTTAACTGATGGGGGGTGGGGCAAATTGCTGTCCGAACTATTTTGGACCTTACAGATTTAATACTGTATTCACTATCCAGCAAAGGCGGTGGCATGTGCTATCCTGTTTGTGGAATGCTGCATATAAAATATCCCTTGCTACTAATGGAAACATGTAGCGGGTTTCCTCTCTAAGATTATGTCAAAATTACCAAATGTTTGACATCCAATATCCAATGATTAATAAATCAATGTGCTCTAGTGGTGTCTTTATACAAACGTTTTCACTACCCAGTGTTTCATTTCCGGTTTTATTGCTGAGAACAGATTTGGAAATTGATGTTTAAAAACTTTGAGTCATGTTGTACCAATACTTCTATAACAGAGGCTCTCCAAACGTCTGTCATAAATTGATGTTTAAAAACTTTGAGTCATGTTGTACCAGTACTTCTATAACAGAGGCTCTCCAAACGTCTGTCATAAATTGATGTTTAAAAACTTTGAGTCATGTTGTACCAATACTTCTATAACAGAGGCTCTCCAAACGTCTGTCATAAATTGATGTGTGTTTAAAAACTTTGAGTCATGTGGTACCAATACTTCTATAACAGAGGCTCTCCAAACGTCTGTCATAAATTGATGTTTAAAAACTTTGAGTCATGTTGTACCAATACTTCTATAATAGAGGCTCTCCAAACGTCTGTCATAAATTGATGTTTAAAAACTTCGAGTCATGTTGTACCAATACTTCTATAACAGAGGCTCTCCAAACGTCTGTCATAAATTGATGTTTAAAAACTTTGAGTCATGTTGTACCAATACTTCTATAACAGGGGCTCTCCAAAACGTCTGTCATACATTTTTACCAACCCCGTTACGGTTAGCTGTTGCTGCCCGTTATTACTGCCTTATAAGGGAAATCCGAAAATCATTCACATGCTTTGTTTCCATATTGGGGGTGGGGGACGTATCCCGGTGGTAATCGTTCGCTTGATGCGCGGTCGGTCTAGGATCGATCCCCGTCTGTGGACCAATTGGGCTATTTCTCATTCCACAACTGGTGTAACAAAAGTCGTGGTATGTACTATCCTGTCTGTGGGATGGTGCATATAAAAGATTCCTTGCTGTTAATCGAAAAGAGTAGCCCATGAATTGTCGACAGCGGGTTTCCTCTCTCAATATGTGTGTGGTCCTTAACCATATGTCCGACGCCATATAACCGTAAACAATATGTGTTGAGTGCGTCGTTAAATACAACATTTCCTTCTTTCCTGTTTCATATGAGATGAATTTCAAAATGGACGAACTTACTTGTTGAAAAATAGTTTAGCAATTTATGGAAAAACAGGTCAGTGACTATTCATTCATTAACTGTTACACTAATTAAGACATAAGTAACTATAGAAACTAATCAACAATAAGTCAAAGGGGTCATATATCGTTTGTTTGAACCACATTTGTTTCAAAAATCATTATGTGCCATGTTACCACTTCTAGCCCAATAAGACATATATCATCAACTCCGTTACAGTCAACCCCGTTACTTTTTCAATCGTAACTGAGTTGACAGGTTCATCAAATATGGTTTTTAAAGGGTATTTTGTGATTATTCCATTATCTATCTCAGTGGTAGAGCACTTCTCTGAGGTGTGATGGGTCATAGGGTCGATTCTCCTCACTGGACCCATGGTATGTACTGTCTTGTTTGTGGGGATGTACATAACAAAAATTCCTAGATTAATCGAATAAAAGTAACCTATGTGACGGCAGCAGATTTCTTCTGTCATTACCAAGTTTCTCAATGACATTTTCTGATGCGGGTGTTGGCATTTATTAGCTGAAAACAGTAGGCTGCTGGATTTCTATTTTCTTCAGTTACTGATGTTGATGGACATTCTCTCATTAGGGTATATGGATATTAAATTCAAAAGGTATATATATGTAGGATTTTGTATTATTGTTCGCATTTGTTGAAGATAACTTTTGAAAGTTATGTATTGTGCGGTTTTGCAAAAACATCATCTCCGTTACATTTTTTATACGCCTGTCTTTCGTGGGTCATACCGACCTCGGTGGCATAGTGGTTAGGCCATCGGTCTACAGGCTGGTAGGTACTGGGTTCGGATCCCAGTCGAGGCATGGGATTTTTAATCCAGATACCGACTCCGAACCCTGAGTGAGTGCTCCGCAAGGCTCAGTGGGTAGGTGTAAACCACTTGCACCGACCACTGATCCATAACTGGTTCAACAAAGGCCATGGTTTGTGCTATCCTGCCTGTGGAAAGCGCAAATAAAAGATCCCTTGCTGCTAATCGAAAAGAGTAGCCCATGTAGTGGCGCCAGCGGGTTTCCTCTCAAAATCTGTGTGGTCCTTAACCATATGTCTGACGCCATATAACCGTAAATAAAATGTGTTGAGTGCGTCGTTAAATAAAACATTTCTTTCTTTCTTTCTTTCTTTCTTTCTTTCTTTCTTTCTTACATGGGTCATATTATGGTATGACGTTGTCAATCCGTACGTCCGTCTGTTAACGTTTTCTTTTCCGGACCATATCTTGAATACAGATGCATACAGGACTATCAAACCTCACATGTAGGAACAACTTGGGCTGGCGCGCATACTATTACTATGTCACTGTGACCTACTTTTCATGGTCTACTGCACATAATAGTAAATCCTTGTCCAGACCATACCTTGCATACAGATGCATACAGGCCCATAAAACCTCACATGTAGGAACACATTGGGTTGGTGGTGTGTTGCGTACTATTATTAGGTCACTGTGACCTACTTTTCACGGTCTACTCACCGTATGAGGGGCCCGAAATTCCGTCCAAAAATCGTACGGCATCCATACAAATGTTGCGGAAATATGGCGTCAGACATATGGTTAAGGGCCACACATATATATAGAGGAAACCCGCTGTCGCCACTTCATGGGCTACTCTTTTCGATTAGCAGCAAGAGATCTTTTATATGCACCATCCCACAGACAGGATAGTACATACCACGGCCTTTGTTACACCAGTTGTGGAGCACTGGCTGGAACGAGAAATAGCCCAGTGAGGCCACCGATGGGGATCGATCCTAAATCGGCCGCGCATCAGCCGAGGCTTTACCACTGGGCTACGTCCCACTCCGAATGTTGCGGGGGCCGTACTGGGCCCGTGCGATGCTGTATACAACGCGTCTACGGGCTTACGGCCAGTAAAACTTTCTACGACAGATCGGGAACTAAAAGCTTCCAATGCGCCCTACGGCGAGAAAAGAACGCCTAGCCAAGGCGCCCGCAGGATAGTCACGGCACCCTTGTGGCCGTCGTGAGACGTTACCAAGTTTCCCCGAAATTTGGGCTCGTACGGGCACCTTATCCTGAATTGGTGGATATGTGACTCGGTCATAACTCCTCTTGATTGCTACAGTTTTATTATCTTAAAGTGATGTGTATTCTGTAA